>NC_052064.1:22221023-22547597 GCF_903992535.2 Arvicola amphibius
TTTAGTTTATGTAGGATTCTAAACTCTATGCAAGATAGCCGTCTTTCTTTAAATGCTCCATCAATTTTCTCTCTAGGCTCAACGGATACTTTTAATATTTAGTACTACTGGTTTTATTGCCATTTTTTCATCAAAATTTCTGTATCATCTTCTCAACATGTTACAATGGCATTAAAAATGTCCACTGCTACCTGTGAGAGAAATTGGAGTAGGTCTTTTGCCATACATGATAGCATTTCCGTTCCATCCAATCAGCACATTTTTATTTATTTATTTATTTATTTATTTATTTATTTATTTATTTATTTATTTATTTTGTGAAATAAAGGTAAGGACTTAGCTCCCGGTGAAAAATCACATCTCCCCAAATCAGTTGGTTTGAATGTGGGATCTGGGTATTGCAAGACTGAAAACTAAACAGAAACCAAAGCAAACCTAAATAAGACTGTGCAGCTATGTTCAAGACATATTAAAGTCTACATAAAATCAAGCTATAGGTAGGTGTGAGCATACCTGCCTGCAAATCCTTTCATTCGATGCAGGAGGTAAAGGTCATAAATTCAAGGTTAGCCTGGGATACATAGTGAGATCATTTCTTTAAAAAAAAAAAAAAATCAGTGTCCCTGGCTTATCCATGCAAGTTTGCGCATCACCTTGTAGTGATGTTTTTGGTTTATTCAGGAATGAAATCTGGTTTCCTGATGTCTGTAGTAGCAACAGTGTCAGGGACCTCCTGGGTCACTGACAGGCATTTTCTGGGCTAGCAGAAGAAGATTGAATTGGGATTTCATTGGGGGTTCTTGGACCTTTTCTCCCTACTCTTCCAAAGATGAGGTTGCTGTTATTAACTTGCTGAGATTTTTTTTCCCCCAACACCTATTTCCACAGCCTTCAAAATACTAATGTTTTAGGCCATCTCCTTTTGATGCCAAGAGAGGATTAAAAGTCATTTTCTAATGCCCACATTTGTATTTTTGAGTTCGCATTATAGGAGTGTAGAGATGATTACGCAGTTAAAGGCACTTACTGTTCTTACAGGAGACCTGGTTTCAGTGTTCTGCATACAGATGGCAGCTCAGAGTCATTCATAATCCCAATTCTAGAGACACAAATACCCTCCTCTGGTCTCTACAGGCACCATGCATGCATGTGGCCCACTGATAAACATGCAAACAAAACACCCATGCACATAAAATTTAGAAGAACTTAAAGGAACATTTCATGCTTTACTTTGTTAAATAACGTTCCATCTCTAGACAGAGAATTTTTATAATTCTATGTTCTCAGGTCACTGTCTCAGATTGCTTGGAAAAGTCCTCTTTCTCTATCTGCGAAAGTTTCTGTCCTTCACTCAGCTTCTACTGAAATGGATAACCTAACGCTCTGTTCCAGAATCTTCTCTTATCCATCACCATTGTCTCCCATCTACCACGGTTTCAGAGGCTGTATTTCCTCAAACTTTGTTAAAGGGAAATACAACGAACAACATCACTTTAGAGATGAAAATGTTATGTACGGGAAGCTTGTATGTCAAAACTAAGATATAAACCTTGAAGAGTACAGGTTGTTAATATTCTCCATTAGCAGTAGAGTTATGTTAATAGTTTGTATTAAATGTTACTTTGGGGAATGTTATAAATCTTTTACGATTACACCACCTCTTCTTTTTGTTTTTATTAATATTTTCATTTTAGACGCTGTTTATGGAATTGAAATTCACTTCCACACTAGGTCTTTTGATGTCCTGTTTGACTACATTCCTACATTAGTTTCATTTCAGAAATTTTAATTTTGAAAACATTGGCGAGAAGGAGAATATGGTTGCAGCTTGTGACTGTGGTTCTTTTTCTTTTTTCACACTTCCTTCTCTCAAAAGTGAAATCGGGTCAGAAAGAATCTCCTTCATCATTTTACTTTATGTTCCATCCCAGGGTTAGCCCTGGCTTTACAGGGCATCTCTCTTGCTGAAGTAAGTTGATTTTGAACAGCCTAAAACTAACCCATTCAATGTAAGAGTTGTTAAGAAAAATGCTATTTTGTAAAAACATTCTTACACAATGGAAAACTAAATTTGAAACTTCAACTAGCTAAAAAGGCCAATATTTGGAGCATTTTACCTATAATATTTGCTCATTATACAAGTCATTTCTGAAATATAGAATACAAATATGCTTAGTAAATAATTAATGTAGACATGTCTTGAGACCAGTAGGAATCCCGCAAATTTCTAAACACATTTAATATGTCACATCTAATATGTATTCACATATATCTGTGAAAATATTCTGCAATTTGCTTTTAAAATACATACATCAAGCATTTAAAGTTACAAACAAATCCTTCAGCTTACTGTTGTGTAACAGTTTCCTCCCCTAGTAAAACATTCCTGCAGGGTAGCTCCTTAAACCGGAAGGTAAACAACTTCAAATAGCCTGAAGAAGTCCCTGACCAGAAGAACTGACCAGATTCACTAGCCTCCCGTACTGCTAACACTGCCAGAGTCAGCAATAAAAGCTGAGAGTCCTTCTCAGAGAAGTGATGTCAAGCTGTGATGAAGACTCTCAGACATGCAAAGCTGCCAGGAAGACTCTGAGGCCACACCAGCTGCCTGGAAGAATCAGAAACCAGCCAAGCTGCCTGGAAGAGGTTTTAGAACGGTTCAGGTACTTGGAAAGGACACTCCCCAGCCTGTTGAGCTGTGTGCAGGCTGGGCAAAGATGACTTGGGGAGAAGTGAATGCGTAGTCTGCCTATGGGTAGCAAGGTGGACGACTGAGACAGTCGTCCTTCCTGGATGGTGTGTGTTAATGTGCCTTTGTGCTATGACAGTGGTTGCATGAGTCTTGCTTTGGTTGGTAACTAAAACTGAGCCATCAGGATTAGGAGTACCTATGGGAGGGACCCAAGGGTGGCCATCTTCATCTGCATGGTCTGGGGCAGCATGTCTACTTGGTGAGGGGGGCCCGCTACGTAAATATGGAGACTCCTTGGAAGCAGTTAAACATTTAGAGGAAACTTGGCAGTCTTTGAGACTGTCCTATGTAGTTATGGTCTGTCTGGATTACTTGAAGATAAATGTGGCAAGATTTGTGTTGCGCTGGAGTTCTGAAGGAGAAAATTGGTAGAAAGCCAAATTGTGTGCTAAGGAGATTCTAGAAAGCTTTAAAGTCCTAGGAGCATCAGGAGAAGACCTTCATGATAAAACAATACAGGTAAAGAAAATCAAGCCTGTCCCAGGGTGGGCAACTATTCTCCCCACCCCAAACCCCTGACTAAGGAGGGAATAGATCTCTCTGTTGTGCCTAAGTCCTAGGACTCCCCAAGAAAACCACCACGAGGCACACTTCTGAATGCAGAAGCAAGGTTTCGTTTATTAAGTATGGGCTAGCGTGGGTCCTCTGCCTCACAGTCTGACACAGCAGATGGAGGGAGAAGGACCCCGTCTATTTTTGTAAGGGGGTTTTATAAAGACAAAAACCACAAAGCAGTCACAAGGTTACAGTCTCAAAATACAAAAGTACTTATCCTATATCAAAATTGGCTAAAGGTGAGGTAAAGCCCAGCTGTTAGCTCCTGATTGGCTATTAGTATCTAAGGGGGATAGCAACAGCGCCCTTGGTTACATCCTCCAGACATCTGCTGACTCTCTTCTTGGAAACTTATCTGATTGGTCCCTTGTTACTCAACTGATAGAGGAAGTTAGGTGGTTAGCATTTTGTCAGCTGTTTTGTGTAGCCTGGGTTTTGTCCCAGTACCTAATACTTCCCCTAAAAGGGAGCTAGCGACCCCTGGCTTTCCCCGGGGATGGGGGTGAAGTTTGAAGTCTCACAAGGTCCCAGCATAAAAATGGAATCTTTTCCGGCCTCACATCTCCTGCAAAAGGTTATGTTAGCTGGGTGGTGGTGGTTCACACCTTTAATCCCAGCATTTGGGAGGCAGAGACAGGCAGATCTTTGTGAATTTGAGGCCTGCCATGTCTACAGAGTCAGTTTAAGAACAGCTAGGGCTGTTACACAGAGAAACCCTGTCTTGAAAAACCAAACCAAACCCAAACTGTAGCGCACCATGCCCATCTGCTCTCTACGCGCTACCATACAGTTTGTGAACTGGGCAAGGGGCTGGAGATCGAAACACACAAAGACACACACAGACAGAGACACGGGTCATCCTTGAAACAGGAATGCCCCAAGAATGCCCCCTTTATTGTGTCCCAGAGCCGCTTATATAGAGATAGCCATGCCCCAGCCAGATGCACCAGAAACCATTCCCCTGCCATCAGGAACTCCTGAGGGTCTCGTGCTCAGAGCAGCTGTAGGCACTCAGACCAGGGGAAAACAAGTTTTTACAAGAAATTCAGGATCTGGGAATTCACAGCTCCCAACACAAAACAATAAAAAGGTTATGCTAAGGGTGGATGCCCAGCCGGGAACTCCCTCAACAGCCAGGTATTGTGGACGGAGAAGCAACAACCACAGTACCAACTTAGGGCCACTTGGACCCCAGGAATCAGAAGGTAAAGGGGACCGCCTGCACAGTGGGGACTTCCTCCTGGGCCCTGGATTAGACACAAACCACACCCAAACACCTGTTTTCACAGAGATCTTTTATTAGGCAAGGAGGAAAATTTAAAGTGCCTGCTTCCTGACTCAGGCAGAAAATAGCACAAATGACCGTGCAGGTGTCACTTTTTAAGAGAAAGAAAAGAGGAAGCTTGTGTTAGAATGGGCTAGGATGCTGTGGCAGAGGACATAGGTAACGGGGGAGGGTGATGGAGGAGAAGGGGAACGGGACAAGGTGTTAGATCCTTGTTAGTAGCAGAAACTCCATTTTGTCCCAGTCTGCCATTCTGCCCTAAGCTGCTACCCACAATTTCCTGGGGGCTAGACTGCAGCCCCCCCCCCAACTCCCTCACACAAGAGTAAACCGCAAACATTCCAGCTCCTTCTGGTTGGTTGGCCTCGGACTGGGTTCGAATCAGTAAGTCACAGAACTCCCAGAACTCCCTGATAGGCTGAAAGTGTGTCACCATGGAAACTCCCTGTGGTGGTTTGAAAGAAAATGGCCCCCAAAGGGAGTGGCACTATTCAGAGGTGTGGCCGTATTGGAGGAAGTGTGTCTCTGTGGGGATGGGCTCTGAGGTCTCTTTTTCTCAAGCTTCCCTTAGTGTGACAGTCAACTTCTTGTTGCCTCTGAGTTAAGATGTAGGGCTCTTAGCTCCAGCGCCACATCTGCCTACACTCTGCCATCCTCCCTGCCATGATGATAATGGAACAAACCTCTGAAACTGTAAACCCCCTTTATTAAATATTTTTATTCATAAGAGTTGCCATGATCATGGTGTCTCTTCACAGCAAAAACAAACCCTAACTAATACTGTCCTCAAGCACTTCCCCCAAAATACATTATGATCAGATGGGACTTGGTATAGGGTTAAGGACCAGTCAAAGAAACACACCTGACCCTGTTGAGCCTGAGTCAAACGCCCAAACAAGACCATCACGGGAGTTTATTAATTACCAGCTAGCCTGAACCGAGTTTCAACACACTGTCCACAGCGGGTGGAGAAAGACAGCCCTGAGCCTTTAAGGTGGCACATAAGCAAATGGTGGTTTATAAAATAAAGAGGGAACCCTGAGTTAGGATGAGATGTTTAATTTTAATTGGACTTGTTAATTAGGTGAACCAAAGGGGGCTTTTAATTGCTGGACTCTTGTAGTCAACCTCAGGAGGAGGAAATGGCCAAATAAAGGAATAGACCTTGGTAGCTTGTGGGAGTCCCTTCTGTGTGCTGTGATTACCGTTAATGAATAAAGAAACTGCCTTGGCCTGTTGATAGGGCAGAACTTAGGTAGGCAGGGAGGACTGGACTGAATGCTGGGAGAAAAAAGGGCGGAGTCAGAGAGGGACGCCATGGATCTGCCACCGGAGATAGACGTGCTAAAACTTTACTGGTTAGCCACGGCCTCATGGTGTTACACAGATTATTAGAAATGGCTTAAATAAAGATGTAAGAGTTAGCCAATAAGAAGCTAGAGCGAATGGGCCAAGCAGTGATTTAATAATATAGTTTCTGTGTGATTATTTCGGTTCTGGGTGGCTGGGATGAACAAGAGGCCGCTTCCTACAGTAGCTAGCCTAAGAAATAGAATCTAATGGGCATTAGCAGGGCAGAGGGAATGGGGAAGAAGGGCAAGGCCTTCCACAGCCACATGCTCTAGTGGGCTAGTGTTGTTTCAGCTGTATTTGCTGAGATCAATGCCTCCTGACCTTGACTAGAGCTGAGCAGACGAAGTCAGGCCCACTCAAATGTAAGGAGGCTCCACGGAGGAGCTCCAGGACATGGAAACGTAATGGCCCAGAGAGAATGAGCGGGGATTACGGAGAGCTAACTAAATTAGTGTCTCCCGTCTATGCTTGGTACCCAAGTTTCATCTGTGGAGGAAGCAACTGATAAAAATGGATGGGACCTTTCCATGCTGTGTGAGCCCACGCTCATGTTTGACTTCAGTATCTTGGTAGTTGGGAACTTCTGGGATCACCTGACACTTATGAAATTACATCCTTGTCTAACTCCTAGCACAAAGATTAACTCTGAATGAATAAAAGGCCTAAATATTAATCTGGAAACACTGAAACACCGGTGAATCTTCTAGATGAATAGATAGTGTCCTACAAGATATAGATATAGGGAAGGACTACCTGGATAGAAATCCATTTGCCCAAGAATTAAGAGCAATAACAGGCAAGGAATCATGAGGGAGCTAAATACAGAAGAAAGAGATAGTAGGGTAAAATAACACTTAAGAATGAACAAGACATAAAGGAATCATATTATTAACTATCAATCTAAAAAATAAAAGTTTCTGATATATGTAAGACTGTGTATAATTATACACGTATGATTTAAAATGAAATTTTTTTTTTCTTGAGGTCTTACAATTTTCCCTCAAAGAACCTAAGACCCTGTAAAAAGTATCCCATCATCAGGCCTGTAAATCCTTTTTTTGAGTTGTTGGTCAGTGCTATCCAAGATACTCCCAAAACCTTCCAAGCTATTGTCTTTGATTGCCCTATCCTGAGGGGGAAGGTGAGTCTCTATTTGTTGAAGACATGCCCTTCAAACACAGGACTCAGAAGTACCTGAGCTGGAACTGACTGACCCGAATGCCTCCTACCTGAGGATTAGCTTTCGTGGCACCATGAAAATTTCCAAAGTAGGGAAAAAACCAAGACTCCTACTTAGCTATTACACCTACGAACCATCAAACGGTATGTCACAATAACCGTATGAGGTTATGTAGTCATGGTGCGCATATCTTGGCGGTAATCAAAAGCTCTCTGGTTGGACTTAAGTCTCTCTCAGCAAGGGGATAACATGTATAGTACTAGAAACCTGACCAGCTACCCAGTCCTAGTGACATCATGAATTTTAGTGGCGAACAACCACCACTCTACTAAACGGGCATAATCTGACTGCACCAGGTATTTGTCCTCTTATCCAAAGATAAGTGTAATTCTCACCCCTCACAAAGGAAATTCCCTTTGTAACAGACAGATATCACGATGGAAAACCATAACAAATCAAGATGTAGAGTTATAAAGCCAATCACAACATATACATCTACAAAACAACTTCTGCCCCCAAGGCTCAGGCAATATTGTGAAGTGAATGGAAACACTGTAATAGCCAGAACCTCAGGGAGTTTTCTGTGAGAGAGTGTCTCCTAGTAAAGTCAGACGCTACATTCAAAAAGTCTCCCCAGCGTGCTGGCTAAACATGAGCTGAATAAAGACAGCAATAGACTTGAATAAGTGGATGGGGAAAAACACCTGATGGTCTTAAACCTACTCAAAGAATTAAAGGGACCCAAGGAATGCTGAGGGCAGGAGAAACAGTCTTCCTCAGGGAGTAGCACACTGATTGGATATCCAATATCAAATGGTCAGCCCAGAAAACATACATATAAGCAATATTACACAGACAGAGAGGGATTTAGCAATACACATGTGAATTTACATATATGGGTATAGAAACAATTAATAAAAAGAGGCCATAAATTTGAAAGACAGCAAGGACGGGTTATGGGAGGGTTTGAGATGGATCGAAGAGAAGGGGGAAATGATATACTTCTATTATAATCTTAAAACCAACGGGAAGAAAAAGAAAAATAACTGCATATTACAATCGGACAGTTATACTATATAGTAATTAGAAGGAAGTATTAGGACAATTATATTTTGTGTAAATGTAAAACATATGCCATTTGGTACTATGTTAAGAAAAGTGTACATGTGCCAGGCAGGCAGTGGTGGCTCATGTCTTTAATCCCAGCACTCAGGAAGCAGAATCGGGTGGATCTCTGTGAGTTTGAGGCCAGCCTGGTCTACATAGTGAGTTCCAGGACAGTAGGACTGTTTCACAGAGAAACCCTATCTCGGAAAAAGAAAAGATATGTGTACATGCATGTTGAAATATATAGGACTTCAAACAGAAGCGCACAGGGCAGCACAAAAAAGAAACCCCACAAATGATGGGGGAAATGATTAAATGGATGATCATTGCATACAGGAGAGTAATATGATGGGAGATGAATGGTACAGAGCTAAACATAATGCATATACACATAAGGTATCATCTATACCTACAGTATGGCACACACACACGTATACATGGTTTAAAAAATTTAGTATCATATCGTTAAGTTAATTATTTTGTTGTATTTCTCAACTTTCTGGAGCCTTTGTCTTAGGGCAATAACTTAGATAAAAAGTTATTTACTTGTGTAATTATCTTCAAACTGTTTGCGTAATTGGAAATTCTTGGAATTTATGAGAATAGCAAGACGTTTATTTAAATTGTCTTCTGAAATTCAATTTCAGATTTAAATTAAAAAAAAATCAGTCTGGATTCACGTAGTGAGACTGATTAATTATAGCAGAACAGCGTTGATCTGTTGTAAGAAAACACAGCACTTAAATTTATCATTTGATCATGTGCATCAATTGCTTCTGCCTCCAACAATGACCCATATAGACCGGTCCTTTAATATTTTAATTGACTCTGCTCTGCTTCCATTTAGCTGTTGGAGAGAGAGCAAAACAATAAAAAAAAGCAAAATAAAAGTAAAAAGTAAATGTGAAAATATGTTATTTCTACCAGAAACTTGTCTTGGCTGATTCTGGAAAAATATACAGAGTATCATTGTTTTTATTTGCTCGCTGAATCCAGTTTCCATTCAAATGCAGTCTACTTCAGTATGTAAGCTACTTATTGTTTTAATTTTTACTGATAACCAGCACACTGTCTGAGAGCCTTGGGCTCACCACTCAGACAGTTCTTATGATGATGTGAGGTAATATTTTAACTTCATTGAGAATCAAGTTAATGAATCTAACTTAGGCAGAGAGGTTTAACATAGGAAGTAAGTTATAATCAAACGATGACGGGTCTTGAAGATCATTAACTTTGGTCCCTATGATTACTTTAAGAAAAATGTACAAGAACCAGCCCACTGAGTTTCTGTCTCTGATAATCAAAAACTGGGGGAATTTGGTTACTAATGTTAGAATCATACTACCTCAGTCACAACCCTGAAGCAAGACAACAACCAGAAGAGATCAATCTGGGAATCCATTGCCTTGACCAGAGACTAGGGATCACAAAGCTGCGCTGAAGCTTCTTGGTACGTACCTTTAATCCCAGCAGGAGAGAGGGAGAGGCGGGTGAACCTCTTTGAGTTCCAGGCCAGCCGGATCTATTTAATGTAATTCAGACCACCTAGGGCTTCTTAAAAAGGTACTGTCTCACAACAGAAAAAGCTACACGGGTTAACTCTTATTTCTACTCAGTGGATGTAAAGAGAGCAGGGCTTTTTATGATTACCTTCTCTTTCTAATGATTTCTTTCTTGAAGTCCAAGATTTAAGCAAGCACTATCTTTAGAAAAATCTAAATAATCTCCAGAGATAGATAGCCTCTTAGAATCTGGGATGTGTACCTTTCAGTGTCTGCATAGGTACACTGAGCAGAAGCATCTGTAAATGCCAAGGGAACTATGGCTTGGCCACAGAGAAGTCGGGTGGCTTGTCATAATGTTATATTTTATGAATATCCTAGAGTTAAATTACAGTAACCATCACAAGAATATGTACCTACATAGAAAACCTGAATTTGATGCTTTAATATAAATAACAGAATCTATGCAATATGTTCATATAATTCAGCTCTTAAAGAGGACACTACCTAGAATATCTCATGTTCTAAAGGTAATAAATAATAGTATATATATTTATATATGTGTGTGTGTGTGTTTGCCTAGTATTTTCAAATGTGACTCAATCTTAGAAGAAGATTGTGAGAACTGTCTGTGTCACCGTTGGCTCATTGTCAAACTCAGTGAGATCTAGGCTTCGTGTCCTTGCCTCAGAGATTTCCACAAAGCTTGGGGATTTATTGTCTGCCTCTCTGCTCCTCAGAATTAGTGGTCTAAGTGCTTGAGAACTGGAATTTTGTATTTTCTTTAATAGCAACACTTTAAAAGTCAGTACTTGTTGGCTCACCAGTATGTTCGTCTCCTCCAGTTTATATGGACGCAGTTAGTATGAACTATTTTTAGAATCTGTATATAAAAATTGCCTAAATTTCCACTTTGATTTCAATGAGGCATTCAATCTTTTACACCAAGCAGTGACTGAAATTATATACCTAACTATATTTATGTTCTTATTTGTGACCTATTTTATCTTATTGTTTAAAACTATTTTCACCTCAAACAATACCCTGTTGCTATAAGTACCATATTATTTTTATTCTCATTCATGGGATCCATGTAAGACATGGATTAATCTAGTAATCGATTCTCTAGTTCAATCATTTGAGGGCATAATTATTAATTAGAAACGATAGAACTGATTTAAAACCCCTTTTACATTATAGCTATCAAACCTTGCAGCTAATTTTTGTTTCAAGAGGGAAATAACTATTTAATGGTTAAGTTAATATATTTTAATTTAAAAATAAACAACATCACATCGAAAATAGGTTTATATTTATATAAGTTGTTCCATTTTATTCCTTTTTTTATCCAGAAGGAAACGAATAAAATGAAATAGGAAGTTATTACGGTTAGAAGTTCTTAGAATAATGTCAAGCTTTGATGAAAAAGATAAACTAATTCTTGTTACTTTGTAGAGTAATAACAGCTTGTCTGATTTTTTGCAATAATTTTCTTCTTTTAAGCTTCTTGCAGCATCCGTATACATTTATAAAAAGCCCCTTTCAAGAGAGCACACGGGTCCTCAACATGAGGCTCTCATCTTCTTCGAACTGCAACTCTGTTCTTTATTCTGCTCCCTGGTGCAGTGTTTAACTCCCTTGCTGGAGACACTGACAATGGCATCACCACCAAAGAATAAGCACAATCATTACAGTAAAAGGGAAGAATCAGTATGATCAGGCTGACCTTATTGAAACAATAAACACATTAACTGACTTGTCTATTATTTACAAATCTGGTTGCTAATAATTTCCTCTCTCTCTCTCCCTCTCCCTCTCCCCTCCTCCTTCCCTCCCTCCCCCTCCCTCCCTCCCTCCGTCCCTCCCTCCGTCCGTCCCTCCCTCCCTCCCTCCTTCCCTCTCTCTCTCTCTCTCTCTCTCTCTCTCTCTCTCTCTCTCTCTCTCTCTCTCTCGTTGTAAGCTCTCCCTGAATCTCCTTGGACTGATGTCAAACTAGGTAGTTACTTTGAAATCCAGTCAGACTCTCTAATTCATAACCATTTGCAAGTGAAAAAAATTAGTTTTCTGCAAGGGAGCCTCAAACTACTCAATGGGAAACAAACGACTCTTAAGGTTGGGTTGTATCCCCAGCACTATGGCCAACAGAAAATGAATTCAAGGACATTTTCGGAGGTTTTTTTCTTTTGGTCTCATAATGTTTTTTCAGGACATTACAAAAATCTTACAGGTCCTTTGTGTATATGTTATGGCTTCTAGTTTTGTGTTTTTTTATAGGACTTCTGTGTGTACAAATGTGTGCCTTGATTTATTTTGTGTTTCTTTTGCTTTTTCTTTGGTCTATTTTCTTCTGTTTGTTTGTTTTGTCTTATTCCTACGTGTTTGTTTTTGTTTTATGTTATATTATTTTTTTTTATTATCCCTTAGATGCCTTTTTCTTTTCTAATGAGAAACAGAAAGGGGGTGTATCTGGGTGGCAGAGGAGGTGGGTAGGTATTCGGAAGCATCAAGGGAGGGGAAAGCATAACTACTGGTCGATGACAGCAAGGTCTTAAGAGCACCCCTTTCTCAGCAGTTACCAGCATAGCAGAAAGCCAGGTCAGGAATTTCCTATTGCCACTCTTCATTTGTCCATAAGCTACAGGGCTAGCAGTTCAGGGTTGCTACTGAGTTACATCCAATCTGTGAACAGGATAAATATTTGTGTAGTTTTTTTTTTTTGAGAAAAAGAGAGAATTGTTAAGAGATTCTAAAGCTTATTAAGGAATCTTAAATATTGTGGCCACTGTAGCATATTAGTGTGGATTTTCTGTGAACATATTCTCTAATAGTGCAGAAGGTGCCTCAGACCTCTGTTCTGCCTATTAATAAAAAAAAAATAAAAGTTTCAAATGTCTATACATGTTATGGGAAATGATTGTAATAGAAATAGGCCCATTCTACACTGACTTTGATGATCTTATTATATAGTCATTAAGGTATATTTGGAGTAAAGGAGCTTTTTACACATGCTAAGAGGAGAATCAATTTTACCTAAGTTACAGATAAGATATTTTCAAAAGAAGTGATGTCCTATGTGGAAATAGTAATGAAATGAGCATGAAATGAACAGTTTCTTGAATAGAAAATGTACATTTAAATAAACAAAATTTCATGGAATCACCAAAGAATATGTTATTAATATTAATGATGGCTTTTTTTTTGCAAATGTAGACAGCCTGAGGATAAGTATCACCATGGATCATTGATTTCAACCTCTTAAATGCTTTATGATATACAATTCATTACCAGATAGAAAATTATTGCAAATAAGATATATAAGAACACACAATTTAAAGAACTTCAAAAAAACAAAAGTCTTATCTTAGACATTGTTCTTATTTCCTTTAGGATCTGTGGTAACTTGTTCTTATAATTCTGTGATCAAACAATAAAAATCTGAAAATATATTCAACATACAGTGCTAGAATCCTCCACCACAAGTTATCATCAAAAGCTTTGTGGAAAACATTGACCTTAGAGTTTGACACATCCGGGCTTTAATCTTACTTCTGCAACTCACTAAATCTGGTACCTCTGGGGACGTTACATGAACTCTCTGAGGCTGAAATTCCTGTTTTGAAGTGAACACATGGCTTCAAGTTTGATGCTCTTTTGTGAACTCAGTTGTGAGCATTTCACTCAGGTTTCTAGTTTAAAGAATGATGATAATCATGGTGCATTCTTTTTCAGGGGTCTTGGTCCATCACACCAAATTATTCTGGAAGGATTCCTCCCCTGGTTCTCATCCTCCATGGAAACAAAAGCAGAACATTTTTTCCAAAGCAACAAATCCTTAGGCCCAAATTTTGAAGTCAAGATACCTTTATGTTGGTTTATATTAGCAGCCTGTACAATAAAATACCTCTCTGTACTTAGCTCCTTCACAGTCAAAAAATATAAAGAAAACACAATAATATACATAATCCATACTCTCTGTGAATTTTCTCCTTTTTGTGGCTTATTTTTCTTTATTCTTTAATCTATGACAGTCTGTATTCTGTCTTGGACCTTATGCCTGCATTACAGCAGTGGCAGAAACAGAGCTCCATGAATGGAAGAGAGAGATTCTGCTGCTGCAGTGAGAGGCAGCACGTGGGGGAGGGCACTGGCAGGACAGTGTGCCTATTAAGCTGCCAAACAGTGAGCTGGAGCCAAGCTCATGAGACAGAGCAGGGCCCAGCAATGGCGGGACAGTTTAGCCTGGGTGTGATTACCTACTGGGAATGAAAAGCAGATAGACAAACACAGAAAAAGTAGGCTATATTTCCAATTAGCAGTCACTGGCAAACTGTAAACTGATGTAGGTTGATATCTGTGGAGGGGGGTTGGCACAGTCTCCATAACTAAGGCAGGAATATCCAGCTTCTGGGAAGTTCAACATGGACAGGTTGCTCACGTTAGCTTTGGGTAGTCACTCACTAAGTCCAGGGGCCCTGAGAATGGGTGGGCACAAACCAAACCTCTAAGTCCTCATGTGGAGTTGGGGGCCAAAGTGAGGGACTTTAAGCCTGATAGGTGATTGGTTGACCAGTACTGGGCCGTTTTTACATGGGGAAACCATTGCCAAGCGATTGCACACTCATGGAGGCATGGCCAGATATGTGGGAGGAACCTACGATTTGATGTTGGTGTAGAATTCCAGAGATTTATTGTTGGAAAAGTGACTGTATAGAAGAAGGGCTAGAAGTTACAGGATCCCTAGTAGTCTTCAGCTGCAAAGGATAGTCTGCTATGTTCATAGCACCAATGTTATCATTTATAAAGCAGGGTGATCCCTGGCAGGTCCCATGAGGGGTGATGAATGTCACCTGAGGTGGGTGGGAGACAGTGGTGGGTAAAAAGCAGATACACCATGCAGAGAGAGCTTGGGTATAGTTTATGTAGTGGGTATTAGGAATGGTTATAAGAGTAAGGGAGGGGAGAAGATATAGAGAAGAGGGAACAGAGAAAGAAGAAAGAGAGGAGAGAGAGAGAGAGAGAGAGAGAGAGAGAGAGAGAGAGAGAGAGAGAGAGAGAGAGAGAGAGAGAGAGTAGGCTAGAGAGGTGGTAGGAGATCTGCTTGCCTTGTTGGAGGTGGGGAGGTTGGGAGTAGGCAGAGCTTGTCTCTTAAAGGGACAGGGTACCCAGGTGACAGATCAGGCCAGCCGATTACAACACCTGCTCAGGTGGAGGTAGCTGCCTCGGACATGCTCTGTTGAAGGTCACTGGCTAGGGCCTGCTCCTGCGGATGATACTTGCTTCATTCTGCTCACATGGAGGTCACCGGCTTGGGGCTACTCTGGTGGAGGTTGCTGGCTTGGGTCTGCTCCATTAGGTGTCCTTGTCTCAGGCCTGAGCCTGTAGAGGTTGCTGTCCTGGGCCCAGTCTCATGAAAGTCCCTGGCTTGGGCCTGCTTGGTCATGGCATTTTATTAACCCATACTACAGCCTTGATTAGAACCTAGTGAGGCAATGACAACATTCTTAACCTTTAGAATTTATTTTTTTTTATAATTTTTTTCAAGTGTGATTGTGTGTGTGTGCATGATGTTACATGAACATGAATGCAAGTGCCCATGGAGACCAGAGATTAGGTACCCTGAATCCAGAGATAGAGATAATTGTGGGCCACTGAACATGTCTGCTGGGAACACTTGCAAAAGCAGTATGCACTTATAACTACTGTGCTGTATCTCTGGCCCTGCTTTTATGTTTTAGGTAACTTTTGTGAGATATCAAACTTGCAAATGTTGGACTGGTTGTATATTTGATAGTCAAAAAGTAGCAATAGCTTTTGATGCACATTAATATAATAATAATGCTTATGTGAGAAACCACAGTTATAAAGTCTGTGGTGTAAAGAATAGGGACAGATGTGCATGAATATAATAATGATGGTTGTGTGAGTTGCCACAGTCATAGAGTCTGAGGTATAAATGGAGGATGTCAATGATGTTCACCTGGAAACTATACCTGTTAAAATAGTATTGCCTTAAATAAATAATAACCAAGCTATAACTCATATACCCAGAGAGGTTATATATAGAGGAAGGACCAAGGCTGGACACATGGATCTCCCTGGAAGGGGGAAATAGAATAGATTTTGTGGGTGGACAGAGGGCAGGAGGCATGGGACATGGAGGATTAGGTAGTGATTGGGAGGCAAGATGGAGTTGAGGGAGGAAAGAGAGGGAGAAAAAGAGTGCTAGAATTGAGGGGCATTTGATGCATGACATGGGAACTATAATCAGGGTGCACTGGACAAGGAATAAACATTTTTAAAGAAAGGAGGTTAGGGAATCATTCTGTGTTAGAGCAACTAGCTAATATGTACAAAGCCCAGGTTTAAACTCAGTAACACACACACACACACACACACACACACACACACACACACAGAGAGAGAGAGAGAGAGAGAGAGAGAGAGAGAGAGAGAGAGAGAGAGAGAGAGAGAGAGAGATTGAGACAGTGAGAGAATATCTTTTCTTGAATATAAGAAAAAATGTCCAAAAGATTTTTCTTAAACTAAAGGTTAAAAACTAATACCTAAAAAATAAGCTGAAGATAAGGGCTATCTTATAATACAGTGGTGCTTATAGTTTACTAAGATGCTGCCATCTTTGGTGATTTTTTCAATTCTTATATTTTTTTGAGATTGTATATATCACCCAACTCCTACAATAATCTCTTAAAAGTACGGTATCTGCTGTAAACATTTAAATTGAAATGGAAAATCCTTTTGGGTGATCGTAGGATGTTCCTGTGTCATGCATGACTGATGTTGATAAATAGTGAAAGGACCATTAATGAAGCTGTGTTGGGTGAGATAGGTAATCGGTGTGGTCAAACTTGAAATTACTGCAAGGTTTCTGAGGGGGGAACTTCAAAACATCCAGTGTTTGGTTCCGCAGAACTCCCAGGTTAACCTCTGTATGATGTATAGTTATATTTGTTTTAGAGCTCAAATGGCAGGTAAAAGTGAAAAGAAGTATTTGGTGACAAACAATGATGACCCCTGAAGAGATTATTTTACTCCCTTTCTCTTCTGCAATATGAATCAATGTAAATTCATCTCTTTTGATGGATTTAATTTGAAGTCTATTTTATTTGATATTAGTAAGTTACCCCAGCTTGTTTCTTAGGTACGTTTGATTGGAGAATCTTTCCCAACCCTTCACTCTGAGGTAATGTCTGCCTTTGTAGTTGAGGTGTGCTTCTTGTATGCAGCAGAAGCATGGATTCTGTTATTGTATCCATTCTTTTAGCCTATGTCTTTTTATAGGCAAATTGAGTTCATTGATATTAAGGGATATTAATGACCAGTAATTGCTAGTTCCTGCTATTTTTGTTTTTGTTGTTGTTGTTGCTAATGTTTGTGTTTTTCTCTTCTTTTGGATATGCTGGTGTGGGATTATCTATTGCCTGTGTTTTTGTGGGTGTAGCTAACATTTTTGGGTTGGAATTTTCTTTCTAGTACTTTCTGTAGGGTTTGATTTGTTGATAGGTATTGTTTAAATCTGGTTTTTTCATGGGATATCTTGCTTTCTCCGTCTATGTTGATTGAAAGCTTCACTGGGTATAGTCATCTTGGCTGCACCCATGGTCTCTTAGTGTCTTCAGAGTGTCTATCTAGGACCTTCTGACTTTCATGTTTGCCTTTGAGATATCAGGTGTAACTCTGATAAGTTTGCCTTTATATGTTACTTGCTCTTTTTTTCTTTGCAGCTCTTAATATTTTTTATTTATTCTGTATGTTTAGTGGTTTGATTATTATGTGGTAAGGGGAGTTTTTTTTTTTTTTGGTTCATTCTGTAAGTTTCTTGCATGCCCTTCTTTAGGTTGAGAAAGTTTACCTCTATGATTTTGTCGAATATATTTTCTGTGCCTTTGAACCCGACTTCTATTTCAATCAATTCCTATTATTCTTAGGTTTGGTCTTTTCTTTCACCTGTTTGAGTGCTTTCTTTTGTTTTCTTTAAAGGATTTGTTGATTTCTTCCAATTTTTCATTTGTCCTTCTTTAAGGGAATTTTTCATTTCCCCTTTAAGGGCCTAAATCATTTTCATAAAGTCATTTTAAAGGTCGTTTCCTTCTGCTTCATCTGTGTTGAGATGTTCAGGTCTTGCTGTTGTAGAACCACTAGTTTTAGTTGGTGCTATATTGCTCTTTATGATGTTGAGTGTATTATCACCTTGTTGTCGATCCATTTCCTCCTCCAATCAGAATAGGTAGAGACTGTGTTTCAGAGTGTTCCCTTATTCTCCAATTGGTGTAGTTGGGGGTTGTGATTTCCTTGCATGCTCTTTCAGGTGTAAGCAGGACAGCACCTTCAGTGATCATTCTCCCAGGTCCTATGGGCCCAAGACTCAGATGGTCACTCCTTCTGGTGTAGGCATGACTAAGGCTCCAGTTGTTGCTCCTCCAGGTGTGGGTGGGGCTAAGGTTGAGGCTCTGGTGGCCAGGTAATTCCTGGAGGCCACTATTGCCTTCCCACTGCACTGTTGAGGCTTCTTCCCACAGCTTGGCCCATCCATTGCTGCTGAGGCTTCCCTTAGTGACCTTGTCCACCTGCCGTGCTGCTGAGGCTTCTTCCAGTGGCCTGGCCCCCCAGTCATACTGCTGAAGCTTCCCCTACTGTGAAGAAAATATTTTATTCAAAATCTGTAAGTTAAAAATGGGTCAAGAATTAAGAACATAAGGAGACATTCCAAAGCAATGAGAGAGTAAATTAGGATGGACTATGATCAAAATATATATTTATTTGGAACTACCATATTGAAACTCATTATTTTGCACAAGTAATATATGCTAATTTAATAATGAAGAAGTAAGGACCAAAGGGCTTAAATGAGGAATGAGTTTTATAAAATATTTTAAATAGCTTTTAGTCAGAGAAAAATCTCTAGAGACATGTGTATCATGTATGGTAGAAGAGTAGCATATCTTGAAATCCAATGTATTTTTTTTTCCAGGAAATCATGGGGACACATTATCAACAGGTATTCTATGGACATAAGCAGCTGCTGTATTTTCAGCGCTCCTTTTGCTACAGTTTCCAACCTCACAAAGGAATATTTCAAAGATTTATTGTAACCCTAAGCGTTTTGGCACCTAAATCTCCACAGTACATTCTTGGAGAGATGCATTGGCAGGAACCTCCACTGTCAAATTGCACCCAGATACAAGACTCACCTAAAAGTGATTTATAATGTGCTTAGACTCATTACATATTTTTAAAGATAATTTATTTTTTACTTTATGCACACTGGTGTTTTGCCTGTGTGTATGTGTGTGTGAGTAGTGTTGATTTCTTTGGAACTGGAGTTACAGACAGTTGTGAGCTGCCATTTAGATGCTGGGAATTGAACGCACGTCCTTTGGAAGAATAGTGCCTTTAACCTGAGCCACCTCTCCAGCACCCACTGTAGTTTTCTTAATTGCCTAATTGCAAAGGGCAAATTACTGAATTTAGACTTCCATTAGATTTTGATAGGGGCAGAAAGATGAAGTGTATTTCAGATGATTTACACATTACATTAAATTTTCAACATTGTCCATTAAAAGATTACTCGAGGAAACAGAGTTGAGCCATTTGAATAATGAAGCATTAAGTATATATTTTTGAGGTAAGATAAATTATGATATTTTTGACCTCAGTTAACATTATTAATCAGTATGGATTGCATCATCTAACTGACAGTCAGAGTAAGTGGCCAGTGCCATTAGTCATTGTCAATCATACTTCAACCTGTTTTAGACTTTTAAAAATATGTGATAAGTTCCATAAATTAGAATAGTGTTACCAAGTATAGGTCAATCTGACATTGTAGTGGGATTAAGAAGAAAAAAATATTCTTGTGTCATAGACGTTAACAAAGATAAAGCATAGAACTTTATAACATAAAATTTTAATGTTACTTATATGCTGGCACACATATATACAAAATACTATTTCATGAAATATTATAAGTATTTGGAAACTATATGATTTATTACTTGATTTATTTATGAGTTTATTTGGCTATGTTAAGATACTTAGAAGACAATTAACATAATTAAATGATGACTTGTTATCACAAGTACCTTTGAGGTGTTTCATCAAAGTTGTCCTTAGGGAAGAGCAACATAATTATAGTACCTAAACAGAAAACGAAACACATTAGGAAACACATACAATTTAGATTTTTTTAAGAAGGTAAACTCAAACAACAACATTTTGGGGAAGTAATATTTTGCAGGTGCATATATAACCTTACATACAATAAACGTGGCATTTCACGTCAGTGGAAAAGATGGCCAGCGTGGTCCATGAAGTAGAGCCATGCTTCACTGGAGTCTTGCCCCTTTTTGATGGCTGAGATCTCAGACTGATGGATGCTGACATTGGGCAATACTGCAGTCCTGGCAGGCTGCTTCAGCTTCCAAACTCTGCAGTGGGAACAAATAAGACTGTGGGGTCTGCATAATCTTCAGCTTATTTCTGTGAAAAATTATGTTTCCCCTTTCCATTGTGTGTGTATTGGCATCGAATGAACAATATACTGGGTAGTAACATTGTTTCCCGGATTCCTCTGTTGCACTACACGGTGCCACGCACAAGACCCTTAACCACCTTAATGGCATTTCCTTATGTTAAAGATGCACAAAACACAAAAGCTTATGTAATTGGGAATAGTTTAGCACATCATGATGAAATGTAATTACTGTTTTAGAAGATAAGTAATGAGCCTATGAACTCTGTGGGAGGATACGAGGCTAAATTTCTGCTCTTCTGAAAGGTCACTCTCTTGTTAATGCCATCCCAAAATACATCTGAGAAAAACTAGTTATGAAAAATGATTTTTGTTACGATTTTAGTTATATCCAAATACTTAATCATAATACTTTGTAGATAAATAACACTCTGAATGTTTCTCTTGTTAAAATTAATTTACAGAGAAAGCAGAAGAACAAATAAAACTTTTATGATAAGCTCACTACACTGTGGATATTGTTTATTTATTTTTTAACCTTTAGAAAGAATAGGTTCTTTTATTTGCTCTGTTTTGGAACTAAACATTTGTTTATAATTTCCTAATTATAACCTTTTGTATAGTCTTCAGTTTAGCCAGGGATGAAGTTTAAAATCATTAAGGGGAATGCTTCTTAGGAAGCTCAAGGAGTGTGTGAGTGTACCTGCTGAGTGCCCTCAGCCCAGACATTTTGACCGCGTGTCTCAAGGTCTCTTCAGCTCTGTAACTAAGTCTTGTCTGTTGTCTCCTAGACTTGCTCTCCAAGTTCTCAAATATACGCAGTAGCTCTGTTTTCCATCCACTTTAAAGCACATCTTCCTAAAGAAGATAGTGATCACTAATATTAGGGACGCTTTTGCTTATTTTAACACTGAGCTTCTCTACGCAACGCCGTGGATTTGGAGTTTGTCTGTCATGGTTTTATTCCACAGCAGATGATGTAATCTTGGGCAACTCATGGAATCCATGATTTATTTACCTCTGAGTCTAAATAATAGTTTTATGGGATTGTAAAAATATACTGTGTAAAAATAACTAACATAATTGATTAAAATTATAAAATGATTATTTTGACTACTATGAGTGAATGATCAGACCTATACAATGATACCAGTATCAAAACGCTGTGATAGGGATATACTAGTTCCTTTTCTCATCACTGAGACAGAAGCCGCTTAAAGGATGGAGCATTAACTTAGGCTCCTATTTTCCGAGGCTCTCAGCACACCATGCTGAGGCATGGTACAGGAGCTGCTGTCTCTGGCACTAGGGGCTACTGACAGAGATACCTCACGTCTCAGTGCTTCCCATACAGAGAAGAATCAGAAACCACAGACTGGGACACGAGGTGGGTTCACTCTTCTTTCTTGAATCCATGATCCATTTCCTCCAGGTATGCCACGTTCCCACGGATTTTATGACCTCTCCAAACAATATTATCAACTGTAGCACAAAAGCCTGTGGTTGGGTATTTCACATTCACGTAATAACAAAGGGCTAGGTGATGAAAATATTTTAAAGTCAGGAACCTTTACAATAGTGCTTTCAGAAGTTAGCTGTTATTACTGCAGATCCCTATGAGAATAGGGGTGTTTCCATTTAGATTATAAACTACCTTTGCCATATCTGCCTTCAAAGAAGGACTGAATCAAAATGAAGATAAAACAAATGAGAATAAAGGCCATTCAAGACCTACAGATGTAGCTCTAGTCAAACTCTATTGTTTACTAGGATGAACAATTTTGTCGTGTAATAATTCTGCGATTTTCGTAAGACTATATAGAAATGACAATTTCTAGTATTTCTTATAACACATGCTTGACTTGAACTCTCTATCTCTGGGGAAAATGTGACAGTCTGAATGCGTTAGATATGGGACAGCTCACTTTCTTAAGACAGGTGTGGGCAAAATTCAGAAAAGGGAAGATACTGAATTTTCCCAGGAAAAAATATTTTGGCTTTATTTAATGTATGCATTTAAGTGTGAATGATCAAACTATTAAAACAACACTTAAAGATTCATTTATTTACAATGTAGCAGAAATTACACTCAGCTAGAGAAATGACGTATATTTCCCTCATCATTAGAAGAACATCATAGACAATAACACTGAAAACGACCGTATCCCCTTTAGGACTCCTGCTGCCTTCTACTTGCTGACCGCTCACCAGGAGAACAGATACACACAGCTTTGCCATGACAGCCTGGACTGCACTGCCAGACTCCCCGAAACCCTTCCTTGTCTTAGCATCTGTAACCTGAAAAAATGTGTGAGTTGTAGTGCGGTGTCCCAGCAACGGCACTCATGTTTGTTGTCAGGGGAAAATATTTTACACACACACACACACACACACACACACACTCACACACACTCACACACACTCACACACACACACACATAAACTCCGGATTGGCAAAGCTCATAGCGGATTCGGAAACAGCCTACATCTATACCAACAGCCCTTCAAAGTGTAGCCGAGATCACTTCTAAGAGACATACAGTGGAAAAAAACCCGAAGAACAACTTTTCAATTTTTGTTGTGAATTAAAGTTTTCAAGTTTTTTTTTTTTTTTCTGTTACTGTGGTGGTTAAAACTGTACAGCTTTTAACCTCGGAAGGGTTTCCGAGGGTCAGAATTCATTACCCTAAGACTGGAAGCAAGGGCCATATTATAGCTTTAGTGTCAGCTACATGACATTTACAGTTTCAGTTCCCTCCGGCAAATCTAAAAAGCATCTACGGGTTTTAAATGTTTTTAGTTCAACTTACATAGAACAATGACACCATTTTTCTTCTACACTTCTAAGCAGAACGGGTTTTAAACATTCTGCATTTGCAAATACGTAAGGCAAACTAGTGTGGCTCAGCAAGCAAAAAAGGCTGCTGCCAAGCCTGTGTGACCTCACGTGAGCTCCACGCCAGGGGAAATGCCGTGGAGGGGTGTGTGAGCTCCTGACTCTACGGGATAGAAAGCAAGGACTGATTCAGTTGTCCTCTGCCCTTTATGTGAGTCTGTTGAATATGTGTATCTGCACACACACACACACACGCATACACACCTACCCACCCTCACGCACGCACGCACGCATGCACACGCACACGCATACACATACACACCCGCACACACACATACACACACACACACACACACATATATACACACACACACACACACACACACACGAGTTTAAGTAAAATCAACAAAAGATCACTTTTTTTAGCTGAATATTTCATCTTATTCCTTACTTCAATTTTATTATTTTTTGATCACCCTATCTGCGGTGAGCAGATGTTTTGTTAATAGTATATATACAATACACATATGCAGACACTCCCATATACACATAAAATAAAGAAGTAAAGATTTTTATGTTAAAGAACCTAAAATATAGAGCAAACTTCAGAATAGAACAAATTACAGAAATTCAATAGCAGTGTTTCTGTGGGTCTGAGAGTGTCATCAAATACTACACTAAAGAGAGATGTAGATAAAATGGAATTTACGCACTAACTTATATAATCTGAAGAAATGGGATGTGAGAGAGGAAAGGATATGCAGACCCAGTCAGTGACAGGCTTTAAGCACTGCAATGATAACCACCCTTGAGTTAACTTTAATTTCATTCTTGGAACACGCCTTCTCTCTCACCAGAGAAAATTTGTCCCTAGGGTTATGACTACATCTTAAACTGGTTCCTATTCATTGATTAGTATATCTGAGCCCGCAATTTCTAAGGAAGCAACCAAACTTATTTTCCCCCTTTATCTCAAACTTTTTATTGGGGAAGATCTAAAGTTTAATGCCCTAGCAACAGGGGAGCATAGATTTATTCATGGCAAAAATACATAGATGCAATTGAAATGACTCCTATAGGGCTGGATAGATGGCTGAGCCATTAAAGGCTGGGATCACAACCAAAAAGATAAGACAAAAACTCCTATTTTTGCTCTTTTCCATCTTCCTCTCGGAGAGGCAGCTTCGCTTCTGCCTCTCTCCCCACTTCTCTGCTTTCCCCCCTCTCCTCTCTCTCTCCCTCTCTCCTTTAATAAAGCTTTATGTCTAAAAAACTCCTATTTTTTTCAGAAATATTAAAGCATATTCATTTTTGTACAACCTCTGGGACTCTACGGTGCATTCAGGCTGCTTGTCCACACAGAGAGAACTATAGAATCCCCATACCCTGATGGAGTGAGAGTCAGGGATCTCTCCCAGCAGTGAGCACAAGAGCAGAAACAGTTGCTTCTGCTTCTCTCTATTCAAGAACAAAAAGTTAGAACACAGCAGGTGGTAGGCTGCAAAAATATTTTATAATTTTAATGACAACGATAAAGCCATTTTTTAACAAAGTTACTGTTGTGCCTAGCATTTTCTAACCTTACTTGGTAATACGTTTATTCGTGGAGAGGGGAAGCTTTTTTGTCATATATAAACATTTATAATTTTATTAAAATAGCTCTATCATTTTCACTAGATTTTATATTCATTTTAAATTTTAATGCATGCAGCACGAATTCTTTTTTAATATGGTTTATTTTTTTATATTTAAAAATTTCCATCTCCTCCCCTCCTCCTCCCCCTTTCCTCCCCTCCACCCATATCCCCCCTCCCTCCCTCTCCAGGCCAAGGAGCCATCGGGGTTCCCTACTCTATGATAAGACCAAGGTCCTCCCAACTCCCCCCAGGTCCAGGAAGGTGATCAACCAAGCTGAGAAGGCTCCCACAGAGCCCGTCCATGCAGAAGAATCAAAGCCCAGTGCCATTGTCCTTGGCTTCTCAGTCAGCCCCCACCAATGTGGGGCTCAGTCATTTTCTTCATCTAACGCCAGGTGGAGGTTCTATGGTGATACGCAAGTGGGGTAAGGGGTACACTCATCCATTGCTGGTGGGAATGCACACTTGTGCAACCACTTTGGAAAGCAGTGTGGCGGTTTCTCAGGAAATTCGGGATCAACCTACCCCAGGACCCAGTAATTCCACTCTTGGGAATCTACCCAAGAGATGCCCAATCATACTACAAAAGCATTTGCTCAACTATGTTCATAGCAGCATTATTTGTAATAGCCAGATCCTGCAGCACAAATTCTAACTGTTCTTAGGAAAAACCCGGAGTCAGGTATTAGCGGGTAAAAGCTGGAGAGATCAGAGAAGTAGTGTAGCCAGCCACTAGAGAGACCTTTTACCTCTAATGAATCCTCAGACCGTGTCACATGACTGAGTGCTTTAGCCTGCCCCTCAAGCTGCATCCTCAGACTGCAACTGTCTCCACCAAACCTCAAACTGCATCTGAGCTGCTGTCCTCTCTCACATATTCCCGTCTCCACCCAGTCCTATTCCTTCCTGTCGCTACCTCCCTAGTGCGGGGATTAAAGGTGTGAGCCACCACCGACTGGTCTCTAGTGACTTAGCTCTGCACTCTGATCTTCAGGAAAGATCTGTTTGTTAAAACACAAACAAAATATCACTACGAATGCAAGGACGAATAGGCTGCCTCTTAACAAGTGGACACAAGTTTGTAGCTGGTATGATTCTGAATACTTCAGGATAGACTCTTAATGACTTTAAAGAAAGTTCCGAAGGCGGGCGGTGGTGGCGCACGCCTTCAATCCCAGCACTCGGGAGGCAGAGGCAGGCGGATCCCTGTGAGTTCGAGGCCAGCCTGGTCTACAAGAGCTAGCTCCAGGGCAGGCTCTAAAAGCTGCAGAGAAACCCTGTCTCGAAAAACCAAAAAAATTTAAAAAAAAAGAAAGTTCCGAACGTGTATATTAGGCAGCAGTTTTTATGCTGTGGGTGCAATGCTGTCTGATCCCATTGCACGAGTAGTCAATCATTCCCCTGTGACTGAAGGGGTCCCACATTGCATTAACCCCTATTAATCACAACCTGCGCCTCTTCTCTGTTTCTCTCACCTCCCTTTCATCACGCGGCCTAATAAGTCTCCATGGAAACAAAACCATCTCCCTAAATGAGAAAGGAGGAAGGACACATTCTTCAGAGATCGTGTTATTACAGGTGAGGAAGCTGCAGCAACAATCGGCACTTGTGAATTTGGAACAGGGCACTTTAACTATTTCCCTAGACTGAACCAACAGCAGCTATGATCACTTTCCTATTTTGCTAGAGGATTTGTGGCCAAATTCATCAGAGTACCTCAAACTATGTTTGAGAAAGAGAATTATATAATTCAGTCGCACAAAAAAGGTCAGAAAAGCTCCATGAGGACTAAATGAAGTACTCGGTCTTCTTAAGAACCCATCAAGCCAGTGACACCATGTCATGTCTGCGTTTGTCATAGGCTCAGGCTCTATACTGATTCTTTTTTTGCTTTAAGATTTATGTAATGCTGATAATGACTTACAATGCCCAAGCTGTTTTCACAGAAACTTTTATATAACAAAATCTCTCCTACAACATGTGAAGCCTTCGCAAATTCACAATTTTATTAATTCCTTTATCTAGTCTAGTAATAAATTTATAGAGAATTAACTTGTAAAGCAGCTTATTATACTGTGGTTATTATATCAGTTTATGTCATTTCAAAGTCACTGTATAAAGTCCCCACTGCCTAACTTCACAACATTTATCGAACTATTTCAATATTTCTTATTTTATGCCTTATTTTATTGCTTAACCCGTGTGATTTGAAAGAGAATAGAGGGAAATGATGTAACTATTTTAATTAAGTATGTATGATTGAGCTGCAGCATCTCCTTTGCAGCAAATATCAGTTTAAAACACCCCTCTGCAGGCAGCCTAGAAAAACAGCAAATAAAGAAATCACATATGGGGCTGGAGAGATGGCTCAGAGGTTAAGAGAACTGACTGCTGTTCCAGAGGTCCTGAGTTCAATTCCCAGCAACCACATGGTGGCTTACACCCATCTATAATGAGATCTGGTGCCCAGAACATTATATACATAATAAATAAATTTTAGTAAAAAAAAATCACATATAAAACAAAACTTCACAATTGTAGAACTAGACAATTGGGGTTTTGAGAATATATAAACGTGTCTAAGAGAAGTAATATATGTATAAACTATCATGTATATTTTCATATAGATATAGTACACATACATACATAAGCATATATGTGTGTTTATACTTATATGTATGTTTCTTTCAACATTTTTTTATCATGCTGAATATATGCAACAAATTCTGAATAATGTTAAGTGAAGGGATAAGTATGTAAATTTAAAATGAAAATAACCTCATAAAGTCCTTTTCTTCTTCTCATTGTCTAGAATACAGCTGTAAATGTGGTTCCCCCGTGGACAATGTCAACTTAAGTTGTGCCTCAAAATGATAGAGCTCTTAATTCAAAGAAAATGTAATTGTTGGCATACTGATTCATACTATATCTCCTTCTCTGCTCAAATAGTGAACTCATTTCTTAGTAACATAGATCATGACCTTCTACATAAGCACACATCTTAGTAACATAGATCACGACCTTCTACATAAGCACACATCTTAGTAACATAGATCATGACCTTCTACATAAGCACACATCTTAGTAACATAGATCATGACCTTCTACATAAGCACACATCTTGAAACATTTCCTCTACAGAAAGCTTCGTTTTCCTAACTTCCCTTATGTATATCAACCACTGCTAATCCGTTCCTCTGTTGATCGACAATTAGGTCGTTTCCATGGTTTCAGTATTATATACAGTGCTCCAACCAATTTCAATGGGCAAGTACGACTTAGGGTTACTCAGGCAAGCACCCTGGAGGCAAATATATCGATCATCTATGATCTCCACATTTAGTTCTTGCTGCACCTCCATACTGACATCTATTGTGACTGGATTAGCTTATATCCCAGTATAAAAATATTTCTGTACCTTCATTAGTACTTATTTATTTATTTATTTTTTATTATGTATACAATTTCTGTCTGCATGTATTCCTGTAGTCTAGAAGAGGGCACCAGACCTCATTACAGATGGTTGTGAGCCACCATGTGGTTGCTGGGAATTGAACTCAGGACCTTTGGAAGAGCAGGCAATGCTCTGAACCACTGAGCCATCTCTCCAGCCCCTCATTAGTACTTTTTAAAATTTTTGTTCCAAATTCTATTATGACTGGAAAGAGATATAATCACAATGTAATTTAAAATAGCAATTCTCTGGTGACCAGTGAGTTACTTTTATTTCATCTAGTCTGAAAGTCCTTGTATATGTCTATATGTTGAGGTGGTTTCTACAATTTTTTCTTCCTGGCAAACCAATGGGATCAGATCAAACACCCAGACATAAATCCACACACCTCTGAACATCTTATTTTTGACAAAGAAATCAAAATTATACAAAGGAAGAAAGCATCTTCAAGAAATGGTGCTGCTCTAACTGGATGTTGGCATGGAGAAGAACGCTAACAGATCCATACCTACCAGCCACATCATAAATCCAGTCACACTGAACCTGATAGCAGAATAAGTGGGGAATAGCGTTGAACACATTGGCTCAGGAGACAACTTCCTGAATAGAACACCAGTAGCACAGACTCTAAGATTGACAATTATTAAATTGGACCTCATGAAACTGAAAGCCTTCTGTGAGGCAAAGGATATAGTCAATAGTACTAAACAACAGTCTGTAGAATTAGAAAAGATCTTCACCAATACCACATCTGATGGAAGGCTGGTTTCTAAAATAGATAAAGAACTGAAGAAACTAGACATAAAAAGCAAATAATCCAATTAAAATGGTATACATACCCAAACAGAGAATTCTCAAGAATATCAAATGTTCAAGAAACACTTGAAGAAATGTTCAACATCCTTATCCACTAGAAAAATGCAAATCAAAATGGCTCTGAGATCCCATTTTATACCAGTTAGTATAGCTAAGATCAAAAACACAAATGACAGCTTATGCTGGAGAGGATGTGGAGCAAGAATTCTCCTCCATTGCTGGTGGGAGTACAAATTTGTACAGCCACATTAAAAATACATGTAGCAGTTCCTCAGAAATTGAGAATCAACCTACCTTGAGACCCAGCTATATCACTTTAGGGCATACACACAAAGAATACTTAACAAGGACACTTGGTCAAATATACTCATAGCAGCTTTATTAGTAATAGTCAGAATCCAAATACAACTTAGATGTCCCCCAACTGAAGAATGGATAAGGAAAATGTGGTACATTTACCCAATAGAGTATTACTCATTTGTTAAAAACAATGACATCATGAAGATTTCAGGAAAATGGATATAACTAGAAAAATATCCTCCAGAGTGAGGTAACCCAGACTGTTGTGGGATATTTGTATGCTGTGTGAATATGTGTCTTTGCAATGGTGCCTTCTCATTGATTAAATAAAGCATAGAATGGCCCCATGTTGTACTTATGGGGACAGAGAAGACTGGGAAGAAGAAGGTGGATTCACCAACCAGACACAGAGAGAGCAGCATGGGCAGTGTGGAGAGATGAGGTAATGAGCCATGTGACAGAAGGAAGATTAAAATAAATGGGTTAATTTAAGTTATAAGAGCTAGTGGGAAAACTTAATCTATCATTATTAATAATGAACCTCTGTGTCAATGTTTGTGAACTGGCAGTTCAAAGAAAAATCTGTCTACACCAGACTCAGAAAGACAAGCACTGTATGTACTCACTTATAAGTGGATATTTTCTCTAAAGAATAATCATGCTATAATCCACAGATCCAGAGAGGCAAGGTAACACGGAGGGTTCAAGAGTGGGATGCTCAGATCTCGCTGGGAAGCAGAAATAGAGGAGATCTTGTGGGTGGACTGAGAAGAAATAAATATATAATGGAAAAAGAAAGCATCTTCAACAAACGGTGCTGGTCTCACTGGCTGTTGGTATGTAGAAGAGCGCAAATAGATCCATGTTGTTTCTTGTTTTTACTCTTTGGTGCTTTGGGGGGCCTGCCACCCAGCTCCCAAATAAATACATATAGAGATTTATTATTACTTATAAATGCCTGGCCTTAGTTTGCCTAATTTCTAGCTAGCTTTTTTATTTTTTTTAACTTATCACATCTACCTTTTACCAATTCCATGAGATTTGACACCTTCTTCTAGACTCTGTGGACACTAGGCATGTACCTGGTACATTTAAATACATGCAGGCAAAACACTCACACCTACAAAGTAAACTAAATTAATATTTTAAAGATAGATATTCTATTGTAATATAAATGATAATAATATTTTAATATTTGTATAAATAATTGGTGGATCTGGAGGAAGTTCAGTAGCTAAGTGTGGTTGCTGTGCAATGCTGAAGACTGGAGTTTGGATCCCAAGACCACTGCGGAAAATTTAGCATCTCTTAGTTCTCAGCTGGGCAAAGATAGGAGTACCACTGGGGGCTTTCTGGGTTCCGTTCTCATCAAGAAAACCCGAGCCTCAGGATTAGGGCGAGATCCTGCCTCAAGAAAAAACACAGAGAAATAGAGTTCATCTGGTTCTCCTTTCTGGCCTCTGGGTGCTCAGAAGGCACCCTTCTCTGCACAAGCATGAATATAATTTAGCAAAGACACAGAGACTGGGATGTAAAATAAAAAGATGGTCTTAAAAATAAAATAGAAAAAACCCCAATTGTTATCTAAGTGGTTAAAGGACTTAGAAAATACCATAAGCTATAATAAAACTAACTTCCAAAATGCACTTTAATTTCTATGTTCACCTGTTAGTTCTGTTTTTTTTCTCTAATTTTATACATTTTCTATATTTCCAGATAGAATGTTGGTGCTCTTTACCATGAAATACAATGCTACTGTATGCGAACTATCTCAGTGTCAGACTTGACTTTAACAGAACAGGCAATGATATTCTTTAAAGAAGTGCTGACATCAAATGATCAGGCACTTTGGTCTAGAGAAAAGAAATTTAATTAGAGCCATTAGCTCCATTCGAAACGGAATGGCTTTCCTAGTGAGGTTTATCCAAGGGAAAACGAGTGTGGTCTAATTTGAGGCAGGTGTATGAGAATATCAGACTGTGTATTGCAATGGAAAATATAACACTGTGGCCCATTAGTTACACTTAGAAAACTGCTTTAAGTCTAGGCAGACAATAAATGTAACTACAAGAGAAAATAAAGAGATGTGTACACCTCTTTCCTTTAGTAGATAAATAATTTCAGTTGACTATAAACCACTCCCTCACTATCAAATAACTCTTTGAGTAGGGTATTATTAGTGAAGAAATCATATTTGAATATTTTTGTAAAATGTGTACACATTGCTACTTAAACTTTTATAGCTTCACTTTGCTGTAGGCAAAATAATACACACACACACACACACACACACACACAAATAGAAAAGCAGGTTCAGCTTCTAAGATGTCTACGGGAAACTGACATTTAAATGCTTCAGCTTGGGGACTGGAGAGATGATTTAGTGATTAAAAGCACTTTTTGCTCTTGCTGAGATCTATAATAAACTCTTAGAAGCTTGGCTCAAGGCGTGTCCTTGATTGTACCCATTTCCCTAAATTTACTTTTTGATTCTTTCATTTCCCTGACATATACAGAACAATATATGTGCATATGAGATTTGGTGTCTAGGTCCAAGACCATGGGTTGAAAGTGGAGAGGCACTGAAAGCAACAAATACACTCCCTACCCTGGAAATACATTAGAAAAATATGTAATTGGAGAGCGATAAGATCTCATTGTGGATTTGTGTGCTGCTCTGAGTTTGTAAGGCCAGAAAAACAAATTTTCCCTCACAAGACTCTTGTAAAAGATTGATTAAGATGTACTGTCCTCATTTCTTTGCACTGCCAAATTTGCTTTGGTGTTCATTTTAGAGAGAGGATGGTGTTCAATAGGTGATCATAGGTGTCCTGAGGGATTGGTGCTCGTTTGGGGAGGCTGCTCTGAGGTCTCTGGGGGATTGGTGGTTGGGGGGGGGGCATGGGATATTCCTCCATGGGGAGAGCCTGGGGAGCAGAGTCCTCCAGCTGGGAACCCAAACACTCTCCTCTCCAGGGGCAGCCATTACCAAGGCTTCAGTGGTCAGTGATGAGGTGAGGGTGTGGGAAGACTGCTCCTATGTCCCTGAGGCCTGTCTGGATGGGAGCTTGGCACAGAATGTGCCTCAGAAACCAGGTTCTAGAGATCTGGTTCCTCCAACTGGGGGCCCAGACAGTCACCTCTCCAGGAACAGCAAGGGCAAAGGCTCCAGTGTTCAGACATGCAGTGGAGGGGTGGCTGTGGGTGTGGGGAGGCAGCTCCCAGGTCTCAGGCAGTTTTTGTTGGGTGGGGTGGGGCAGACACTCTTCTCTAGACAATTGAGCATTGTTTCTAAGTAAACAGAACCCACCATTAAGGAGGAAGCCATATGTACTTTGTATAGAGTTTCAGTGTAAACATGCTTTAAGTTTTGCTGTATACAAGGAACTGAGTTAATTGTCATCAGGAAACAATTTATTTATCATTGTGCTGTGCTTAAATATGGCTATATTAAAAACCCAGCTTCAGACTCCAGAAGTTTGGCTCATTATCAGCTAAGTCAGGTTGAACTGAGTTTCATTCAGTCTTGTCTATCTGTGGATCATTTTCCTGTTGACCTTGATGCTTTTAGGGACCCCCCCCCCCATATGAGCCATAGTTGAAGATTTTATTTCTCATTATATCTACATCACAAGATTAAATATTCATGACATTAAGTAAAGTACAAGTAGATGAATACTTTATTCTGAACAGATATGACTTAAATAGAATCTTTATTTTATAAGTAAAGTAAAAGGTAGAAATATTATTTATTTTTATAATTTTTATGCCTAGACTTTGCATCTGATGTTATGTGAGATACACATATGATGACTGTCAGTTCATTCTGACAGTGTCATATGCATGGGCTTAACATATGTGTATCATCTATTGTAAGTGAGATGAAATGTATGCTCAAATGATTATTCTAAAAGAATGATGATCTCCTGGAGAAATAGAATCTGGGTCCTCTGCAAGAGCAGTAAATGTTCTTAATCACTGAGACATCTCTGTAGCCTTCTAAATTAATATTCAAGAGATGTTTCTTAACAAATGAAAGTAGCTACCATTGAAAATTCATCTTCATGCATTCTGGTGAATACTCAAAATAGGATAGCAATTCAAAGATGTTTTCTCTCAAAATTCTTACTGAAATTCACTCTTTCCTATTTAGCTTTATTTGCACAACCCACTTAAAGTAGTTCACTTCCATTAGCCCCTTTGACCCGCTGACCCCTTTGGATTTCTTTGGAAAAGAACCACAATGCAAACAACTAGACTGGGGGGGGGGGCAAATTCCTAACATGATTAGAGTCAATCAGAAATTACACTTTAAAATATTTTTTTCCTCTAAACTGTGGATCAAATGGTTAGAAATTTGAAAGCGAAACATGAATTTGCTTGTGTTTATTTTCATTAATGTTTAGATTTTAAACAATTAGTTTACTTGCTTTGTAAATTTTCTGATTAAGTAAAGTAGTCAGATTCAGTAAAGGAGAGGGAGGTCCCTCCAGATGCAGCGCTCTAAATATCTAAAATGCTGCCATGTTTTTATGTGATTCAGAAAAAAAGATCGAATGGCCAGGCAGTGGTGGTGCATACCTTAAATCCCAGCATCCCAGCACCCAGGGAGGCAGAGTCAGGCAGATCTCTGTTAGCTCATATCTCTCAGAACTAAAAAAAGAAAGAAAGACAAGAAAAGAAAAGATAAGGAAAAAAAAAAAGATCAAATGGTGATAGTCCGACTGGATTTTTAATAAGTAGGTTAGTAAGTAGGACTTATTTATATCTCATATAACTCAAGCTTTTTTCTAAATATTCCTTTGAACTAGCTTCTGTCTTTAAATTTAAAAATTAGAAAAATTCCTCATATACAGATTTTTAATGAAGTTTAATGTTAGGAGGAGAGATAGGCATATAAATGGTATATTGGAAAACAGAGACTATTCTATCATATATACACAGGTATGTATCTCATATAGAATCATCCCCTCTTGACGATAGGGATGTGTGTTTACAGCTGTGACAAGTGTCCAAACTTAAAGAAAGCCCATTTCTTTTTTTGACCTTAAATCCTCCCTTCAGAACTCCTCCAAGATCCCCTCCACACCCTTACCCACCTACCTGTTTCATCTCCCTCTTTACAAACTCCACAAAGTCATGAAAATGAGAATCAAAACAAACCAAAACCAATAATTTCTTTATCTTAAGATATTATTTTCTTGCAAGCATAGCTATTAAGCCCATTATCCAGACAACCAATCAACAGAATAAATACCAGTAAATTAAACCCATTTTGTTGTAATCCATCAGGAAAATGGCGGCACACCAAATTTCTCTTAGTATGAAGGGATCTTAAAATTTTCTGTATTTTGAAAGTTTACCCTCCTACCGCTACAACACAGTGATGGGGTTAAGAGGAAATGTCCTGTAAAAAAAAATTGAAGTACATTGTAACTAGCTAAAATAGTCAGCATTATGTAAGCTAAATAGTAACTATGCATTTGTTAGAAACTTTATAACTTTAATAAAATGAAAGAAGAATAAAAAATAGGTCAGTCCTCTAATGGCAGCAATTCATTGTATTATAGTTACAGGCTAAATTCTCTCTTTAATTTAACCTTCTTTTTGGGACCCTGAAAACATTAGATAGAACTTCCCCATTGATTGATGACTGAGGAATTATCTCTGGCTAGAAGTCTGGAGACTGCTGGTTGATTAATCATAGACAGAGCTGAACACTGATAAAGAGTATTTGCTTTCGACTTTATATTTTACAGCTTCCTGTTGCTGTGAAATGCAGAGTATATATTCTCATGAAAGCTATTTAAAAAGTTGCTATTCATATATTTAAGATTATAGAAATGTTTAATTGTATATGTGCTTCATTATACAATCCCTGATACTCAGGTATGCCCTGTGTTAGAGTACCCCCTGATGATCCTAATTCCTACCATAGATTTGTCCTTTATCTATCACAATTATGAGTCAAATATTCAAATAGAGATAGATTAATAGTTTGAAACTTCCTGACCTTGGCATAACTTAGGGATAGAATTAGATAATTTTTCCCTCCTGAAATTTTTCCCATATAGCTGACTTAGTCAATCTACTTTTGTTTATAAAGAAAGTATATATACAGCTTGTCAGTGTATGATGGTTGTTTTAATTCTTTTATTTGCCTTTCTATAGATGACTTGAAGGACTTCCCACTGATCACAGTTAACAACACCCAATGAGGCCAGGTGGTGGTGGTGCATGCCTTTAATCCCAGCACTTGGGAGGCAGAAGCAGGTGAATCTCTGTAAGTTCGAGGCCAGCCTGATATACAACAGGCTTTAACGCTAAACACTGTCTCGAAAAGCCAAAAAAAAGAGCACTTAATGTTGAAAGCAGATAATGCCACACTAAATAATTAAAGAAATCTTGAATAAGTTAGTGCAAAATCATAAAATTGTCCTTACTGCAAATAGAGGACTGACCCTAGTTTAAATAGTTAGGAAATGAAAAGATTTTTTTTCAGACATTATTTATCTTCAAAATTGCACGGCATAAGATAAAAAATTCTAATGGCATAGCCCTCTGTGACTGTATGGCTCTGGACTAATTATGCTTGCTGAAAGTATGGTCAAATACTTGGCTAGGCAGCAGCTTCCTGGACTGAACAACAATATATGAAAATCGATGAAACTTTGATCCTTATTTTATTGTATAGTATTGTCAAACTTACAAGTATACTATAATTGGTAATGTACTGCTCAAAAAAAAAAAACAATCCACACTAGTGTCTTTATTATATACACATAAGAACTTTAATCTAAACAATGCTACCCTTCTTATTTCAGTTAAAACAGACAATTGGATAAAATGCTCTTCTTTGCTGATAATTTTATCTCTGGAGAATGAACAAAAGCTGAGCCATTACTCTTGTGAGCAATTCTCACACAGAAAAGTTCTGCTGGGTGAATGCAAGTGATGGAAGCATTTAGAGATAGGAATCATATCATTAGACTGCTTGGAGCATCTGTGAGAAGTGTCATTCATCACTGTCAGGCTCACATTCTCAACTTAGAAAGGAACACTGTAGGCCTGTCAGAGCAATTTTCAACATTTGCCATTGTAGAAAATTTATAAACATCAAAACAAGATTTATAGTATTTAGTTGTACAATTTTTCATGCTTTGCTTTGAAATAATCCTTTGTATACCGTGAAGCTTTGTCACTCAGATTGATTTAATTTTAAAAAAAAAATACCTGACAGGCCAGTAGCTGAATAGAATAATGAGAGGTGAAACAACCAAACTAAGGAAACTGGAAAGAAGAAGGGTGGAGTCTCAGGAGATACCAGCAGATGTAGAGAAAGCAAGATTTGTAGAAAATGAGGTAAGAAGCCATGAGCCACATGGGAAAGCACAGACAAAAATATGGGTTAACTAAAAATGTAAGAGTTACCTAGTAACAAGCCTGAACTATTGACTGAGCATATCTAATAAATATAAGCCTCAGAGTGTATAGCTGAGAGTAGCTGCAAGCACAGGAAAACTCTTGCTACAAATGGCATTCCAGCGTGGGGCCATAATTTCCACATAAGGTCTGACAAAGCTTAAAAAATGATTCTAAACACACAAAAATGGAGACAAGTGTGACTCCTTGGTAACCGAATTTTCTTAGGTAGACTGTTTGCTAGTGACAAGCAGAGATATGATTCCTTTAAGAGATTGCTTCCAAGCTTAGTTCTAGTGTCAAAAAATGTGCATGACTCTTTTAAGAGGCCCTGCTACAGAACACTTTAGTGGGATTTATGAGCAGCAGGCATTGTACTACTCAGTGGCAGCGTGGACCCCAAACTCCCAAGAGTTGGAGCAGTAAATGTGACTCTAGTATCGATACTCTTGGCAAGAAGCTAGGCTCTCACAGAACCAAGTGGGGCAGAGACCATCACCAAAGCAGAGGTTTTGGTCCTAGCAACACTGCTTAACAGTTTAAAGGCTCATCTAGTCTGAAAAAGGTTACAGATATGTAATAAAGAAAGATTCGGATAAAAAACCCTCTAAATGGGTTATAGTGTGTTTAAAATATACATGGGCTTGGAAGAAGAGAAGATATAGACAGCCATAAAAAGAAATACATAGTTTTAAAATAATAAAGTCCTTAAAAAGGGAATAAATTAATACAAAATGAATAAGCCACATAAAGATGGAAATACATAGAGTATGGATCCTATATGTTATTGTGTTGTCTTTAATTTTTTTTTTTATCTCCTAAGAGACACTGGATTATAAAAGGTACTACAGTAAACCAACCTATGTATTTTACAAATACCTTGACTTCAGAATATAAGTAAAAATATATGTTACTTTGGAAAAGAGGTTGTGCTTTTTTTTTCCACAGAAAATGAGAGAGAGTAGAATCATTCAAGGATAAAGGTTTGATTGAGGAAGATCCCCTTGAAATCCTGACTATAGACATAAAGAAATGAACCTATAAGAACTACAAGAGAGGTGATATATATTTTACCTGCTCAAACTGAAAACAAATAATCATCTTTGGATAACTTGTGCACAACGCACAACCTCTATTTGGATTAATATAGATCTGTAGGTTACCTTTGAACCTTTATGTATTTTCAGAGAAAGGAGATCAAACACTGATGAAAATAGATGGCCCCGGTGATCCAACATTGCAGAATACCTCTGCTGCAGTTTGAGAGTCCTGCATCCAGAGCAGTTTCAAGGCTGCTGACTGAGATGGTCTAGCCTTACATACTACTCCAGTCAAGACTTAATCACTATCATGATTTTCTCACATTTTCCCCAAAGATGCCAGTGTTCCCAAACAACAGGTAGCAGTCTAGAAAAAACACAATACTTACATTTCCAAAAGATTGGTTGTAGATATTTGTTATCATATAATGGGTGTTAGTTACAAGTTGTTGTTGGTCATACTCAGGGAAAAAAGGGTAAACAAAAGAGTTAAATTTAAAGATCTCTTTTTAAAGGAAAAAGGAGATATAATATAGAAATAATGAGATAAAAGGGTAGATTATTGAATCTATTTTAACCAAAAACAACTATTAATCTCAAAATATTTTACATTGGTATGGATTTAAATAATTTTAAAGTTAATTTTTATGCTGTATATATGTTTCTACTCTTGTTTAGGGTATTATGCTTATGTATTGCATTTCAATAGTAATATATAATTAAATACAGTTTAGTAGTCATCTATAATAATCAAACTTATAGTCATGTTAGATATGTTGTCAACATCATATACATATATATTTAGATAGGTGGATGGTCTTCTACTGTGGAATAATGCTCTTGTACACTATAAAGATTTGTCACTTCTATTGGTTTAATAAAACACTCATTGGCCAGTAGCTAGGCAGAAAGTATAGGCAGGGTGACCAGACTTGGAGATTTCTGGGAAGAGGAAAGGTAGAGTTAGCCACCAACGATATCCAAAAGGTGTGTTACTTTTGTTCTCTGGGGAATATTACTTTAACTGTGTAAAGGTGTGTTACTTTTGTTTATGCTATGGACTATTTAACTGTGTAAAGGTGTGTTACTTTTGTTTATGCTTGGGAATATTTCTTTGTGTAAAATGTGTTACTTTTTTTATGCTGGAGACTATTTAACTGTGTAAAGGTCTGTTACTTTTGTTTATGCTGTGGACTATAACTTGTAAAGGTGTGTTACTTTTGTTTATGCTGGGGAATATTACTTCAACTGTGTAAAGGTGTGTTACTTTTGTTTATGCTGTTGAATATTTAACTGTGTAAAGGTGTGTTACTTTTGTTTATGTTGTGGACTATTTAACTGTGTAAAGGTGTGTTACTTTTGTTTATGCTGGGGAATATTACGTTAACTGTGTAATGTTGTGTTACTTTTTTTTATGCTGTGGACTATTTAACTGTGTAAAGGTGTGTTATTTTTGTTTATGCTGGGGAATATTACGTTAACTGTGTAAAGGTGTGTTACTTTTGTTTATGCTGTGGACTATTTAACTATGTAAAGGTGTGTTACTTTTGTTTATGCTGTGGACTATTTCACTGTGTAAAGGTGTGTTACTTTTGTTTATGCTGTGGACTATTTAACTGTGTAAAGGTGTGTTACTTTTGTTTATGCTGGGGAATATTACTTCAACTGTGTAAAGGTGTGTTACTTTTGTTTATGCTGGGGAATATTTAACTGTGTAAAGGTGTGTTACTTTTGTTTATGCTTGGGAATATTTCTTTGTGTAAAATGTGTTACTTTTTTTATGCTGGGGACTATTTAACTATGTAAAGGTGTGTTACTTTTATTATGCTGTGGACTATTTAACTGTGTAAAGGTGTGTTACTTTTGTTTATGCCGGGGAATATTTAACTGTGTAAAGGTGTGTTACTTTTGTTTATGCTGGGGAATATTACGTTAACTGTGTAAAGGTGTGTTACTTTTGTTTATGCTGGGGACTATTTAACTGTGTAAAGGTGTGTTACTTTTGTTTATGCTGTGGACTATTTCACTGTGTAAAGGTGTTTGACTTTTGTTTATGCTGGGGAATATTTAACTGTGTAAACGTGTGTTAGTTTTGTTTATGCTGAGGAATATTACTTGACCTGTGTAAAAGTCTGTTACTTTTGTTTAAGCTGTGTACTATATATCTCTGTATGGTGTGTTACTTTTGTTTATGCTGGGGAATATTTAACTGTGTAAAGATGTGTTACTTTTGTTCATGCTGTCGACTATTTAACTGTGTATGGTGTGTTACTTTTGTTTATGCTGGGGAATATTACGATAACTGTGTAAAGGTGTGTTACTTTTGTTTATGCTGTGGACTATTTAACTGTGTAAAGGTGTGTTACTTTTGTTTATGCTGTGGAATATTACGTTAACTGTGTAATGTTGTGTTACTTTTTTTATGCTGTGGACTATTTAACTGTGTAAAGGTGTGTTACTTTTGTTTATGCTGTTGAATATTTAACTGTGTAAAGGTGTGTTATTTATATTTATGCTGGGGAATATTAACTTTGTAAAGGTGTGTTACTTTTGTTTATGCTGGGGAATATTTAACTGTGTAAAGTTGTGTTAATTTTGTTCATGCTGTGGACTATTTAACTGTGTAAAGGTGTGTTACTTTTGTTTATGCTGGGAAATATTACTTTAACTGTGTAAAGGTGTGTTACTTTTGTCTATACTGGGAACTATTTAACTGTGTAAAGGTGTGTTACTTTTGTTTATGCTGGGGAATATTACTTTAACTGTGTAAAGTTGTGTTACTTTTGTTTATGCTGTGGACTATTTAACTGTGTAAAGGTGTGTTACTTTTGTTTATGCTGTGGACTATTTAACTGTGTAAAGGTGTGTTACTTTTGTTTATGCTGTGGACTATTTAACTGTGTAAAGGTGTGTTACTTTTGTTTATGCTGGAGAATATTTAACTGTGTAAAGGTGTGTTACTTTTGTTTATGCTTGGGAATATTTCTTTGTGTAAAATGTGTTACTTTATTTATGCTGGGGACTATTTAACTGTGTAAAGGTGTGTTACTTTTGTTTATGCTGTTGAATATTTAACTGTGTAAAGGTGTGTTATTTATATTTATGCTGGGGAATATTTAACTGTGTAAAGGTGTGTTACTTTTGTTTATGTGTGGACTATTTAACTGTGTAAAGGTGTGTTACTTTTGTTTATGCTGTGGAATATTACGTTAACTGTGTAATGTTGTGTTACTTTTGTTTATGCTGTGGACTATTTAACTGTGTAAAGGTGTGTTATTTTTGTTTATGCTGGGGAATATTACGTTAACTGTGTAAAGGTGTGTTACTTTTGTTTATGCTGTGGAATATTTAACTGTGTAAAGGTGTGTTACTTTTGTTTATGCTGGGGAATATTTAACTGTGTAAAGCTGTGTTACTTTTGTTTATGCTGTGGACTATTTAACTGTGTAAAGGTGTGTTACTTTTGTTTATGGTGGGGAATATTTAACTGTGTAAAGGTTTGTTACTTTTGTTTATGCTGTGGACTATTTAACTGTGTAAAGGTGTGTTACTTTTGTTTATACTGGGGAATATTACTTCAACTGTGTAAAGGTGTGTTACTTTTGTTTATGCTGGGGAATATTTAACTGTGTAAAGGTGTGTTACTTTTGTTTATGCTGGGGAATATTACGTTAAATGTGTAAACGTGTGTTACTTTTGTTTATGCTTGGGAATATTTCTTTGTGTAAAATGTGTTACTTTTTTTATGCTGGGGACTATTTAACTATGTAAAGGTGTGTTACTTTTATTATGCTGTGGACTATTTAACTGTGTAAAGGTGTTACTTTTGTTTATGCTGGGGAATATTACGTTAACTGTGTAAAGGTGTGTTACTTTTGTTTATGCTGTGGACTATTTAACTTGTAAAGGTGTGTTACTTTTGTTTATGCTGGGGAATATTACTTCAACTGTGTATAGGTGTGTTACTTTTGTTTATGCTGTTGAATATTTAACTGTGTAAAGGTGTGTTATTTATATTTATGCTGGGGAATATTTAACTGTGTAAAGGTGTGTTACTTTTGTTTATGTTGTGGACTATTTAACTGTGTAAAGGTGTGTTACTTTTGTTTATGCTGTGGAATATTTAACTGTGTAAAGGTGTGTTACTTTTGTTTATGCTGTGGACTATTAAACTGTGTAAAGGTGTGTTACTTTTGTTTATGCTGTGGACTATTTAACTGTGTAAAGGTGTGTTACTTTTGTTTATGCTGGGGAATATTACGTTAACTGTCTAAAGGCGTGTTACTTTTGTTTATGCTGTGGAATATTTAACTGTGTAAAGGTGTGTTACTTTTGTTTATGCTTGGGAATATTTCTTTGTGTAAAGGTTTGTTACTTTTTTTATGCTGGGGACTATTTAACTATGTAAAGGTGTGTTACTTTTGTTTATGCTGTGGACTATTTAACTTGTAAAGGTGTGTTACTTTTGTTTATGCTGGGGAATATTTAACTGTGTAAAGGTGTGTTATTTATATTTATGCTGGGGAATATTTAACTGTGTAAAGCTGTGTTACTTTTGTTTATGCTGTGGAATATTACGTTAACTGTGTAAAGGTGTGTTACTTTTGTTTATGCTGTGGACTATTTAACTGTGTAAAGGTGTGTTACTTTTGTTCATGCTGTGGACTATTTAACTGTGTAAAGGTGTGTTACTTTTGTTTATGCTGGGTAATATTTAACTGTGTAAAGTTGTGTTAATTTTGTTTATGCTGGGGACTATTTCACTGTGTAAAGGTGTGTTACTTTTGTTTATGCTGGGGAATATTACTTTACCTGTGTAAAGGTCTGTTACTTTTGTTTAAGCTGTGTACTATTTATCTGTGTAAAGATGTGTTACTTTTGTTTATGCTGGGGAATATTACTTCAACTGTGTAAAGGTGTGTTACTTTTGTTTATGCTGTTGAATATTTAACTGTGTAAAGGTGTGTTATTTATATTTATGCTGGGGAATATTTAACTGTGTAAAGGTGTGTTACTTTTGTTTATGCTGGGGAATATTACGTTACCTGTATAAAGGTGTGTTACTTTTGTTTATGCTAGGGACTATTACGTTAACTGTGTAAAAGTGTTACTTTTGTTTTTGCTGGGGAATATTAAATGTGTAAAGGTGTGTTACTTTTGTTTGTGCTGTGGACTATTTAACTTTGTAAAGGTGTGTTACTTTTGTTTATGCTTTAGGCTATTTAACTGTGTAAATGTGTGTTACTATTGTTTATGCTGGGGAATATTACTTTAACTGTGTAAATGTGTGTTACTTTTGTTTATGCTGTGGAATATTTAACTGTGTAAAGGTGTGTTACTTTTGTTTATGCTTGGGAATATTTCTTTGTGTAAAATGTGTTACTTTTGTTTATGCTGGGGACTATTTAACTGTGTAAAGGTGTGTTACTTTTGTTTATGCTGTGGACTATTTAACTTGTAAAGGTGTGTTACTTTTGTTTATGCTGTGGAATATTTCACTGTGCAAAGGTGTGTTACTTTTGTTTATGCTGGGGACTATTATTGGTTAATTTAAGTTGTAAGAGCTAGTTAATAATAAGCCTGACCTAATAGGCCAAACACTTTAAAATTGATATAAGCCTCTCTGTGTTTTTTTGGGAATGAACAGCTATGAAACAGGCCAGGACAGAAGCTTGTGTGTACAGTCTTCAAACAAAGACCTATAAAATATGGCATTTGAAATTTTTTTTGAAAACATAAGACTTCTTGACAATGAGATATGTTTGCTCATGGCAGCACCAATTTACTTTAGAGAGGATAATGGGCATGGAAGAAACTCCATATGGATTTTTCTTTCTTTATGGTAAAAGCTAGCCACTGGTCAAATAAAATTTCCTTTCCTCAATTGCTGACAATATACTGTCTGAATTGAACTAGTAGGATGCAGAAGAAAGTAACTGCCAAACTTTGACAAGACAAGAAAGGATAGTGTTTCAAAATTCCTTCTGTCTTAGAAAAGTCTGTCAGATATACTAGTTCTGTTGGCCAAAGATGGATGTGCTAATCCAGAAGAACCTAGGGTAACTGTCCAGATAGCCAAATGTCCTTCTTGTTAGGAACATTTCACTCTTCTGGGATCTTTAATGAGTCAAAGAATAAATAGTTAAATTTATAGTTTTCCTTAGTTATTATAAAAAGCCAATTAGGTATAAAACTTTAGGCTCATCAACATAACATAGATAATAGAATATTTCTCTAATTTTTCCAAATCAATTGACTGGATATTGTAACTGTAATTCTTACTTAAGAACTGTTTTATTGTATATAATTGTACTTTGTTTTTATTGTGTATAATTGTACCCTTTCAATTAGACAAAAACGAGGAACTGCTGTTGAATAATCCTTTTTTGCACTGTGAAGATTCATATTGGTTTAATAAAGAAACTGACTGGCCATTAGTGGAACAGGATAAGGTTAGGCGGGAGAACCAAACTGAGAATACTGAGAATGAGGACAGAGTCAGAGGAGTTGCCAGTCAGAGAGTAAGCAAGATGTAGAGAGGTAAATACCATGAGCCTTGGGGCAGATCATAGATAAATAGAAACGGGTTAATTTAAGTTGTAAGAACTACTTAGTGATAAGTCTGAACTATCGCCTGAGCACTTTTAATCAATATTAAGACTCTGGGTGATATGTCATGCTCTGTGCAAGCCCACGGAAGGCCTATCCCTTTTCAAATGGAGCTGGAGGAGGAGTGGATAGGCAGGTGGGCAGATGGAAAAGGAGAAGAGATAGGAAGAAAGGAGGGAGGAGAAACTGGTTTGTATGTAAAATAAATGAGAAAAAACATTATTTAAATAAAATAATCTTTAAATAAAAAAGACTCTGAGTGTTTATTTGGGAGCTTCTGGCAGTACAGAAACGTCCACCTACAATGCTTCCTGTCATCCCCAAGACAACATCTGTAGTTCTTACATACTTCTCTAAGTTCTCAATCAAATGCTTCAGTTATTTTAACCTCTCCTTCATCCCCAGGTAAAGCATGTATAAGGGTTCATATTGACTGCTAATCCATATGCAAACACAGGCCTTTTGTGTTTGTAGTTTTTGAAACATGTCTTGCACTGTGGTTCTACAAATTTCCTTTTCCTGGAGAGCTACTCCCAATTACCTGGTTGGCAGATTATATTTTTCTTTAAAAAAATATCAATTATTCTTATCTTAAGTATTCACTGACCTCTTCTAAAATTCAAATGCATTGTCTTTGCTTCCATTAGGGTGTGCTGTAGTGGTAACTGATTCCCAGGGCTCTCGTTTATGCTAGGTAAAGGCTTTATGACTCTTCTATATCCCTAGCTCTTTTCCACATCATGTATTTCTCAGTGCTAAGGACTTTTATTTTGTCTTCCTTTCACTTTCCAAGGACATATTGTGTGTAGCAAAGACAGATGCGTGTTATTCATGTTAACTAACATTAAAGCTTATATCATACCCATATAATCAACTAAAATCATATGGGCAAAGGCTATCTGATAACTTGTCCTTAATCAGTTGTTCTTTTTTCAGTATACACATTAAGTAATCAAAAATGTCATGAGGAAAGGGACCAGAATGTGATCTCTAAATGCATCCTGAAACATTTCTATGAACTGTTTAGGTAAACCTAGATTTTTAATTTTATTATCCAGTTTGCAGATAACAAATGAAAATTTACATATATAGTGATGTTATAGATTGTGATATGATCCACATGTATATTATGATAATATTAAGTCAACATGACTAATATATCTATTACCTCACATACTATGATATTTTTGTAATGAGAAAATTTAAGATCTACTCAATAATTTTAAAATAGTCATTCAAAGATAAAATTTATAACATAAAAGATTTATGTAGATGGTTGAGATGGGAGGAAATGATTGGCCATGTAAAGCTTCTTAATTTGGATTACAAGATGCCAAGGAGCTAAAGTGTGGTATATGTTTGCAGCTGGTTTATGGTAAAAAGTGAAATGCCTGCTGTCTATTTGAGTGACCAGACACTGAGAAGAAAGGCTATTATTAATTCAGCAAATATTGAAATTCAATACTGTTGATCAAAGAGGATTGAATAATTACAGCCTATATATAGACCTTTCCTCCTTCAACAACAGAGATTCAGATGCTTTAGATACAGTATAAAGAACTGAACCTTCCCATAGGACAATGTTTTAAAATAGCATCCCAGGATGACCGAGAAAACAAACTAGTACAAATTAGACAATAAAAACCAAAGAAAATTGTTTACTAATGACATTATCTATTTCCCACAGAAATTTGCCTTCAGTGACTTCCATTACATTTTTAAAAAAAACCCTTAAAACTATCCCTATTCTGGCATGTTTTCAAAATAGAATGTAAGAATGAGTTCCACAAAATCCGAAGTCAATTAACTGAAGCGAAATAAATCCATATGGAAAGAGAAGGGAGTGAGTAAAACCTCCTGATAAAATAAAAAGTAAAATCAATTAATTTGATTTGTCTAGGGAAAATTTAAATACATCATTAAAAAGAATTGAGCACAAGTGTTCTTGAAACCCAGCTTTTGTCATTATCACGGTCAAGGTCACATTGCTTCACAAGTCTTAGGTATGTGACTCTACTGTGTCATATGCTGCCAGTCAGTGATGAAGGAGATATGAAACATGACCCGTGAAATACGAGGGCTTGACCAGAAGGCTGCAACATTGCCACCAAGATGTGAACCAAGAAAGTCCTTCTTCAGCTTCTTGTTACTAATAACATGATTGGTACTACAAGAGAAGAAAATGGCAATTATAGAGGTGTTTCACTCACCAAAATAATTTCTTCTCATTTTCTTCACTTATCCCACATTGTACTAAACTTAGGGATATCCTAATTTCTTCAGATAGATCCTGAGACTAGACCCTAAGCTTTCACTCTAGGACAAAAAGCTTGCCCCCCCCCCCCACATACGAGCCTACCTTATGAAATGTTACAATGCATAAGACTTAAGATATTAAAGTTCATGTATATTGGAATATATTGAAGAAATATATAAAACCACAGAGTAATGAAATCTATATGTATATATATATGTATATATATTTGTCTTCTCAGTCCGTTTTTACCCAATATTCTTATAGTTAAAAACTAATAGAAGTCAGATAAAGAAGAAAATTTACCCCAATACCAAAAGGTTAGATAATTTTACTTTTGCTGTCTGAAGTGACAGCACCTTTTTTTTTTTTTTTTTTTTTTTTTTTGGTCAGTATCTCATAAGGATGATGATAGCTTGACCTGTTCTGGAGGAGGACAGGTTTACTTTTCACCTGCTCGCAGGCAGAGACGTGAAATGATTCTAGACCTGAAGTATCAGTGTGACTATTTTAACAGGGTCATAGTTTTAATGATGCTCTTTTGTTAATATTCTTGCTAATCAGTCTTTTTGACAATTATCTCTGTGTACTTATTTGGCGACAGGCCCCCAAAGAACCAAAGAATGATATTCAAAACCACAACGACTACAGGGGAATTCTTTGCAGATTCAAAGGTGGTTTTAGCAAAAGGAGAAAAGAAACAAAGCAAAACCAAATGTACTCTTTTAAAAGAGAAGTCAAAGAATTTCCTCAAATTAAAACAGAAGCAGCAACATTTTGGATTTTTAGCAAATTTCATAGAAGTGAGAGAAATTAAGCAGAATGTATTAGCTGATGATGTGTTTTAAAATGGGGGCACTGAGTAGAACAGAATGATGATAGAGCACAGATTAGGTACATATTTCAGTGTAGTTGAGCTTTAAAATATGAAATTGGAACACTCTAGCAATGTTATAAAGTTAAAGAAATTAATCATGGGAGGGATAGTTATAATAAAAATGAATTATCAACAGATACAGTGAAGGCAGATTGCTGAAATTATAAAGTTTCTGGGTAGGACAGTGAAAACAGAAATTGAATAATGTTATGTCCATAGATAGTGTAGAAGAGATGTAATAAAGGCCTTTCAGCAAAATTCGGGACAGTTGATAAGCCACAAGAAAGATGAAATGGTGACGTGGATATACAGACATAAGGTGAGAAAGGGAAAAGTTTACTTTTATTTCTTGGGATCAAAGAGAAGCCTAAATGTCAGCAAGAAAGCGATAGTTTGCATGTGAAATGTTGCTTTCTTTCTAGAATTAATAATTATGCTGAATTCTTACAAAAAGCATATTTTTTTACAACAGACTGACTTGTAACATCATTTATAATTGCCTTCTTACACTAAAGCCAAGTGTTTTTGATGTTTAAATATCTGTTCTATCCAATGTGATAATTCTCTGTATTCTCCTATTCATATCAAATATAGTAAGTGTGTTTACTCTTGTATCCTCTATACCAGAAGAACATTGAGATAGTTCTTATGTAATAATTACAAGGGTACAGGTTGAGACCTGAGTAGCATACAAAATAAGATGCTGACAAAAATAATCAACTTAATTAAAAATAAGCTCAGATAAAAAGCACATGAATGTTTATAAATGTCCAACAAAAATACTTGAAGAAGTTAACTTCAAAAGATTAACGCTAGCATGAATTATTAATTACTTCTTGCTTTTCAAAGATATTTACAAATATCCAATGACAACTTTCAGTGCATGGTATGACAAACACGCATGAGCATACTTGCATACCATGGCAGGAAAATGTACAAATAACTTGATAAAGGGTTGTGTGTTTGGGTAGCATGTATATTAAACAATTCCTTAGACTTAGTAATTGTTCCAAGGAATTTAACTGAATTAATAATCAAAATAAAACATTTTAAACATTCATGCTTGCACAAGTTCCCTTAATTAAATAATATTTATTGGAGCAATTATAATGTCTTCCTAGCTTCAATTAATCATTCTTCAAATAAGGCTCATTTTTTGGTATGACTAATGAGTCTATTTCCTCTATTGTACCTTCAGCGCTTGAGATTCTCTTTTCCATTTCTTGTATTCTGCTGTTTTTGTTTGCATTTGGGGTTCCTGATCATTTCCTCATATTTTCCAATTCCAGAATTCCCTCAGTTTGTGTTTTCTTTATTGTTTCTATTTCACTTTTAAAGTTGAATTATTTTTTTTATCTATTTGATTGCTTTTTATTGGCTTTCTTTAAGGGATTTGTTGATTTCTTTCAATGTTTTCTTCTTCTTTTCCTCTATTTCTTTGAGGGAATTTTTCATTTTTTCTTTAAGGGCCTCAAACATTCTCCTAAAGTTATTTTTTAGGTCTTTTTCTTCTGCTTCATTTATATTTGTTTGTTCGATTCTTGCTGTTGTAGAGCCACTAGTGTTTGTTGGTGTTATGTTGCTCTTTGTAGTGTTGAGTGTGTTCTTACCTTGTCTGCCCATCTTTTCCTCTGATTAGTGTAGTTGGGGCAGTCTGTGTCTCTGGTGTTCAATCTTCCAAGTGCCAATTGATCTAAGGCTCAGATGGTTGCTCCTTATAGTGCAACCTGGGCTATGGTTCCTGTTACCGGGAGGTTACTCGGTGTTCCCAGAAGTCACTTGGCTCTCCTGGGTGTTGCTATAGAATCCCAGAGGTTGTTTGGAATTGCTCCTGTGGAGGTTGCTTGCTTGCACTGCTCCTACTGTGGTCACTGCTTTGGGCCTGCTCTGGCAGAGGGCACTGGTTCAGGCCAGTTCCCACACAAGCTTGTGCCCAGTCCCCTCTTTTCGTTTTTAAACGGGCTGTTCTGAGTTTGCCGATGATAGTGTACTAAGCAAAGAATGCTGAAAGAGAGTTAATAGAATCTCATACGAACTTGAGATGTTAGTAGTGAGATGGGAGGGAAGACAGAAACGAGGATATGAGGATAATTCAGGAACAGAGAGGTCTTAGAGGAGGAAGGGAGAAAGATATGGAAGAGACGACTGGAGAATAGGGAATAGTTAATACGGGGTGGAATGGAGACTAGGTTAAAGTCTTCTCATTATTCATATTTCACCTGACACCTCAAATCTCACTATCCATTGATGGTTTTAAGAAGAGTAATCCGAGGTTTGTTAATCTTAAAACAACAGAAGTAAGTACGGATGGCTAGACATAGTGGTGCATGCCTTTAACTTCACAGTACTCAGCAAGAAATTGAGACCAGTCTAGTCTAGTGTACATAGCGAGTTCCAGGTCAGTGAGATACTGTCAAAAATATGTACTGGTTACATAAGTGTTAGCTCAATAACCCACTTAAGACATTACTGATAGAAAAAAGAAAGGGAAACATGGACCAATGTACGATAATATTTCTTTTATATCAGGAGTTCTACATTAGTTTGCCTGGGCTAACATGGTGGGAGACTAGTCTGAGGTGCAAAAACTGAAATTATCTTTCCTTATCTTTGTCTAACTCTCTTTCAAGTAATTGTGGGGCATAATTTAACTCAAGCTCCACTGTGGAATACTGAGTGTTAGAAATTAGAGAAAAGAGTAATTTTCTTATTCAGGGGTCACATCCATGTCTTTAATTTTTGAAAGGCAATCACACTTTTAGAAAATAATTTTTTATCAGAAATATAGCATATTGTTGAAAATGGTAATTCAGAGCAGATGCGCTATTTATGTAGTTATAGGGTATTTTCTCATCTTTTCCCTTGGAAACTGAGCAATGTGTGCCATAGATTCTCAGTTACTATCATAGCAAAGGACTTTCTCAGTCACTAAAACAAAATGGGCAGTTTGGTACTGTTGACAGTGTTACTGTTATGCACCTGACCGCTCAGAACACACAGAGAATGTTTTATTTTGTTGTTAAATTTATTTTGTTAGTTTGAGACAAGGTTACACTATCTATTCAAGAGTGGCCCAGAGCTTTCCACGTAAATCAGACTGCCTTGTCCTTATTTGCCCTCTGACAACAGCCTCAGGATGCAGATAAAACAGGCACTTGCCACCATTGCCACCAAAGGATGTCCTTAGGTATTGTGAACATTTGTAAAAAGAATGCTATTTATCACAGAAGTGAGTAGTTATTTCAGGTCGAAAAGTAACTGTAATCCTGTTGCCTTCCCACCTCCAAAAAATCCTGTTTACACTGCTTTTATCCTCATTTATTTTTGTTATTTTTTTTAGTATATTTTGATCATCGTTTTCCCTCAGCAACACCTCCCATGTCCTCTCCAGCTCACCATCTATCTAACTCCATGTCTGTTGGGAGCAGTGAGACCCCAGATCCTGAATTTCTTGTAATCTGAGTGCCTACAGCTGCTCTGAGCACGAGACCTTCAGGAGTTCCTGATGGCAGAGTGGTTTCTGTTGGGTTTGGCTGGGGTGTGGCTATCTCTATATAATCTGTCCCTGAACACAATAAAGGGGGGCATTCTTGGAGAATTCAAGGATGACCTGTGTCGCTGTCTCTCTGTCTGTGTGTGTTTGTGTATTTTAACCTCCTGCCCTTTGCCCAAATCTCGGGAACTGGGTGCCAGCGCACCAAACGCAGACACAGGGGCACGGTGCGCGGCACATGTCTTTTCTTGATCTCTTTTTAGATAGAAACAAACAATACAGAATTTTCGTTTATAAAAAAAAAAAGAGGAAAACATACCCACATGAAACACACACACACACACATACACACACACATACACACATTGCCACCACCACCACCATCCCATAAGGCACAAAATTGAACATCACAATCTAAAAGCAAAAGACTAGTTTTAAAAAACCCAAACAAATTAATATAAGACAAAAATTTTACCAAAATACCATGGAATTTAATTTGTATTGGACATAGAACCTACCCATAAGAGTGCTTTGAATGCCCAGTATGGCTGCCCTTGGAGAGGACTCATTTTCCATTTGCAAACAGTAGTCAATTGGAGATAGCTTCTTGGTTAGGTATGGGCACTTGGGTCTACTTCCCCTCCTCAGTGCTGGGACTTGTTAGACTTGAACCTATGAAGAGCCTGTGGTGCCTCCAGTCGTCGTGAGTTCATATGTGCCTCAGTCCTCTTGTCTTTGGGAGACAGGGTTTCCTTGGCGTCATCCATCTTGAAAATGAATATTATTATGTCTTAACCTAAACACCAAGGAAAGTGAAGTGTCACATTGAAAATCTGCATTTGTTCATCTAAAAAAAGCATATCGGGTTTTCAGCACTGCCTTTACTAGTGTGGCTACTGAGATGATTTCTCAGTTGATTGCAACCTTTACACACAATGCAAATAAGGTGATGAAGAGATTGACCCGTATGTAAAGTGTTCCAGGTGATATGTGGTGTCACAGAGAGTAAGGAAATGTCTAATTTCAGGTCCTGTTTTCTATTAGTTGAAAATTTAAAAGCACACTAAATCCCTCAATGATGACCACTCAGGATGCGTATTAGATAAGGATTGATAAAGACAAAATGGAAATCAAAGACAGCCGGGCATCACCAGAAGCGGAATGTTCTTTTAATTAGAACAACCAATGAGCCACAGTCTCTGCACGGAAGTGGAGGCTGCGCACACCTGACATAAGGTTATAGTATAGGAAAGGGGGGGGGACCATAGGGGATGGAAAGTCGAGCTGCATGTCGGTTCCCTTGCAGTCTGGAAGCAGTAGATACCAGTGGGATTTGATATGCGGGCCCATCAGAAGCTTACACAGGTGTTATTAGTTAACGTGCCTCTCCAGAGTTTTTCAGTACCTATGAGGCTTTTTGTTTATTAACCCTTTAGTGGGGAATGGCTTTTTGTTTTAGGTAAAATTTTCATTCATTAAAGTGTATTTGCATGCACATATGTAAGTATAATGTACATATGCTATACTAAGTATTGTCCTGATTACCAAGAGATGTGAATACGTGATCTTGGTATCACAGGACACATACCAGTGACCACATCAAAAATATGAACAAGTAAAAATAGGTCAGGAGACCCCAAAGTGAACAGGGATAACTCTTTTGGGGGCAATGTGGTTTCTTTTAAAAATGAGACTTTTAAGGTAAATACTTAATAGTAGGATCTTTTACGGCTTTTTTTCAGATATCTTTATTGATATTTTACTCTAAAAAATAGTCTGTCAGATACTCTAGACCTTAGCTAAAGTTTGTTGTCCCAACATTGCAAATGATACTCTGTGTGATTGCCCAGGTAGCCAGCTATCTCTGTCATTTCTTGAAGCTTTTGGAAGCCTCTTGCTTGCACTTCCTACTTACTCAGGTAATCTTTTTTTCCTTCTCAGGTCTTTAAAGGTGTTGAAGAATAGGTCGTCATAACGCCTTTCTTCTCAAAACTTAAAGACATTTTTAGTATAAGACTTAAATATCTCAGGATAGGACAACATTAAAATAATCTCTCTTATTATTAGACTGCACATTTAGCATGTGTTCCTTGCTTGATGTTGTTCATGTTGGTTGTAGTTCTATTTTTCTGAGTATTTTTGGCCTTTTTGTTATCCTGGAAAAAACTTGATATTTGTTTTTATTGTATATAGTTTTGTATTAGGTTTATAGTCCTCTTATTTAGACTAAAGGGTAAAGTATTGTGGGAATTAATTCAGCCAATAGTCTTTTAAGTACTGGCCCATTAGGGTGTGGTCTTATGTACTATGTGTGGATTGATAAGTGAAGTTGGAAAGTGTGATCGCTCCTTTGGATGGTAGTCAGAGTTCTGTTCACAGCTCCAAGCACCCACAGGTGACCACAGCTCTCTATCCGTGTTGTGAGTTTTTCCCCAAACAAATGTTTGTTATCCTTTATTCCTGGCTCTCCTGGACTTCCCTATTTGCATCTACAGAGGAATACCTTGCTCAGCCTTGATACGGGGGTGAGGGGTTTTGTCCTTCCTTAGCTTTAAATACCAGATTTTGTTGACTCCCCATGGGAGGCCTTACTCTTACTGAGGAGAGGATGGGGATTGGGTGGGAAAGGAGAGAAGGGAGGGAGCAGGAACTATGGGTTGGTGTGTAAAATGAAAAAAACCTTTTAAATAAAAAATTAATAAATAAATAAAATTAGTATAAAATATATGGTTCACACACTCTTTATAAAATAATTTATAATGAGCAAAATACATATTTAGAGCATAGACAATTTCTTCCAAAATAATGGGTAAATTTGGAGACAGTATATCTCTTGTTTTAAAATATTGCAGTATGTATTTTTATGAAAAAGTAACTTCTTCCATGATGATAGTAGAATTATCAAAATCAGAATGTTTTAATATTAATGTATTGGTTTCCCTCTATATGCTGTGATTACCATTAATGAATAAAGAAACTGCTTTGGACCCATAGCAGGGCAGAGCTTAGGTAGGCGGGGAAAGCTAGACTGAATGCTGGGAGAAGAAGGGGTGGAGTCAGAGAGGAGCCCTGTATCCCCGCCAGACACAGACGCCTGGAACTTTACCTGGTAAACCACAGCCTCACGGCGTTACACAGATTACTAGAAATGGATTAAACTAAGATGTAAGAGTTAGCCAATAAGAAGTTAGAGCTAATGGGCCAAGCAGTATTTGAAGTAATATAGTTTCTGTGTGGTTACTTTGGTTCTGGGCAGCCGGGATGAAAAAGCAGCTTCCTCCAACAATGGATTGTCATATTATCATCTGTCTTCAAGAGTCATTGGTTGTCTTAGTGAACTTCATATAGTTATTTTTTTATTTCTTCCTTAAATTCAAACCTCAGAGCATGTAAATTATGTAACTGTCAGATTTCTTTTTCTTGCCTTAGCTGTTTCGGAATTGAAGTTTTCCAAACTAGGTATTTAGCTTGTTAATGAACTGTCCAAAGTCCAATTTGAGTTGGGTATCTTTGGAAGGAGTGTCACTCCATTCCCCACTGAATCACATCTGAGACACACAGGTTGGCCTTTTCTGTGCGGAGCATGCTAGCTTTGGTTATTTGGTTTAAAATGTTGTTTGTCAAGATTCTGCTATGAAGAACATCGCCTTCCCTTTGTAATTAATAAGCAGCTTTTAGGGTGACAACCACAGGCTCACAGAAAACTCTTGTTTTTCTTAAATGTCTGATAAGGAATTTTCTCATCTATTCATTATTTCCCCTGGTCATCTTCTCTTCTAAATTTACTTCGTGACATTCATCTTCAGTTATAATTTTGTTAATAATTTCCCCAAGTTCTTTTCTCTAGTCCTTAATTTCTTAAAATATACAATAGATTAACATCTACTAATATTATTAAGTAATTTAGTAACCAAATTGTTCCAGTCTTGGCTTGTAAAAACACCTACACGGTATTTCATGTGTCTGTTTGAAAAGTTTTCCTTATTATTTTCTGGGTCATCTTGTATTTTTTGTACTCTTGTCCATTAGCTGCTGTTTCAAGGGGGTGGTTCTTAGAAGTAGCTTTGGCTCCTTTTTATTAGGAAGGATTTAAGAGATATTCTGCTCAGACAGTGTCTTTCTCCTTGTAAGTTTTTTTTCCCACTTTTTGTCTTTTCAAGAGTTTCAAGTCCATAATCAAACTGTGGCTATGCTGCTCTTCACAGCGTTTTAGAAATTATTCTTTAACATTCCAGAACCAATATTCATGTCCTTGCTTTAATTTCTTGTATATGTACCATAGGTCTTGTCTTTTCTTATTGTGTTTAACTTAGATAATGTTATATATTTAATTGGCTTTTCAAAGTGAAGTCTCTTTTTGATTTCACAATTTTAGCCCCAGAGAGTGGAAATCTGAGGAACTCACCCACAGGCAAATTCATCTTATGGCAACTCCTCAAAATTGCCATTTAAGTAAATCCTTTAAAATTGTGGTTCCTGATCATTTCCCTGTGTTCAAGCTGATTTAGACATGATTCTCCATCTATGTTTGCTGCTTCTCCAGCTTTGATGCAGCATTTTGTCTGAAACTTTAGTTCACTGATGTTCCAAGAAAGTATACATTTCAGCTGGTTCAGGAATTTCCTTATAAGGAAGTCGTGATCATATCAATGCTGGAGGATGGAGAAAGTTTTGGATGGGGCATGGCAGTTGCACTTCTGAAATTACCTCTACTGTAGTTATCTGCTGAGACCTGGACAGAATCAAGCCTTTCAACATTCCGGCATGGAAGAGAAGAACTTATTTTCTCCAGTGCTGTACTCACTGGTGAGTTTTCCCTCACCATACTCATATAAGCACCCCTTACTAAACTCAATGTGTAAATACAGAATAAAACAAAAGACATGAAAATTAGCAAAGGACTACTTGGGAAGAAGGGTTTGAGCAAGAGAAAGAAGGGGACAGAGAGTGTAATGGACGAGATGTGGATCCAAGTACAGTGTATACATGTGTGGAGTTGCCAGGCAGGAAATAAGACGAACAGGACCTCTCAGCAGAAATTTAAAGTGATATTTAAAAGACAAGAAGCCAGTTATGTAGCTTGGGATGATAAAATTTTCAGAAATGACAGCGTGTATACATACATGACATGGACAAGCACATAGCACAGTCAAGGACTGGAGATTCCTATAGGTGGTAAACAGAAGGTGTCAGGGTCTAAGAAGAGACTCAACACAGAGTTCTCAGTAGGTTACATCCACAGTGTGAACATTGTTTTCAAGTGTAAAAAAGCCAGACAGTGGTTTTAGGCAAGGTCACAACAAAGAATTTAGGGGATTTAAAACTAACATCTTAACTGCCTTGTGGGAAATAAGATGGGTAATGTCAGTTCAATATGAGACGTTCACACTACTCCAGGTGAAAAATGCTGACAGTTTTCACCCAAAATCAAGAATGAAAATGGAATGCACGTTGTGAGAGGCAAAACTGATGGAGGACTCTCATTGGCTAATAAAGAAACTGCCTCGGCCCACTTGATAGGCCAGCCCTTAGGTGGGTGGAGTAGACAGAACAGAATGCTGGGAAGAGGGAAGTGAGGCAGATGCCTTGGGCAATCACCATGCTTCCTCTCTCTCTGGGTCAGTTGCCATGAAGCCAGCCACCAGGTCAGACATGCTGAATCTTTCCCGGTAAGACACCACTTCGTGGTGCTACACAGATTACTAAAATTGGGTTAATCAAGATGGCAGAATTAGACAATAAGAGGCTGGAACTAATGGGCCAGTCAGTGTTTAAATGAATACAGTTTGTGTGTTGTTATTTCGGGGCATAAACTAGCAAGGCGGCCGAGAGCCGGATGCTGGGAAGCGGCCTGCAGCTCTCACTACACAAAATGAGAGTGATTTAGACTGAATGGCTTAAAGGAGGGGTTAAAGGTACAAAAGTATCAAAAGTCTCTCTGCTGACGTGCATGACTGGATAGGTAATGGCCGTACTAATCTGGAATTGTCTGGATTCTGCTAGAGGAGGAAGACATAATGAAGCGGGGAAGAAATTGACAGGTTGGTTAGTTGTATTAAGCATGAAATAGCTTAGAGACAGCCAGAAGGATGTTTGAAATGGGCAATTAATATGCAGTTATAGAGCTTGGAATTATAGAGAGGCTGGAGTTAATGAGAGGAAAATTCTAGCTCTTTTTTCAAATAAATTTAAATAAATATAAATGCCCAAGGCCTGCACAAATTGGGCTTTTTGGTATTCCCTTATGGTGGAGAATTTATTTTCTTCAGTGGTGTAGCCACCGATTTTGCCCCCTCCCTGGTCTCATAAAACTATCCCTTTGTAAACTCAGTGTGTAGTTTAGAGAAATAAAATTAAACTCTAAAGTAGTGTGATATATCTGTTTATTTCGGCTATTCCCAATAAAAGCACCATATGCTAGCTATCATGGGAAATAAATAAAAAGACTTACAGTTATTAATTAAATGCAGATCATTTATGAAACTAACATAGGTGGTTTCTTTTTTCCTTATTCACATGTGTTTAACTATTGACATTTTCCATGGAATTACTAGCATTTATAGAAACTAGTTAAGTTGCTCAGTTTAAAAGAGATAGCGCAGAACTGTAAGCTCAGGTTTTTGTTATTAGAACGTGTAGCTCTTTATATACCCGCTAGAATACAAACATGTTTTTCTATTTCTTCATAATGAGAACTAACAAAGAAAACTAAACAAGTTCCAGGTTGGATGCGAACATAACAATGTTGCTATAGGAACCTGTCTAAGCTTATGAGGCTCACCTGTCCTTTGGAAGCTATACTCATTTCTGATATGCTGTATCTATTCTTACAGAGCAGCTAAAGACAAGGTTGTAAAGGTTGATAAGCATTTTCATGTATTTCCAGATATGATTATTGAAACAAAATCTTAGTTTGCTCAGCAAATTTAAATAATATTAGAAGCTGTTTTATTACCAGGTGGAGAATCAAGAGTTATGTGTTCATAATCATTAGGTATTTCTCACACAGAAACTTGGATATTGGGGTATTTAAGTTATTCACTAAGTTAAGAGCTAAGTGGTTGATCAAAATTCTGAAGGTGTTTATTATTAAAATTAGCTGGAGTGCTGGTATTTGCTCTGCTTGCTATTTCTGACAGGGGTAGGGTAATGAGAAACATCTTTTCCTAAGAGGATGTTTTAGAATGTGAGTCTGCATTTCATAAGCTGTTCTATTAGCTCACTTCATCCCATCTCATTCAGAATACAAAGTGTGTTTCCCATCCTGTATCCTTATGAATTTTAGGGTGAAAAAGTAGGATTATTATATGAGCATACTGTAAATATCCTCTTATGACATAATAAAATTATTTCATTATCTTTTCAAAATAGCACATGAATATTTAAATAATCTCTGGATTGAACACAAGTTCTGTTGTACCATTCAGATTTCAATCAACATCTAGACTAGCAACAAATGACTGAAAAGATTTTAAATAGTGACATTACCCTTAAAATAAAATCCAGTGGTCTTCTTAATGTCCTAGGAAATAATTTTGGAATGTTAAAATTTTAGAATAAAAAATAAAATAGCCCGAAGTGTTTCCTTCTCAATCTAAAAGGAGAAGAGAGGATTTAAGTGTATTGTCATTTGGCTTAAGCTCAATATTTTTACAAAGATATATTTGGGGTGGTTTTTATTTGCCTGGTTTATCTTTTTTAATGGATAAGTAAAACTATTTCATTTGAAAAATTTAAATTTCAAAACAATGTTATTTTAATGGGAATTTATCAAAAGGAATGATAAATTGTTGGGGAAGAAGTGCAAATAACATTTCTATAAGAATATGTTCTAGGTATCTTACTGCCAATGATCTGGTTATTTTTTTTATCACTATTTCAACCATCCTTTCTTCATTTGTTTAAAGTATTTGTTTTTCATTTTATTAATTTCTGGTTAACATACAATTAAATGCATTTCATTATAAAACTTAAACACATATATTACTGTAGCTTGTTTTTATTAAATCTAAATATTGTTCCTTCCAACTCCTCTTTCCATCTGATCTTATTCCTTAAGTTTTCAGTGTACAAATATTCCCTTGATCTACCCTCTCCTTTCTCTAGAGATCTTTTCCTCTCATAGTTCTCTTCTATCATATTTTCCTACACACACACACACACACACACACACACACACACACCATTCAAACTTTTATTCTGCATATGAGATAAAAATATGATATGTATTTCTCTTGCATTTGTTTTTATAAGGCCAAAGTCATTCGGCAGCTCAAGCTGACCTGGAACTCACTCAGAAGCCCGGGATGTACTTGAATACCCGTCAATACTACTGCTTTAGCCTCCCAAATCCTGAAATAGGCAGACATCATCATACCTCGCTCTGAAATTTATTTGTCTCTGTTTTGTTGGATGAGATTTTTTTCTCCCATTAGGAAGAGATAAAGCGCAGGATCTTGAGAATGCCAGGCAGGCTCTATATATAACTGAACTGTATTCCCAGCACAGCTTCACAATTGATTCAACTTTTCCCAACCACGTCTGTTCTACTAGTACCAAGGAAATTGAGTTCTAGGTATAATAAATTCACTGTCTCAGTTCTGTACCAGATATTTTCCCCAACTATCTTTCTAAATAACTTAAAAATTAAGAAACGGTTGTCTTTTTTTGTTATTGTTGTTATTTATACAACTACCAGTATAGGAAATTTTAAAAATACTTTGTGTGTTTCCATGTTATACTTTGGCTTCACTAGTGTTCTGGCCAACAATCCAGTTCAGTGTTTCTTAGTCTTCTAATAAAAATAATATATTCTCTCAGCTTTGCTTACCTCCGATGGCCACATTTCACCTACATTTTATAAATGATATTGATAGATTCAACATACTTTGCTGATGATAATTTTAATTTCAGGACCTTGAAATGTTGCCCAATTGTTTCTGATGATTTAACAGTTAATTCTATTGTTTTCCTATTACATAATGAGTCATTTGATTCTGTTACTACTTTTTAGACTTTATCTTTAGCATCGAAATTTTTACTCAGTCATGACTAGGTGTAGATCTCTTTAAATTATTGCAGTTTTAGCTCGTTCTTGTCTTACTAGTGCTTTTCTTTAAAGAGAAGAAGGTTTTGGTAAGATTTTTTCCATACTTTATTTTTTGTCTATAGTTTTCCAATTACACAAATCTTAGTGTCCTTCACTTTTCAGTAGCTCTTTTTGTGTTAATTTTTTATTTCTCTACTGTTTACTTAGAATAACCTCTATTGATCTGTCATAAAATTGGCCAATTCTTTTGCTACTTCAAAATTTCTTATAACTTCATTTAGTGAACATTTCATTCTGGTTATCATATTTTTAAGTACCACATTTCTATTTGGCTGTATTTAGAGAATGACTTTTCCATAATATTTTGTATTTATGGTACACTGTCACCATGTCTTTTCTTAATTTTTAGACATAATCTATTCAGCCTCTTTGAATACATTCTTAAGTGCTGCATTGAAGTCTTTGTTCACTAGAGATCAATTCCAAAGAGTTATATTTTCTGAGTATAATCATAAAATTGTGTTATAGGTGGGACATTTTAGCTTATCACGTGAGTCTCCTCACCAAAAGGGTGTGTTTGTCTCTTTTGAATTGCATGTTTATTTATTTGTTTAATGACTTGGAAGAACTGACTTTTGGAATCTTTGTCTCTCTGAATGTGTCTGTGTGACCTTTGGCATACTTACTCAGTTTTATTTTTCCTTTTTTAAATATTTTAGCTTGACTAGAGGTTACCCATGGATCATCGTGATGCACTTTTCTGTATTTTGCTTGACTAGGGGCTATCTATGCATCAGTGTGATGTATTTATCTGAAGTTTGTGTCCAGTAAACTTTTTGACCTTTATTTTTGGGTATGTTTGCAGTTCAGAGACTGTAGTGACAGGCATTTTATTATTTTATTTTTATTTACAACATGCACATCTGAGTGTGAGCTTCCCATCCATTCCCTCCATTCCCTCTTTTTTTTTTTTACTTTTTCCTTTTCTTTTTTTATGGTTTATTTTTTTATATTTAAAAATTTCCATCTCCTCCCCTCCTCCTTCCCCTTCCCTCCCCTCCTCCTCCCCCTTCCCTCCCCTCCCCTCCACCCATACCTCCCCTCCCTTCCTCTCCAGGCCAAGGAGCCATCTATGTTAAGACCAAGGTCCTCCCAACTCCCCCCAGGTCCAGGAAGGTGATCGACCAAGCTGAGAAGGCTCCCACAGAGCCCGTCCATGCAGAAGAATCAGAGCCCAGCGCCATTGTCCTTTGCTTCTCAGTCAGTCCCCACCGTTGGCCACATTCAGAGAGATGGGTTTGGTCGCATGATCCATCAGTCCCATTCCAACTGGAGTTGGTGATCTCCCATTAGTTCTGTCCCACTGTCTCCATGAGTGAACGCACCCCTCACAGTCCTGACTTTCTTTCTCATGTTCTCTCCCCTTCTGCTCCTCATCAGGACCTTGGGAGCTCAGTCCAGTGCTCCAATGTGGGGCTCAGTCATTTTCTTCATCTATCGCCAGGTGGAGGTTCCCTCATGGTCCTGACTTTCTTTCTCATGTTCTCTCTCCTTCTACTCCTCATCAGGACCTTGGGAGCTCAGTCCGGTGCCATCCATTCCCTCTTGAGGGACCATAGGCTTGACTATGCATATTCTTCCATGCCACGGATACGTGTGATTTCTCTTTTAAACTTGGTTTCTCAGGACCTGTCCCTATGTCAGAGTATTTGCTCACAAAATGCGCTTGACTTCCTACTGCCACTGAGAACCTTGCTCTTGGTCGATCCCTGTGCGATTACAGAAATGATTTCCAGCTTTCTCTACATTCTGGCCTGAATGCTGCTAAGTGCTGCAGTCGACACAGCCTTCTCATCCGCAGGAGGTCTGAGACCATAGGAGAGCCAGGTGCTTCGCTCATCCTCTGATTCTCTCTGCTAACACTGTGATGTTTAGCAGTTCTGTGTTTTACCCCTTATAATGGGTATGGCGCTATAAACACATCTTCCTCGTTCTCCATTGAGACTTACTCTGATGGAGGTCAGTGTGTTACTTTCATTGGTTAATAAGGAAACTGCTTTGGCCCTTTAATAGGACAGAAAATTAGGTAGGCAGAGTAGACAGAACAGAATTGTGGGAGAAAGAAAACAGAGTCAGGCAGATGCCTCAGGCAGTCGCCGTAGCTCTCCTCTCCGAGATGGACACAGGTTAAGAATCAATCCCAGCACTCGGGAGGCAGAGGCAGGCGGATCTCTGTGAGTTCGAGACCAGCCTGGTCTACAAGAGCTAGTTCCAGGACAGGCTCCAAAGCTACAGAGAAACCCTGTCTCGAAAAACCAAAAAAAAAAAAAAAAAAAAAAAAAAAAAAAGAATCTTCTTGGTAAGCCACCACCTCGTGGTGCTACACAGATTACTAAATATGGGTTAAAGCAAGATATGAAAATTAGCCAATAAGAGGCTAAAACTAAAGGGCCAAAAAGTGTTTATCCATGTAATAATTTCGGATGTAAAGCTAGCCGTGCGGGATCTGGGTGGCGAGACACAGCCCACTGCTCCTTCTACACTTAATCTATTCCTACTAACATCCTTAGTCACGTAGCTCTCTGCCCTCCTTTCGTGTGGAGCTGAGGAGCCATTCACTGTTAATCACTGCCTCTCCACCTGGACTCTTCCCATACGTGGAATCTCTGCTGGGTCTAAGGCCGTAAGGCACATCCCCATCATTCCTTGACTATTTTCTTAATTTCCAGCGCACACACAAATGGTTTTTGTTCATGTTTTACATTCCATACCACAGTCTTGAAAACACTCATTTCTCCAAGGAGCCCCGGTTTCTTTTTAAAATGGTTTCTACTGTATGAAATATAATTTTAGATATTGAAAACTGTGATAGAACTTTCCTTCCATTCTTTATTATTAAAATTTTTGGGAAATTTAATTTCCTGCCACCTACTCAAATATACCTTAGACAGAATGGGCTCAGATAAATTTATCTGAGATGGATTAGAGATTATTTTCTTATGTTACTTAGACTCATCTTTATTCATTTTAGTTGGTGCCTTGCTAAACAGAACCATTAATTTGTCCCTCTTCTATGGTGATTGTTTTCAAATGTGTTAACAATTTAAAAAATTAGAAGAAAATAAAGCTAGGGTTTGAAGAATTTCCGCTTTACTCATTTCAGAGAAAAATATCGAGTTGTGCTGAATAACTGCAAAAACTCAGTCTTAATTGGAATTTGTATGTATAAATTTTATATAAAGTGTATATCTTTCATCTTTGTAAAAGATGCTTCATTAATATATTAAATTAAGTCATAAAATCAGAAATGAATTTTGACAGCTCATGTTACTTTACTTTTAATAATTTAAGATTGGAAATTAAAATAATTTTTATATAATCTCTAGGATATAAACCTTGAAATTACATTCTACCTGTGTGATATTAGGGTATTACTTAGCATGCTGGATCATTTTATATTTGAAGACTAGAACAAGGGCACCTATTTTCTAGAATTATAATATTCAGGTTCTTATGGTAATAAAATGCATATGAACTACCCTGCCTGTTTGTTTATACAACTGTATTTCTAATCTTGAGCACTCTTTCCATGCTGAAATATACACGTATCTACTTTCTTTCTGATATTTGCTAGTGCAATAAAATTTACCTTAAACGTGAACACCAACAATAAAAAAATTACTCTCCAGATTATTTTTGACCTCAATTTACAGCATTCTAAGATGACAATGGCTTAAAACGATTTCATTCCCCTCAAGCAATAAAAGTCTCATTTAAAAGATGAATAACTGGCTGCAATTTTTAATCTTAGTGTTTCCAATTGCTCTTAACTGTGTGTGTATGTGTGTATGTGTGTATGTGTGTGTGTGTGTTTCTCTGGGTTATATGTGCCTTCTAAAGCAGTGCTCACTTAGCTGTCAAATCTAACTATGCACAGGAAAGATCAGACTTGAACAGATAATTCCTGTTTCCATGGAAACTGGTTCTGTTAGGTAAAACCACTAAGAGTTTACACATAATCACAGATTGAAAGACTTCCTTCGTTGCCCGTCTTTGACAGGCGGGGAGGTTTAAATCTTCCCTGGAAAGGGGCCGGTTCATATGGTAGGGCCACAAAATTTTTATATTCCCACTAATTTATTTGTCTTTAAGATGCATTTTAGATCATATTTGCTGACATACTCCTCCAAGGAAAAATTTAACACGCACATGAGTCATAATTTCATGGTGCAAATTATTTGATAATTATGTATACTCTCTCAGTGGGTGATGACAAATTTCATTTCTTTTGCCATGTGGAAGAGGGAGCTGAATACTGACTCTCATATATCCCTCCCTCCCTCTCTCCATCCTTCCCTCCGTCCTTCCCTCCCTCCCTCCCTTCCTCCTTTCCTTCTCCTTCCTTCCTTCCTTCCTTCCTTCCTTCCTTCCTTCCTTCCTTCCTTCCTTCCTTCCATTGTTGAAGGGATGAAATGGCCCCATCCCTCCTCACAGGCGTGGGAGAGCTGGTGCTGATGGCATGGGCATAGTGGAGCTGGCTCCACCCCTCACCTAAGGGGGGCAGCCCCAGTAGCCTGGACTGACCAGCTCAGCTACCACTCAGGTCCACAATTAGGCCCACCTGAGCATCTACCCTATCTAGGACTTGTTGGAGCTTGTAAAGGAACTAGTCCATGAGCTAGTTAGAAACTATTTCCAGGCATATTATTTTAGAGAGTTACACAATTAGCAAATGATCCTTTAGTGACAGCCCAGGTAAAATTGGATTTGGGCTACTTTGTATATGACATGGGCCATATCTAGTATAAATGACTTTCCTCTATATTCACCTGTTTTGATCATAATAGTTTGATTATTCAATTAATAAGCATCCTGGGGAAAGCTATAGATGGCAATGCTACTTACTGTTGTGATTCTTTCTCATTTTCTCAATTTTATTTCTTGTTAAAATTTCAAATTATCATAATATTCTATATCAATAAATATAATATGAGAAGTTTGTGAAGAAGCTTGTGAGTCAGTAACTCATTTAGCATATAGTAACTCATTTAAACATTGTAGGCAATTTTTCTTTGGTGTCCTTACATCTATTTTTGTTTCCTCCTCCTTTTTCCGAATGTCTATGAAAATGCTCTCAAATAAAACTTGGAATGGAAGTATCCTGTCTCAAACAAATAATCAAACAAATAAATGAACAAACAGGACACCAGTTAAAATATGATATTGAGGAGCTCCTTTGGCTTCCATGTGTAAGCACATGCACACACACACATACACACACATACATGAACACATATGCAGATAAATGTAGGTTGTTCCTGGAATGCTGTGTGTATTATTATCTTCTCCCTAGCCCTTTTTGATACTTCTATTCCAAATTCCTTCCTCTACTCGCTCACTGTTGTTCTAAAGGGCACCATTTATTTAGCCCAATTAGTTAACATTTCTAAGGATATCTCTTTAATGCTCTGTCACAGAGGATTTGTTTACTGTGCAAATGATTTTAATTACTATGCATTGTTCAGAAAATCTTTACGTTTTTATTTCCAGTCCTGAATTTCACACAAATATCTAACGATCCACTCGAAATATCAGCATTAGTTACCAAATTTCATGAGACACAGAGGGTAAGCCCCTCACTATTCATCCCGAGCCTTCCTCCACGAACACAGGTCAGGTCCCTGCTATTTCCCACTTGGGCTAATTCAGCAATTTTCATTTCTCTATTCTTAGGTCTCTGTCTTCTCCTTCTCATATCAGACAGCTTCTGGTAATCATTTGATTCGCTTCAATTGAAAGTGTAAAGGTCTCTGTGTCATTCACAAACCTGGTACTTGGGATGAAAACAAATGATCTGTTTCCTCCATTTTTGGCAGGAGTCTCTCATCTAGGCTCCCGTCTGCTGCTCATTGCCAGCAGGAACTTCTTTAATGTTACCAGGACTCTGCTTCTCAACGGAGAAGTTGCACTTCTCTATGTTTCTGTGTCTTATTGTCTATGCCTACATAACATCTTATTCTAAATCATTTATTGTTTCATAGTAGATATTATAAGAAAATTTAATTATATTAAATAAAATACAGATAGACTAAAAGTGAGAAGACAATTTTTTTTAACACCCCGTCTTATTTGTTTTCTTCAATAATCAATGTTTTATGAAAAGAGGCACATCCTTGAGACTATTTTTGTCTATTTCTCACCTATTTGAATATTTTCTTTTAACTGTGTTTTGCTTACTTCATGTCCTTACTTTTTTTAAATTTAGTCATAGGTTAAACTGTGAAATACAACACCCAGTGTAGCTATTTAATATTTCCTGCATTTCCACATATGTGATAGCTTTCCTTATGAATTTCTCATTACTGTTGATATTGGTGATACAGTGGACTTCATATTTGCATCTAATAAGGCATAACATGATTTCTTACCCTAGGTTTTTAATAAAATCCATTATACAACTATACCTCCCACAAATACCAATACTGTTTATGATACATATATGCACACATAAAGATATGTTGCATTTCTACTTTTAAAAGTCACTATATATTTTAGGAATCATTTGTAGAAACAAGCTATAGGATTGATAATGTTAGAGACTTGGAAATCAACAACATGTGGTATTGTGTTGCATGCATATCCAAATTATTTTAAAGTTAGGAAAGGGAAAGGAAAAATGGAATTATATTGTAATCTCAAAAAACAAAAAAACTACGCCTTTTAACATGATTTGAAATGAATTGCAAATGTGAACATTAATCATTATTTCTTTGGCCAGGTTCCTCATAAGAACCTATTATAAATGTTACCAAAAATCCTATAAGATGAATACATTTGGTAATCATTATATAGTAAATACAATACCAAGCTTTTAAATAAAAACTGTGCAAACAGAATACAATTTGTTTACTAATTTTATTGATTCTATCAGCTAAATACTGATAATCTTAAAAATATTTATGTTCAAAGTTGATTACTCAGGTTTAACAAACCATATTGAAACACCATTTTTCATTTTGATAATTATTAGTGGTGATTTGTCTGTTCTTTTTTCTTACCTCTAAACCCATGAAGCAGTAGAACTAGTGAATTCAATTTTTTACATGTAGGAAAGAGATTGCAAAGTCCACTCTCTGACAGATCTACCTTTTCAAATACCATAAGTACATATTCTAACTACTATAATGAAATAAATAACAAAGTGATGATATTTGACAGCTTTAAGTAGTAAAATTTGTCATTGAGTGATCATGCAAAAACATATTTAAAGAACTGGAAGCCAATGCAGGATCTAACTTTGAGGCCAGCTTAGGAAACATTATAAAAATATGCTTCAAAATGTGAAAGATGCTAAGAGGCTGAAGATACAACTCATTGGTACAGTCTATAGCCAGCATGAACGAAGCCCTAGCTTTTTTTTTCAGAGAAAAAAATATGCCAGGTGACAAGCTTTACAATGTAAATAATCTTAAAATTTTAATTACATCAAGGCTTCCCATGTTTTCTAATGATTTTGGTCAATGGTTAAAAAAATTGAATTACATAAGAAGATTAAATTCAAGATATTGTTTGGCCTAAGGTGATTCTACTTAACAATATATTGTATTTTTGAAAAAAATGTCTAAAGCAAATAATGTTCTCAACATTATAGCCATGAACTATTGTATTTCCTAAATAGTTAATTTTAAACATTCCACAGTGCATGTAAGCCTCAAAAGTTTATGCCATGCAAACAAATACCCATAACATTGTATTTCAGTGAAAAATAAATTTTGCAGGGCTTGGTGTCATACATTAATAGTCTCAGAATTTGGAAGTTGGAGGCATGTGACTCAATCCCCAAGGTTACACACTCATCTGTAGATATAAGGACAAATACTTACAACATATTTAGGGATTATGCTGCTTTAGTCAATTGATAGCTCAACATTTTCCCCCAAGATCCACAACTTCCCCAGCCTTGGCTAAGTTTTGAGTACCAGTTAGGGCTTACTTATTGGTGAGTGGGTCTTCAAACCACAAGGCCTCAAACCTACACGAAGAATTACAGACAACTTAAGGAACGCTGAGCGTGGGAGAAATGTTCTTACCTAGGGAAGAGCACACCAATTAGTTATCCAATACAAAATGGTCAGTCCTAGAAATATACATACAAGTAGCATTCAGACTGTGAAGGTTACAATTAAGAAAATATATGCACACACACACACACACACACACACACACACATGCACACACACACTTAAAAAGAATTAATGAATAGGAGGCCATGACTTTGAAAGAGTAAAGGAGGGGTGGGTATACGGGATGTTTTGGAAATAGACAGGAAAGAGGGAATGAAATGAATATAATAATCTCAAAGATATAGGAGATATATTTTTTTTTTTTTTGGTTTTTCGAGACAGGGTTTCTCTGTGGCTTTAGAGCCTGTCCTGGAACTAGCTCTTGTAGACCAGGCTGGTCTCGAACTCACAGAGATCCATAGGAGATATTTAAAGAAGAAAAAAATTAAAGGTTGTTGTCCATGGTGGTGGCATTTGTCTTTAATGCCAGCGCTTGGAGGATCCAGGCAGGCAGATCTCTTGGAGTGTGAGGCCAGCTCTGTCTACATAGTGAGTTTTAAGTTAGTGAAGGATACGTAGTGAGATCCTATTTGAAAAAAAAAATAAACTCAAGGTCAATATCAGCTACATTAAGATTGAAGCCAGCTGAGCTACATGATAGCAAAAATAAATAAATAGCAAATAAAAGCACTATTTTATGGTGTAAGTGCTGTAAAATAAACTAAAGTATCTATCTGAACATAGAAACTAACCACAAAATTCAGTCACAGAGTATGTAACAGCGATAAGAATAAGCTTTCGGAAATACAGGTTTTGTTGTTGTGCTTACACTATAGGTTCTTTACAAACTTGAGTAAAAGAAACAGAATCTACATGTTCTCTGTACGTAGCTGAATGCATGCAAGTCTTACTGTCAAAACACATTCAGTATAGTCAGTGAACTTACAGTGAGATATTATTATCAGCCCAAAGTACAAAGCTTTCCCTAGAGTGCTTTTCGGTGACTATATGTTCAGAAAAATCTGTAGTGACATGTCTCTACCTTTGCAGTATTCTACACGTTTGTTCTGGCCGTTTATCTCTTCATGCGTAATTCCTGGCAGCCACGGATACTTTTACTGCTCCGTAGTTTTATATTTTCATGAATGTTATGCATGGAATCACGGTGCATGTAACATGGAAAGGATCTAGAACAGCAACTTCTCATTTGGTGCTGATAGGTAGGAATAGCTGTCCTATTGCCGATTTGAAAGATGACTTGACAGCGACCATCATATTGATTACGTTAGCTGTATGACACTTCCACTTGACACTTTGCTACTCATACACAGTGTTTAGGAATATCCTTTCACATAAAACTAGCACATAAATGATTATAGCCTTTTTATTTATAACCTTGAAAACTTGGAAGCAGTAAAGATCTATTCTTCACCTGAATAGGTACATGTAAACATAGTGAATATTATTCCATAAATAAACTGACCTGTCAAACATTTTATATGACATCACATAAAAGAATATTAAATTTCCATTATTAATATTGACTAAAATAAGCCGGTGTGAAAAAGAATTACATATTCAATAGTGGTGTTGATTAGGCAAAGTATTTTTGACTGGGATCAAACAAGCAAGTGCAGCTAAATTAAACTCTAGAAAGATGTGAAATGCATTACTTAAGTGTTACCATTAAAAAAATGAAAATTTGAAAAGTGGAATGGGAGGTAAACTTCTCATTCATATGTATCTTAAACAAGTAAGAAAGACACACATATGTAATAAGCCACAAATATGTTAAAAACAAACAAAATTCCCAGTGAAGTCCCATGCTTCAGTGAATGGCCCAAAAGCACTAACTGTATTTATAAAGTTATCCTTCACCAAAGGCATTAAATTGGAAAGATGGCGTGTTGAGGCGGATGCAGTTGCAACTGGAGGGAGTAAATAATGGATATGATCATATATCACTGCAGATGTATGAAATTTGGAAAATGAATAACTTAAAAGGTAGGAAAAGTGAAAAATAAATATGATGGGAGAAAGCATATATAGTATGTAGCATACCCGTCAAAATGACATAGAAGTCACTTTTTTTTTCCCTTTGGGAAATTTAGAGATTTTGTACTGTCTCTGGGGACTTCCCAGAGGTCAAACAGCATAATAATGTACCTCACAAACACACATATTTGTGATCCCAAAATAAGCTGTCAAGATATAACCCATTGTGAATAGATAGTTATAGACGTATTGGGGGAGGGACTGGATTAGTAAAAATCAAACAGGGGGTTGGAGGAAAAGATAAGCAAGCGAGGGCATACATGGATTGATTGCTAAAATGAAGTATCATTTGAGAGTTTGTATTGTAATATAGTAGAAGCTTCCTAAGCCTTTTATGTCTATAAGGGAGATCTAACTGAAATAACGAAATAACAGAGAGATAAAGGATCAACTGAACATCTCTTGTCATTGATGAATTTTTGGCCAAAGCAGCTCCATGAAAACATCCAAACTACATAAGTTATTTCTAAAGATATTGATTGTTCTCCACAAACTGCTGATAAGGCCCCATTGGTGAAGACAGCACATACATAGCTAATTGATCACAGGGAAGCTGAGCTCGTGCCTACCTAGAATCTTCACCCCTAAAGACTAGTGTTCATAATATTGGGAGAAACTCTGTACCGCTACTGAAAGGAAAAGATAAACACCAACCTAATTACAAATGCTTCGATATACAATAGGGTCCTGCCTGCAAGAGGCACCGTGGCAATAGTACAATAAAACTTGTGGGAGTAGCCAATAGATGTCAGATTAAAATTAAGGCTCTGTACATGAGATGGAGACCATCCTTGGCACTGCAAGTGTGGTCAAGAACCTGAGACCAAATAGGCTAGAGACCGCAGGAGAAACCAAATGCTGCTGTTCCGCTAAATGAAAGCAGCAAGAAAACGACCCCTACTGGCATTCTGCTATACTCGTAGATCAATGCCTTTTTCAGCCGTCATTGGAAAACCTTCTTCCTGGAGCCAATGTGAACAAATACAGAGCCTCCCATAATACTCTTTAGATGTCCATTTGTCTTCTAATCGGAGACAGAAAGGGTGTGGATTTGCATGGAAGTGGGGTGGAAGGGAGGGGATGGGAGTTTGATCTTGGAGTTATCCTGGAGGGGAAATTGTAATCAGAATATATTGCAGGAAAAAATATCCAGTTTTCAATAAAAGAAAAGTAGAAAAAATGTCTTCAGAAAACACTGGAGCCTGATGTAATCCAGCTGTACTATCTTTTATAACTAGTAAAAACTATATAGAGAAAGGAGATGAGGTGGATCATTGCTTGAGCGTTTTAATTTTACCATTACTCTGTGTGCACAGTATAAACCTAGTAGCACAGAGATAACCACGGAAACAGCTGACCTGAGCTAATGGGAGCCTTTCAACTCACCTGACAGCGAGGGGACCAGCATAGGACCACACTAGATCCTCTGTGTGTGGGTAACAGTTGTTTGGCTAGGGCAGACTGTGGGGCCACTGGTAGTGAGAAAAGGATTTCTCTCTACTGCTTGTTCTGGCTTTTTTGGAGCCCATTCTCTCTGGAGGGATACCTTGTTCAGCCTAGATATAGTGGAGAGAGCCTTGGTCCTGCCTCAAGGCAATGTTCTAGACTTCGCTGCCTCCCCATGGGAAGCCTTACCCTCTCTGAGAAGTGCATGGGTAGTGGGATGGGAAGGGGGGAAAGTGGAGGGAGCAGGAGGGAGGGAGGGAGGGAGTGGGAAATGGATTTGGCATGTAAAATGAGAAAAGATAGTTTTTAAAAGTAAATTAAAAAAAAACTTTTTATACAAATCAGGTTATGCTTGAATATTTACAAGCTAACATTCTTTTCTTTAACTGACTCACAACTTAGATGCTTTGTAAATATTCCTTTTATAGAAATTTCAGCTTAACACTCATGGCAAATCTATTGAAATAAGGTAGGTTAAACTAGTTATTAGCAGTTTCCTTGCCTCTGATGAACTGTCCCGTGACGAGGCCTTGTTCCTTTTCACATTCACTGGTACTGAAGCTGCTGGTGTGTGTGTGTGTGTGTGTGTGTGTGTGTGTGTGTGTGTGCGCGCGCGTGTGCGCGTGCGCGAACTCGCACATGCATACACTCGTGCTTGTATGGTTTGTATTTTTACATTTTAGTTTTTGAGCACTAACTTAGTGTTGAACTCTGGAAATTTTGCAAGATAGGCAAGAACTCTACAAGAAAACAATGTCTCCAGTCCACTTTTACTTTGGCTCACTTACCTGCATTGTCCTTAAACTTACGTAGTGACCCAGACTTAGCTTGAACCCATGGCTCCCCAGTTTTGGTATCAGATGTTCTGGTCTTACAGGGACCGTGTCACCAGGACTTGCCTTTAAACTGTTTTTTTTAAAAAACTAGATTGAAATCAGTTTGGCCTTGTGTAACTTGTTCCCTCTCTTGAATGCCCTTTTGCAAATTGCTTACTCTAAGCCAAGGGGAAAAGTGATTTCCTGTTTAAATAATCTTGATGAATAAGGCATGATTCTTGGAGAAAAAGAATTCAGAATCGATAACATGCTGATTTGTGTAACAACATCTAAGGAACCGAGAATATAATGTCTCCCAAATTTATTCAAAAAATTCTGGCTTTTTCACAGAAGACATATTAGCACTTGGAATTTTTTTGGGATAGGAGGTGCTAAAACATCGCTTTAGTACAAACTGTAGGCTTATATATAAACATTTATAAAACTATCCTACAATTATGATTAAGAGCAGTGGGGACATAGTTCAACTTGTAGAGCACTTCGCTGATTTTATCCCTAGCATCCTTAGAACTGGCCCCAGTGATACAGGATGCTAATTCCAGTCCTTTGGGTACAGAAGAAGAAACAGGAGTTCAAGGTCATTCTCATCTATATAGTGAGTTCAAGGCCAGTCTATATTTATGAAACTCCATAATAATTAAAAACAAAACAAAAAGTCAGGTTTCACTAACTTGCATTTTTGCCACTTCAGTGAATATTAAATTTTACACAATATGACAAACAAGTTTATTATCTGCCAGTGGCATCGCTGCACCATGTAACCAATGGCTAATTCTTGGAGAAACTATCAGACAGTTAATCAACAGTGAATTATTAATGAAGAAATAGACAGGGTACTTAATTACATTAAGAACTGAGGGGACCTGCATGTGTCTCATAGTTCAGTTTAATGGATGGATGTTCAATGTGGTTGTATTGATCACCTAGCCCAAGTTTCATTTTCATAGATTATTTATGATGAAATTATTAGACGACCATTTTATATATATAGACTGATGTTTGGAGACCTTAAGTTAATAAGGATTTAATAGAGATAAATCAATGTTTATGATATCTTATTGACTTTAAAGCTCTCACTAATATATTGCATTACATTTTCATTCAGTAGTTTCTGGGACTGAAGATAGTGTTGGGGAGTGTTTTCAGAAAATGACAATAGCATTTTTATTCCCTATGACAGCCTAGGGAATGATAGAAAGTTTCATTATAAATGGCAGTTTGCAGCCAAAGGGATTTCATTGGCCTATCATTTTGTTCAAATTTCATTTTAGAGCTAAGTTTTTAAATAGAGATAGTTAAAGTAGAAAACTTAAACACATCTGGTGCTTTGGCCAAGCATAAAATCTACTGGGGCAAGGAAAGGAAAGCTTTAGACCAAACACCTGGCTGGGGTTCAATTTGCACCCCATCTCACCAGGTACACCTCCTCCTTTCAAATGATGGTCATCGTTCAATTTCGTTACCCAAGTTTGAATTTGAAATATTATTATAAACCAGTATCTTAAACAAGGCTATATGGAAAGTCATTGTTCTCTAACATGTAAATGAAACTCAGCATGGAAGAAATATTCCTGAGACGTGCTGGGTGCCCTTGATTTTAACTCCAGACCCTGCTCTAAAGTTACTTTCTAGTAATTGCAAAACCATTGAGATTTTGCAGAATTTAGAAGCCTACCCTTTGAAATGGGTCAAGTTTCCTGACTCTTGTGATTTTAAGATGCTTATCATCCTCCGATCAATAAGTCGCAAAAATTCATAGAATAAACCTTAATTTAGAATCTTCTCCAAAACTTTAACAAGCTTTAGGTTTGTCAGGAGGTCAAACACAGCTCTGCCCCAGATTTCTAAACTTGGGGTGCGATGGTGAGAATTTCACCCATGAACCTTCTTGGCATCTCTGGCTCTGGGCACCATTATGTTAAGTGAGTTCAAGATGGTGAAATGGGGGAGAGAGACAGAGGGGGGGGAGGGAGGGAGGGAGGGAGAGAGGGAGGGAGCGAGGAAGGGAGGCAGAATGATTCATGTGCTGGAGAGAGAGAGGCACATCTGAAGAGGCAGGGGTGGTGATGAACAGACTGAGATAGATGTCCTGCTTGCCTCCCAAGGTCATGACAATGTCACCCTGGGCTTCTGCCAAGGGCCCTGACTTGGTCTGTGACCCTGATGCAGCTATGGGTGTCTGTATTGATGTCCCTAGCTCTTGTTACCACCAAGGTCCCCGTGGACAATTGGAGTCTGGCCACTACCTTTGTTCAAGCTGATGTTCAAGGGATGTCCTCTCACAGGGCCATGTCAATCTAGGATTCCTGCACTGCCACCTGGGACCATGGTGACGTCCAACCCAGGCTGCCGCCAGAGGCCATGAATGTGTTCAGGTCCGTGGCAACGGTTGCACTGTTGGGCTCTGAGTTGATCTCCATGGTTCCTGTTGCCACCAAGGGCTGTGCAGAGGCCTGTAGTCTGGGCTGATACCTTAATCCTTGTTGGTTTTATAAGGTCAAGTTTCTGCTGGAGCCATATGGACCTGGGTGACCCAGCTACCACCACTCAGATCCATAACCAGGATTGTGAGGTAGCTCACTCCAAGATCCACCTCATCTATGAAATTTTTGAGCATGCGAAGGGGCTGGACCTGCAGATTCAGAGCTACAAGATCTCCATGACACAGGCAACAATAGGTCATCCAAGAGTAGCCCCAGTAAGAGCCCAGTATCCAAAGTATAGAAGCAATTAGGGGCCTTGAACCAGTCCAATGACTCCTTGCAATAAACACTTGCAAGAAAATCTGTATGAACTTAAATTTATATACTGTGTGACTCACTAGTCCACCCTACAGCTTCCATGCTAAGAAGTTTTACAATTTGATTTTCTTGTTTTGCTTTTTTTGTTTATACTTTTAAATTTTGTTTTGTGAGGGTGGTTGCAAGGGTAGAGGGCAGAAGCAAGGGGACTAGGAGATCCGTGGAATTGGAATGCATTATGTGAAGGGCACAGGCAGTAGTACCACCTCCCTAATCTGCAACTCAGTGGTGGGAACTGGGGAAAGATGCTCTTCCTCTTGCCTCTACTGCCTTCACCTGGAGAGGGAGCTGACCTACCTCTTTACCAGTTGCAACAATTGGGGAGTAGGTCCTGCATCTAGTCTGGGCAGCACAGCTGAGTTGACCCTGTTGGCAGGGCACAGGTGAGTCAGTCAAGAACGTGAACAGGGGAGACCTGGCATATGGAGGCATAGGTGGAGGAGAGATGCCTTCCTCCCCCATCAATACCCGAGAATTGAGAGAGCTAGCCCTGAGGTCGTAAGTGGAGGAGAGCTGCCTCTGCCCTCCGCCAGCTGAGCAGGCCCCTCACCTGACCTGTGTAGCACAATAGAGCCAATCCTGTTGGAGGAGGTGTGGGTGGGCCAGCCCAGAAATTGTGAACATGGGAGAGCTGTCTCCATTACTCATCTTTCATGTGGCTGTATGGGTGGGGGAGAGATGGCACCCCGCACCCTACCCCGACCCACCAACATCTGAGGCAGGTGAGAGAGCTGGTCCTGAGGTCGTAAGAGAGGGAGAGCAGTCGCTGCCTGTTCCTCATCAGCTGCAGCACTTGGGAGAGTGGCCCCTACTTCACCTGGACCACACAGTAGAGCAGAAGAACAGTCCCCGCCCCTTGCTCATTGCTGCAGAGGATGAACTAAGCAGGGCAACGCAGGAGCCCTCACCCTGGTGGTGAGGACAAGGGAAAGCTGGTGGTCTGATCAACCCTGTAACTACCCAGACCTAAAATCAGGGTTATGAGTTGGCTCACCCCACTATCCACCCCATCTGTGAACTACTGATCCTGCAGACGCAAAGCTACAGCATCTCCAGGACACAGGGTAGAACGGGATAACCAAGAGGAGCCCCAGTGAGGGCCCAGTATTGTCCGTGTAGCAGAAACCAGAGGCCTCGAACCAGTCCAACGACTGTCTGCACTGAACACTTGCAAGTAAATATATATGAATAAAGGGAAAAAATAATTAAAAAGTGTAAACAAACTTTAACAGATATTCAATGCCTTCGTTAACAATTGTCTTCAATTCAAAGCAGTAGCACAGGATTTTGCACCCAGAATAAATTTGTGTGTGTGTGTGTGTGTGTGTGTGTGCCCTTTCAAGAGCAGAGTTAAGCTGACTTTATTAACTTTTAGTGAAATGCTTAGAATCTCTGATGAGAATAATTAAGGTGAATGTTTGCTAGAGGAAAAGAAAAACTTCCACCCTGGCTGCTAGCATTAAGTTGAATTGCTCATGGAGTCAGACCATGGGTCAAAGATGGGGTTCTGTAATCCTTCCTAGGATATAAAACCAAAAAATGGCTAGCATGACATAGGTACTTTAATCAAGGAGGTACTAGGAACCTCATTTTCTGATCCTTTTATAGTATAATTTTACAAAATATTACAGTTTTTTTATATGACTAAATTTCTTCAACCAGTTAAACCTAATAAAGTTAGCAAAGACGTGAGTGGTTAGACATGTCTCTAAATCAGTTTCTGTTAGTCTGAAGAGACCATGATAACCTGTCAAAAATCCATACTTCTCCAAAATATCTGCTACCTTATAGTCTAAGGGAAAATGATATAACACAAACCATCTTAAAATACTTCTTTTAAAAAAAAGAGTTGAATCTGAATTACATGCATGGCATGCTTTTGCAAATTAAGATTACCTACACGCAGCTTTTAATTAATAACCCCCTTTTCATAAGTTTTAAGCTAACTTTAGACTTTCTACTTCAGCAGAAAAGCCAGGAGCAGTGTGTAAAAGTCAACAAATAATGTTCATGATTACAAAAACTGCAAGATGAGGAACTGTATTATCGCTGACTTTGGTCTAAATGATTTGACATTGGAAGACAGTGTGATACCCTAGGACTTGAAATGCTGACCGCACAAGCAACATCCTCCCAGTAAAATTGCAGCTATCTTGGTGACCTCTGGTGCCAGGGTTCCCAATCTCTAACTATCAGCAAGCAAGTGCAGCAGATGGTCTAATATATCACCAACTGCAATGCAGAAGGAATTGCTGCTAAATTCGGCTTCGCGGCATCAGCAATAAGTTATTTGGGTTAAAGGTGAATGTATTTTATTTTCTCATCAGCGTTTAAACAGAAGATGAACTGTGTTACGTGAGAACCTTTGAAAGCCAAGTGTGAGCATCCTCTAATAACTACCAGATCCAAGTCTCTCTATGGGAATATTATTACAAAACTTTAACTCATTTGCTTAAGCAGAGAACATGATGAAGCCAGGCTACTTCTGCAAACAAAGACCCTGTAATTTCATGGTTTTTCTTGTTATTGTTGTTGTTTCAGGGTGAATATTCGGATGTAACTTATTTGAGTCACTGAGACTAACAGCTCTCTCCTATCAGCACTAACTGAAAAGAAAATTGGGTATGTGCAAAGAATCACATTTGTCCCAATTAGTAAGAAATAATGTATGATATTATAATATTTATTTTGTTTTGTTTTTGTTTCTGTGTTTCTTCATGTCATAGTTTTGAATTCCAACTGCTTAGCCTTTTATTTTAGCTCATATCTAGCCTGAGTCATTTTTGGGGAGTATTTCCAATTTCTATATCATTCTATAATATTGTCTCTGTTATTTCTCCATACCTCTAACTCAGAGACTTCTCTGTTGTTAATTACTCATTGTTTTCAAATTTTCTTGTTGCCCCTCTCTTTCCTTAATTATTAGTACTCTAAAATCTAAAAATCAATGGGCTACAGTTTTGTGTGACCATGTCAGGCCTTGGTGAAGATAACTAACCAAGAAGTCCTATAAAGAACCAGGTAAACACAGAAAGTAAGGGTGGGGATGAGTGAAAGGGAAGACATCTGCTTCTCAACAGATGTGCAGAACAAAACAGATAAAAGCTCTGAGAAAACACAGCAATACAACACTTTCCAAAGCTCGTGACTCCCCAGGAATTAAAACTAAAGGTAACAGAAAAACAAATGCCATGAAAGTATTTCCCTTCCTCTGTCCTTGCTTTTTCAGATTTTCTGCAGCAATATCTGGCAGGATCATTTTTATTGAGCTATTTTCTTTTTTTCTTAATATTTTTATTTTATTTATTATGTATACAATATTCTGTCTGTGTGTATGCCTGAAGGCCAGAAGAGGGCACCAGACCTCATTACAGATGGTTGTGAGCCACCATGTGGTTGCTGGGAATTGAACTCAGGACCTTTGGAAGAGCAGGCAATACTCTTAACCGCTGAGCCATCTCTCCAGCCCATTGAGCTATTTTCTTGATATTTGATTTTTTCAGTTCTTTTTATACTCTAGACTTGTAAAACTTGTTCCACTATGGAGGCTGATGCGTTGTTCAAATGATTGAGTTTTTTACTGTACAGAAGCTTCTAGCTTCATGAGTTCTTATTTATTAATTGTTGGTCTTATTCCCTGTGTTGTCCTGATCACAAAATCCTTTCCTATGCTAATGAGTTCTATTTTTATGGCTATTAGATCCAGGGTCTTTGGTTTTCTGTTGAGTTCCTTGGACCGTTTGTAGTTGAATTTTGTTCAAGGTGATAGATTTGGATCTATTTTCTTTTTTATTAATTTTATTGAGCTATACATTTTTCTCTGCTTCCCTCCTTTCCTCCCCCCCACCACAACCCTCTGCCATGGTCCCCATGCTCCCAATTTACTCAGGAGATCCTGTCTTTTTCTACTTCTCGGGTCAGTTACATCCATGTAAGTCTCTCTTAGGGTCCCCATTGTTGTCTAGGTTCTCTGGGGTTGTGATTTGTACGCTTGCTTTCTTTGCTTTATGTTTATAAACCACGTATTAGTTAGTAAATATGATAATTGTCTTTCTGGGTCTGGGTTACGTTACTCAATATGATGTTTTCTAGCTCCATCCATTTTCCTGCAAATTTCAAGATGTCATTATTTTTTTCTGCTGTGTATGTAAATTATGTAAATTATCATTATGTAAATCACCACACTTTCCTTATCCATGTCAAGGAACATTTAGGTTGTTTCCAGGTTCTGGCTATAACAAACAAAGCTGCTATGAACATAATTGAGCACATGTCCTTGTGGTACAATTGAGTATCCTTTGGATATATACCCCAAAGTGGTATTGCTGGGTCTTGAGGAAGGTTTTTTTCCTAATTTTCTGAGAAATCACCATTCTGATATCCAAAGGGGCTGTTTCCATTCTTCTCCATGGAGGCAATTAGTTTTATAAGCATCATATGTTGAAGATGTTATTTCTCTAGTGTGCAGAGTGAGAGGCTGTCTTAGTTATGTCTCTATTGCTGTGGATGACAGCATGACCAAGGCAGCTCTTAAAAGAAAGCATTTGAATTTTATCTTGCTTACATTTTCAGAGTGTAAATCCATGATCATCATGGCAGGAAGCAGTCCTAGCACTGGAGTAGACAATGAGAGATTTACATTCTGATCCTAGTAGGCAAAGAGAGAGAGAGAGAGAGAGAGAGAGAGAGAGAGAGAGAGAGAGAGAGAGAGAGAGAAAGAGAGAGAGAGATATTCTGAAATTGCAAAGCCAACCTTTAGTGACATATTTCCTCTGACAAAGCCATATTTCTATAACAAGACCACACCTACTAGTCCGTCCCAAATAGTTGTTTTAACTGGGGTTCATTCTTATTCAAACTAAACCATTTACAGAAACTTTGGAATATGATATGTATGTATCAAATATCTCCCCTTAAGGCTTAGGGTTCTATGTAGAAGAGTTGGCTAATTGTAGGAGCCAGAGATGATGGATGACTTCCAGGAAACAATCTTCCAGCTATAACGGGGCTGATACAGGTATACCCTCACAGTGACTGTGACTTAAGCATAGGCTTAAAACAGACAAAATCCCTGAGAAGGGGAAATAGACACAAAATACCATTGCTAACCAAGAAGATATTTGCAATTGATACCAACTGAGAAAAGAAAATTCCATTTTTTCCATTGTAAGGGCACTGGGCTTGTCCACCGCACTCCAAAGCAGGTCCCATACCCAGGAATAGGTGGCCAACACAAAATTGATTCCATGTCTTTTTAATGAACTTTTTGTTCCATTTTATGGTTTTTTGTTCATATGTTTTAACATTTTTGTTTGTTTGCTAACAGAGAGAGAATGAAAGAACATGAACTTGGTGAGTAGGAAGGTAGAGAGGTTCTAGCACAAGTTGGCAGAGGGGAAAGGATATGGTCAAATATATCATATGTAAAAAATTAATGGAAATATCCTACTCTAAAGTAAAATTAAATTAGAAACCAAATTTTAAAAAATAACAAAAACCCCCAAAACAATACAAAAAGTAGTAATCCAGAAAAGAGCAGAGATCAATTAAATGAAAAACAGAAAAATAGTAGACAAATCTATGAGAAGAAAATTATAGCTCCTTAAAAATAAAAATAAGCTTTTTTCATAGAACAAAAATGAGAAAGCTCCAACAACTAAAATGAGATAAAAACTATGTTATTACAGATACTGAAGATATTTAATGAGTAAAGAGAAAATTCTATGAATAACAAAATGTCAGTAACTTGAACTTAAACCAGTTCCTCAAAATTTATAAGATTTGTATGAAAAATGTTGCAAAAATTTTACAAGCTCAAACAGATCATCAGAGCAGGTAATTATTAAGTATAGTTTATAAAGAGGGTTGATAGATGGTTCAGTTGTTGGGAGTACTTGTTGGGTGACTCACAGTGCACACACGATGGGTCACAATAACAATCTGTGATTCCAGTCTGAGGGTACTCAGTGCCCTCTTCTGGCCTCCATAAGTGTTAAGTACCCATGTGGTATACATACATACATACATGGCAGGCAAAACACCAAGTTCAGATGATTTCCATGGATAATTTTTATCTGATTTTTGAGGACACAGAGATAAGTACATATAATATAGAAGGGAGGATGGGTCTGGGAGGTGTTAGAGGTGAAGATGAAAGCATTATCAGCTTGCCTATGATTATCTAGTTACTTGTGAACTCTCTCAATGGAAAGTAGGCTCAGAGATGTATGACATCTAGTTACACACTCTCCCTTAACCCTTTACGAGTAGAGGTTGGTAGTCAATGATGGGTAAGATCTTTCTCCCTCTAGGAAACCTAATACAGTAAGTGAAGAATAGAATGTATGTACTGATAACGGGCAAGTCTGGAAGGTTGAAGAAGACAACCTAAGACAGGCACAATCATCTGTCCTGTGGCAGAAGTACAGGCTTTAGTAAATAAATTTAGAAAAGGGGAAATCAATGGGAGCTTACAGAAGTAAATCATTCTACCTTGACCAAAAGTCAGAGAGTTCAGACCTGTTCTTGCTCCTTCAGGGTTCTATGACAGGAAGTTAAGGTGTGGCTACTAATAGGATGTTTTGACCTTGGGTGTGATTACTTGATATCTTAGATATTAAGAAGTTAATTACTTTGTTTGTTCTTTGTATCTTGGTAAAGAAGTCTATTGCCTTTCCCCTCCTTTTTGGATTGGGATATATAAAGGCTATGAGAAATAAATGTGAGGCTTATCTTCATGTCTACTGGATGCCCTCCTGACTCTTAAAAAAAAGAAGTAACAAAAATATTTTAAATACTTAAAAATAGAACCAACACTAATTCTGTACAAGCTATCAAAAATACAGTCAAGATGTCAAAACTTTAATATAAGACCACCTTCTAACACTAATCAATTAGGGGGGAATGGAAATAATAAAATTAAGTATAGTGAGTTGAATGAAAATAGAGGTTAAAGAACCCCCACAAAATGCTGCATATCAAATTCTTTTTTTGTGTGTAGTATGAACAAGTGAGATTAATTACAGAAAGAAAAGAAGAATTAGGCTATTCAAAAACTAACTAATGTAATTTGTCATATCAACAAAATGAAGTCAACATTACAGAAAATTAATTTTAGTCAGATAAACCATGCTAACTTATTATAGTTAAAATATTATCTCAAATGATTTGCAAAGTAATCAATTTTATTTATAGACCTAGTTAGCTTTAAAATTACAATTTTTATGCTTTTTTTAAAAAAATAATTCAAGCTACTGTGAGGTGAACAGGATATAATTTTCATCTGGTCCCTGAGAAGAGCATAAAATACCTTGAATAACTTATTATCATTCTTCACTTAATCCTCTCTGCAGCACAGGGAAATACGGGAGTATACATATTTATATCTACTTTTCAGCAAAACTAAAAAGCATTAAGATTCATACTAGAAAAATCTCTGCATTACATCAAAATTATCAGTTATGGAAAACTTATGTTTGAATATTAAGCTGAATTTTGAATGTCATTAGAAATGCTTGTATCCAGTAATTATAACTTTGCTTTAGACTTGCTGACTTTAAAAATGATCTAAAGAATTACTAGGAAGTGATGGTGAATGCCTATAATTCCAGTACTTGGGAAGCAGAGGCAGGCAGATATTCAAGGCCAACCCGGTCTACAGAATGAGTTTCAGCTAATGCTACACAGAAAAACCCTGTCTCAAAAAACCAAAACCAGTACCCCCCCAAAAAAAGTCATAGAAAAATAACTTTATTGTGTGTGTGTGTGTGTGTGTGCGCGCGTGCGTGCGTGCACTCACATGCATTTATCTGTATGTGCCCTACATGCGTCCTGGTATTTCCAATAGCTAGAAGAAGGCATGAAGACCTCTTGGAACTGGAGTTACAGGTGTTTGTAAGCTGTTCTGTGTGGGTGCTGGGAGCCAACCTGGTTCCTCTGTAAGAACAGTAATCTCTCCTAACTGATGATGGGCCATTTCTGATATCCATGGTAGGCCCACCTTCATCTGAAGAGAAACAATGGAGTTAGAATAGGTGAAGCGGCAGGTGGGGGAAACTGGGAAGATAGCCGGAGGGGAATCTTTGATTGGGAGGTGAAAACAATAAATAAATAATAAGCAAAAATGAAAAAAAAAGTATTGTTTCTGGATGTTATTTTTAATTACATTAATAATTTATAATAATGTCTATAAAAACTGACTCCTCCATAGATAAGCTCCATAGATTATCTGTAGCACCTAAACAGTGTCTACAGTGCAGCATATCCTCAAAACAATCACATCCCTAAAACTAACACAACCTATTTTTGATTATGTAATGAATTTTTTTTTTCTGCCAAAGAAATGTACAACCCACGTGTATGACATTGTAATGTCTCTTAACTCTGTTCCTAAACTGTCTTTAAAACCACAGTGTCTCCTCTTTTACGTCATCCAGGTCTCGCTTAACTCTCAGAGGTTTGTGTCCACCATGCGAGCCATCCTCATTCCCTAGAATCCTTGATGGCTCCATTTTCCATTTGTATTAATCAAAATACTTCCCATTTTCAAGGCACAAAACCAATCTCTGGGTTTCTAAGATGTTTTTTTTTTTAAACCAGCGTTCTATATTCACAAGCCAGTTGTTCTTTGTCTTTTCTGTATTGTCTTATTTTCTTTGCACTGATGCAAACGTAATGAATCATCCAATTGGACAAGTGCTGAGTTCATTAATTTGCAGAATTACAACAGCGTTTCATATGTAAAAGAACTGTCTCGGCTAGAAATTTATGCTAGCACAGATAGACTACAATATTGGGTTGAACAAGGTTTATAGCATCATGTAGAATATCAACAATTTCACTAATTACAGTATCAGTAGCCACTGATACTCATTAATCATCAAATTGTTCTATAAAAATGTTAAATTCTAAAGCATACCACCATGTTTCCTGATACGGATGTGTTGTAGATTGAATAATGCTTTTCAGGGAGCCACACTGTGCTAATAAGAGCTATACATATGCTGCTCCTTCCATACTTTACGTGGGTTTTTGGTGTGATTAAGAATTGTGAGACAGCCGGGCGGTGGCGCACGCCTTTAATCCCAGCACTCGGGAGGCAGAGGCAGGTGGATCTCTGTGAGGTCGAGACCAGCCTGGTCTACAAGAGCTAGTTCCAGGACAGGCTCTAAAGCCACAGAGAAACCCTGTCTCGAAAAAACAAAAACAAAAACAAAAAAAGAATTGTAAGACAGAGAAAGATGATCTTAGATTGTCTGAGTATGTGCAGGATGCCCACAAGAGGTCATGTAATGGGACCAGACGATCAGAGCATAAAAAGGAAACCTGACTGTGAAAACTGAGATAGAGTGAAGAAATATTCCTTAAATGGGGGGGGGGAGTGTTTTTCAATTCAAAAGACATTTAATTTAAAAGAAAATAATTGAATTATTGACTTTAGTTTCCTCTTTCAAAGCACATATTTATTATTCTTGCTGTTCTAACTTATCCATAGAAAAGTCTCTATAAGAATCATCTCTTTCACTCCACTGACACTTCCAGTTAGCTCGTGGCTTTAGTTTTCATTCGTCAGGAAGATCTGTTCTGTAATTACGTCATTTACACATCAGGTTCCGTCCTTTCCATTTGCCTCTTGACTTGTCTGTGCATAACTTTAAGTGCCAGTAAAATTCAAAGGTTGCATGGGAGTTTAGTCACCTTCATTGTTCCTGCACACAGAGACGATCATTAATTAAGAAATCAGCAGTGGGTGATGGTAACACAAGCCTTTAATCCCAGCACCTCTAAGGCAGAGCCAAGTGGATCTCTATGAGTTCGAGGCCAGTCTGGTCTTCAGAGTGAGTTTCAGGACAGGCAAAACCCTCTTTGTGTAAAAGAAAAAAAGAAGTAATCTGATAACCAGACCAATGCACATTTGTAAAACAATGGACCTAAATTTATTTATGTCTTCCCATTGTGTTATCTTTCTTATACATGTACGGCGTGGGAAAGGTGGCCATGTATGTTGGGGGGAATCATATGAAACCCCAAGTGAGTTTGTGAAGCTGGTATGAGTAAGGCCACTTGAAGGATCCAAATGCCTCAGATCCACGGATTGGCTAACTCTTCCCAGGCTCAGGCTCCAAGACAAACCTTCCTCAGATCCACATACAAATGCTGGTAAATGATCTTTAGCTAAAACCAGCGTGTGCAGAAACTATCAATCCACCGGATTGCTCCCCATAGAGGCCGCCTATGGAGATTAGCTCATCCACCGCCTCCCTTTTCTGCTGTGTGTAATACACCTATCTTCTTTATTCAGATGCATAAAATAAGCTCTGGGTTTCCTGCAAGTTACTGGTACGTTGTCTCTATCAGAGGGCCTGGATGTCTCGATCCAAGTTTTACTGTCGGCCTTTTCTTCATTCCCTCATCACTGCAGTCAGCTCAGCCTAAAACTGTGCAGGTCAAGACAGCTGTAGAGCAGCATAGGGGGTCAAGAAGCAGGAGCCACAGGGGTTCCCCTGCCCCAGCCCTCTATTCAGCTGCTTTCAGCTGCCTTCAAGCACAAAGACTTTCAGATAGGCTATTGTGTCCAGATATATATTTTGTGATCTATTTTGTTTCTTTATTTAAGTTCAACCAAAGGACAAGCTGCCTCACAGTAGAAAAGGAAAAGACTTGAGACTTTTTCTGAAAATGACCTCACATAACTCTTTCTAAGCGGCCTATTTCTCTTTGGGATCCTGTTCCCAAATAAACGAGCATCTGAGAAGCCTTAGCTAACCAAAGGGCACACAAGAAAGAGGTAGTGCTTATTTGAAAATCTGTAGAGAAGAAGCATTTTAAATATGTGGCTTCTGCTTATTGCACTTTGTCTACACATGTACAAGGGACTATCCAGGATGCACATCAGACTCTGAGAGAGAAAACCTTGCTCGTGAGTTCTATGCTGCTGATTAGCAAGCAGCGGCCTCTGTCCTGTTGGCGTTGGTTCCTGGCATCCAGCAGGAGTAAGATGTAATAAATACATGTCCCAAGCCCTACTCCGCTTTGACGTGATCATGGGGCTGATGTACTCACAATGGTTGACCACTACTGACTTGCATGAGCATTTATTTGTAAGAAATTTCCGTAGAAATTCACAACAAGGCAATCACAGTTGTGAGAAAGCCAACACATTCCCCAAGATGGTCCCCAAGACCTTCTCAATCCAGGGGACATATAAAACTGGGGCATGTAGGAATGTAACCAGGTATCTAGAAACAGAATAGGCCCAAACAAGGTAAAATAGTCTGAGAGTGTGCACCTCCAAGAATGTAGTGAAGACAATGAATTTGCCAAGTGAATGGGGTGAGCTGTGTGCAAATGGCAATGATTCACTGAAAGTCCTGTAGGAAGAATTAATAGCATCAACCTGTTATGTGAAGAGAGAAATCAGAATGATCAAAGCAGGCGGAGGAACAGACAAGCCACACCGGGGCTTCCTATGCTATTGTTACTTGTGACCCCCCCCTTTGCCCAAGAAGTTTTTATGTGACCCTGTATATATAGGTAGAGAACATACGTAAACAAATAAAACATTTATCAATAATAAATCATATAGAAATTTATTTGAAGACAATTATTTGGTGTACATATGCTTTTTTACAATTTATAAAATATGCAAATAAATCTACAAACTAATGTGATAGGTGTAATTATTTCTAGATAAACTATTTAAGGTCTACCAAAGACGTAACACTGTAGGACATAAAACATCTTCAAGACTTTTCAGAGTTTTTGATTTTGCAATATGTTCTGAGAACACTGCTTCACAAAAATACGGAGTACAAAATAGCAGAAACATATTTTAAGGCTGTTTCAGAAATTTAAAAGTATGTTTAACCATTTCACCAATAATCTCTTTTCAGGTTGGATGGTTTCAGCATGTTACTCTTCAGCTGTTTTTAAATACTAACATGTTTATTTTTACAAAATATTTACAGAGTTGGAATATGTATTTGTGCTCAGTATTTTGGGTAGAAAAGTTTAAAAAACAAATATAAATATTATGAAAACCATGTGTAGAAGGAAAAAGGGTATGTGTTTGCTGTTGGTTTTGTTTTATAAATAAGAAAGCCCCTTACAGAAGTTTTGGAATGAAATTATTATGTTATGACTATTTGGGTCTCATGCACTGAAATTTTTCGCTGTATTTTTCCTGTTTGTGAAAATAATTTTAAAAATATCATAAGATATTCATGCCACAAGCCAAACTACTCTTTTTAAAGAAGACTTTAAAATTTGCCAACAAAAATCAATTTATTTATTTATTTATTTATTTATTTATTTATTTATTTATTTATTTTTGCTTGTCGTCAGTAGGTAAATAAAATGTGTATTTCTTCTAAAATCAACTTTTATTGCCCAGAGTTGATGGAAGTTCTGGTCAAACGGATGCTGTGAGTTTAGACTCCAGCCAAGTTAGCAGATCGTTTGTCCTATGCACCTCATCGCATGGAGAGAGGGTTGGTACAAGGCGGAGCTCGTGGGAGAGCACATCGGGACAGATTATCTCAGAAAAACAAATTTCCTGCTACTCTAGACTTCGTATCCCACAGGACTAAAATCCCCACTGGCATTCATACAAGTGATAGGAAGGGTAAGGGAGAATCAGCACTTCACATCAGAGTTCCCAGAGGACCCTGAAAGATAACAGAATCTAGAATCTCCCTCTATGTTCTTATTGGTTTGTTTCCCATTGGGATTTCGTGAAATACGATTAACAGCTGTCTGTTCCTTCAGAATGTGCCCATTTTCTCTTGTCGAACAATCAAAGTTGTTTTTAAGATTCAAACTAGCTGTACAGACGCCATCATCTCCTGTTCCCATTCTCTTCTCGCCTACAGAAAAGAGGGCCGTTCACTGTCATTTATTTCTTCCCTCACACCGTTTATTAGACTAGCAATTTCGATTGTTCAGTGGGACCTGAACCAGTAAGGAGCAGCCCAGCTTTGTGTTTGTGTCCGGAATAAAAGCAGACAGGACTTTCCTGTGTGCTCTACTGGTGTTGAGTGTTATAACCTTTGACAGACGTGAAACAAATGGCTTACACAGAAGTTTTATTAAAGTGTTGGCCTCTTTCTTCGTGACCCTGGGAATATTTCTCACAGTATAGCCATAACAAAGACTGTGTTTAGACTTTCAGCCATAGTTAATAACGTGACTCGTGGACTACATGTAATCAAGGATAATTGTGAATCCAGCCAACCTAAAATTATAGCTTGCTTTAAACATTTTTTTTTCAGTTTTTAAAACTTAATTTTGTAGTTCTCAGACATGAACTTCATAAATGGCGGCATCGTGTTGTTATGTCAAGAGATTCATGGTACAGCGGATAGGAAATACTGAGCTTTCTCAATTCTACCACATGTGCATTTACACACTCAGACTTGCAGACTCAGACACACAGACTCACGAAGACTCACACACACATACACATACTCACACATGCATACCTCACAAACACACACACACACACACACACACACACCTGCAGACTCAGACACACAGACTCACAAAGACTCTAACACACATATTCACTCACACAGGCACACTCATATACACTCACACACACACACATCCACACACACTCAAAAACTGATATCCAGGGATTCACATACACACACGTGTGCACACACACACATGCTTAGACACACACATATACTTAAACAGATACTAATCTCATACATGCTCACATATACATACTCACACCACACACAGGTTCACACACATATGTTCTCTGTCTCTCTCGGTCTCTGTCTCTGTCTCTGTCTCTCTCTCTCTCTCTCTCACACACACACACAGCCAGAACCTCAACCATTATCAGCAACTCCTAAAGACACATCAAATTTGTATAACTGATGAACTTACAATGACACGCCTTAAGTAACCAAAGTGCACAGAACTCACCTGGGTTCACCCTTGTCTTTATAGTCTATATTTAGACAAATATTTAATGACCTGCACCCACTGCTAAAGTTTCCTATGGAGTTAGTGCCACCGCTCACCCTGTCTCTGCCCTCCACTCATGTACCTGTCTCCCTAAACTCTGACAACCATTGATCTCTTTATAGTCGTCAGAGTTTTACCCGGTCAAACCATGGGATCCACACAGTGTTTTCTTCTCATATGTACTGATATGAATTTAAGTTTTTCATGTCCTTTCATAGCGTGGTAGCTCGCAGCTTTTTACCATAAAAAGAAAATCCATTGTTTTACATATTATTGTTTATTCATTCACTTACTGAAGTATAATTTGGCTGGGACCAAGTTGTTCCAATTGAAGATAAGGTGTTATTAACCTCGACAAGCAGGGTTTTGTATATCTGAGTTTGCAACTCCTTTGAGAAGAAATCAGTGAGTGTGACTGTTGGCTTACACAGTGAGAACATTATCATCTTCTAAAAGCTTTGCCAAATTCCTTTAAAATTGGCTGCATTGCTGGGCCAAGGTGGTGCATGCCTTTAATCCCAACACTCAGCAGACAGAGGCAGGCAGATCTCTGTGAGTTCAAGGCCAGCCTGGTCTACAAGAGCTAGTTCCAGGACAGGCACCAAAGCTACACAGAGAAACCCTGTCTCAAAAAAAAAAAAAATGGCTGCACCATTGTATAACAATGAAAGAGTTTCCATTACTCTGTGTCCTTGCCAGAAGGTAATGAAGTAACTCACTATTCTGTATTCTGGGTGGTTCCAGTGGGTGTGTGGAAATCTCATTGTTGGTTAGCTCACACTTTCTTGATCACATATGAGATGAAGCATCATATCATGAGATTGTTTCCCATGTTTATGTTTTCTTTTCTGAGATGTTTGCTTAAAAATTTAGTTCACATTATTATCAGGTTTCTTATTTTCTTGTTAAGGTTAAATTCTTTGTATATTTCTGCTAGTTTTTGAAATATATTATCCCAGTATGTAGATTCGCCTTTTAATATCTTGCCCTATCTTTTTTAGACGGATGATTATAATATCCAGGGAAATCTAACTTGGCAAGTTTTTCATTCATGAATTATGCTTTTGACATATTTTTTAAATATGCTATAATATTTAAAATCTGCAGTAAAGTCCAGGAAAAAATTTGTTGCTGAGCTTCTTGACTTCTATGAAGAAGAGATTCTTTGTCTGGCACCCTGCCTTTACTTTTTCCACCTTTACTTAGTAAGCCATACATTAATTTCCCTTATTATCACATTTAAGAGGACGTGTGTCACATATGAAAGTAAGTCCCCCAGAATAATTGCTCAGTTCTCAGTGGAAACATTAAAAACCAGATGGGCCTGGAACAATGCAGGCTGATCAAATTCACTATCTTACTCTTCACAAAACAGAAAGAAAGCTATCCTTAATTTTACATGGAACTGCAAAAGACTATACATAGCTAAAATGATCTTGAGAGAAAAGAACAGTGCTGGAGGAATATCCCCTCGAGAACTTAAGATATATTACATTGCCCTCGTAATACACACAATATTGCTCTGCACAAAAGGAGACGTGTAGACCAAAGGAGCAGAACACTGGTACATGTAACCTCAGCCCCTTAATATTTGACAGCGATATCAGAGCCTGCTCCCACGAAGTCAGCCATGGTATCTGGAGCGGGACGCTGAGGCTAAAGAAAGGTCAGATTGAGAGAAATTGAAACAGAAAACACAGGATAGATTCAGAGGAGTGCCAGCTTACCCTGGACCGCCGCGAGTTTGTTTCAAAGCCTGCTTATGTGCAAAAGCAGAACAAAGCACAGCACAGACAGTCAGTATCTAACCCCAAGACCATTCCTGTCCTCGAGTGAGTAGTTTCCTGTCTATCATGCACTTGCGGTTCGCAACCAGTTTCAATTTCTATCTTGATGTTCCTAAGGTTTGGCGTAGGCAGTATACCTCCAGCTAGATTGTGTGTTCTTTCCTCATGGGCAAAATGCTCTTTCCCATGGGCTTTATCAGAACATTCTCACGGCCCTCAGGGATATTTGGAGCAAGAGCTTGTTAATTTGACTTGGTTGTAAGCAAAAAAAAAAAAAAAAAAAAAACTTCTCTAAATTTGTCCTTTTCCATCCTCTATGAGATTCAATGATAAAATATATATCTGGTTGGGACAGTTCAGCCTGTCTCTAGAGTTCATTCCCTCTTACCTTACCTAATCTACAGCTTAAAAGAAATACATAAAAATATAAAGAATGTGGAAAAATGAAGAAGAGGGATGAACTGAGAGACTGTTTTGCTACTTACACATAGACACAGACAAATGGAGAAAAATGTTTTGTATGTATTTGGAACATATATGTTTCATCTTTTATGTCACTGATGTTAGAGCATTAAATTTAATATATTTAACTATTTTGTTTTTGTTTTATTGAATTTATTTTATTTGTTTCTTATTGCATAATGTATCCCGATTATGGCTTCCTCTCCATCTACTCCTTCTAGTTCTTCCCCACTTCCCCCACCTGAATCCACTCTCTTTCTGTCTGTCATTAGAAAATAAACAGTGTTCTAGGGGATAATAATAAAACAAAATAAAATAAAACAAAAGCAAACACAAACAGAAGGAAATGAGACCAAGCAAAGGCACATGAAACAGTGGGGCACAGAAATCCACTAGAGAGTAGTTTGTTTCCCCAGTGAGATTCCCTTGAAGAAAACTAAAATTTCATTAGCAATAACTATCAATTGGACATTGGTTTTGAGTTAGAGATAGGGGCATGTGTCCCCTTCCTCTCAGCTCTAGAACTCCATCTGGTGCAGACCCACTCAGACTCTGTACTTTCTGCCCTAGTTGCTGTTAGTTCACATGTGCATCCATCCTGATGACGTAGAGAGCCATGGTTTTTGTGTCTGTCGTGATATTCCATTTGTATTCTAATAAATAAATCTTGCCTGAAGATCACAGAGTAAAATAGCCAGGGAGTGGTGGCACACACTTTTTAATCCCAGTATCTGCACTAGCTCAGCATAGAAGCTGGGTACATGCCTTTAATTGCAGCACTAGAGAGGAATATAAAATGGGAGAAGACAGGTCTCAGCTTATATATTTCTGAGGATTGCTGGAAGCAGGACAGCTATTTTGGTCGGAGGTAGAGGTATTAGCCGGTGGCTGGCTGATTTGCTTTTCTGATCTTCAGGTTGGACCCCAATATATGTTTCTGAGTTTTTATTATTTGTGCCACATTTGGCACACAACATTAGGGGTAAAAATTCACAAAATGCTTTTAAACACACCAAGACTCCTCAAATTATTCCACACAAAAGGAACAGAAGCTGTATTATGAGGCCACAGTTATCTTGATACTCCAACTGCATAAGGACCCCCAAACAAAATAGACTAGCATATCAATTTTCCTTTTAAGCATGATTGGAAAAATTCTCAATAAAATAATTACAAACCAAACTCAAAAATGCATAAAAATATCATACATTATGATTAAGTAGGTTTCACCCCAGTGATGTAGGGATGGTTCGCTATATGAAAATTAATAAATGTAGTCTACAAAATACAAAAAACGAAAGAAAAACAATATATAGTTATCTCATTAGATGCAGAAAATGCCTTTGACAAAGCATAACACCCCTACACGATAGAAGTTTTAGAGATACAAGAGGCATGCTTCAATAAAATGAAGGTAGCTGACATAAATCCCATAGCCAATATCAACTTAAAGGGAAAAAAAAAACCTCAAAGCCATTTCACTAAAATCAGGAAAAAAGACAATGTTGTCCAGTCTCTCCATGTCTATTCAATATAGTACTTGAAGGTATAGCTAGAGCAATAAGACGATCGAAGGAAATCAAGGGAATACAAATTGGAAGGAAAGAAGCCAAAGTATCGTTATTTCTAAATGATATGTTAGTATACATGAATGATCCGAAACATTTCTCCTACAGTTGAAAATCTGGATACAAAATTAACAGAACAACCAGTAGCCCCCATATATATATAAACGACAAAAGAACAGATAAGGAGATTGGGGAAACAATAGTCTCAAATAATATAAAATATTTGCTAATGAAGCAAGTGAAGGTCTTGTATGAGAAACACTTCAAATCACTGGAGGGAAATTGAAGAAGACAAGGAAAGATCTATGCTTATTCATGGATTGGTAGGATTAGGATCAACAAAGTATAAATGGCTATCCTATCAAAATACATCTCTGGCCCAATGAAAATTGCAAAACAATTCTTCATAGAAAGGACAAATTTCAGCTTCATATGGAAGAACAAAACCCAGGATAAATAAAAACCTGCCTAAATAATGCAAGAATTGCTGGAAGTATCACTAACCCTGACATCAAGTTGTATTACAGAGATACTGTAATAAAAAGACTATTGCCTTGGCACATAAACAAACATGTTGATCAGTGTAATTGAATCACTGACCCAGACATAAATTCACAAATAATGGACATCTGATTTTGATAAAGTCAGAAATACACACTGGAACAAAGACAGCATCATGTATAAGTAGTGTAGGTGAAACTGGATGTCTTTATGGAGGTACAAAGTTTATGGCAGTAATCAACCAATATTTGACTTAAGGCCCAGTCCATGAGATGGAATGTATACCCAAAACCACGTGGGTAATCAAAAACTAGAGACTAGCTACCCTATATACCAATACCGCTGGCCTTAAAAAAAGTAACAATAGAATGACTCCAAATAATATGTTATAATACTCATAGATCAATCAGCAATAGAGCAGCTTCCTCCTACAGCAGATAGGAAAAAATATAAAGAGCCACAGTGAGACATTATCAGATCCAAGTATAGCAACTATAAGTAAAAATATGTGTTTAATGTAATATGTATTCTCATGTGATATTGTACCTCAATATTCCGAAACATATAGGTCTTATTACCACTAATTGCATTATGATGGGAGCTGTGGTAGTTTGAACGCAAGTGACCCTCAAAGGGTCTTAGGGAGTGACACTATTGGGAGGTGTGGCCTTGTTGAAGGAAATGTGTCACTTTGAGGTCTCTTTGTTTATGCTCTGCTTAGCATCACAGCCACTTCCCGGTGCCTCCTACTCAAAACTGCAGCCAGCACCACGTCTGCCTGTGCACCATGTTCCCTGTCGTGATGAAAATGGACTAAACCTTTGACTCTGTAAGTCAGCCAGCCCAATCAAATGTTTTCCTTATAAGGGTTGCCACGGTCACGGTGTCTTGTCACCGCAGCAGAAACCCTAAGACTCTAAGACAACAGCATTTGCGACTATTTTCTACTTCATCTTTTTAGACATGATGCATTATATAGCAGTTTTCTCATTCCTGCTGGAATGACATTAGTATACTGAGTTGAAGCTGGTTTATTTGCCATAAAAAAAAAAAAACCATGCAGGACCAGAATCTCATTGACTCTGGTGGGTTAATTCTGAACAGCTGCTTGGGGAACTGTAACATAAACAACTTGTATAACCTTCGTTACAGCAATATATGGAAGATTAGATTGATTCAAGCAAAAAGAAATTTCAAGCTTCCTTTTAATTCAAATTAAATATAATTTAAATCAATAACTTCATATCTTGACGAATCACAAATACAGACAAATGTGTCTCTGAAATGAATTACCAAAAATCATTTATTCACATTTTGCTTCTACTGTGTATATTCTTTTATGAAAGAACATTCTGTGTATTGTTAAACCTTGGCCACAGAGACAGAGAACAAGAGTCTAAGCAGTTAAAAGTACCACTTTGAGCCGGGCGGTGGTGGTGGCGCGCGCCTTTAATCCCAGCACTCGGGAGGCAGATAATCCCAGCACTCGGGAGGCAGAGGCAGGCGGATCTCTGAGTTCGAGGCCAGCCTGGTCTACAAGAGCTAGCTCCAGGACAGGCTCTAGAAACTACAGGGAAACCCTGTCTCGAAAAACCAAAAAAAAAAAAAAAAAAAAAAAAAAAAAAAAGAGGATAAAAAGAAAAAAAAAAGAAAAGTACCACTTTGAAATCAGTACTGAAGAATTTTTGGAGAATTTATGCCTGCATATAATATGCTTTGATCAAATGATTTTTATGGTCACATTGTTCCAAGCTGAATGTCAGTGGATAAAATTAGTTAAGAACTTAAACTGTACAGTAATATTTATTTTATTTAAAAAATAAAACATGATCATGTTTCTATCATTAGACCAGAACAGTAAAAACCTGAAATGGTTCCGAAATTCCGGCTGAGAAAACATCTAGGATGTTTGTTTCTTGGTTGACTCTAGGCCAAACCACCAAAACTTTTCAAGTCTACAAATCTACTTCGTGATTTTTGAAAAACAGCCTGTCCTAGGCTATTCTTGGCTAGTTGGTAACCTTGATTCTATTAGCCTGGGGTGTGAGGAGGGATAAGCAGAAAGAGAAAGAAATGCTGCCCAAAAAAATAGCTTTCTTTTTGCTTTACAATTCTGATGTGTGTTTGCTTTAAGATCAGGTTACGAGTGCAAACAGTTTTAAGGAATAAGCACAAACCCACATGAAAAAATCTCAAGTTTTACTCTGCCAGATCTCAGAAACTTTTGTTCGTATTTTTGATTACTTTTAAAACCTCATCACCAGTTTTAGAAACAATGCCCTCCTTTACTCATTCACGCCTCTGCCTTCTCCTCTCAAAAAAAAAAAGACAAACATGAGGGCATTTTCAACAGTACTGCTTTTCCTAAGCCACTGGTTTCCAGTTCCCTGACCAGAAGTTGTCTTGACCTCTACATCGGAAGGGAAGTTCATTAAAGCACCAGTGGAAATACGGTAATGTTTTTTAATTGTTCTGATTTATTCTCTAGAGTTGTTATGAGTTCTCCATATGTAAAATGCTAAGCATTCAGCCTCCCATTGTTTTAATTTTGTGTACATGATGCAAAAGAAAATGAAACAGAAAAACTGTTTGAAGATACCAGCCAGTAACTCTCTGCATTTTAGCGATTTCAGACTCAGTTCCTATATGTCCCTGAAGAAGCGGTGGTTTAATTTTGTCTTACCCCAGATTTAGAAGCTAAGGCACACTTCTGGTCAGGACACTTGTAACTTTGGTGATTCAGGAAAAGCACTGGCAGCCTGTGTGCCCGTTGGACCTTCCCAGTTACTTCTAGCTTGTGGCTAAACCTGAGTCAGACACTATGTTCCTGATTCTCATCATTTAGGCGATTTTCTTTGTTTGTTTATTTGGGGGGGGGGAAGGGATCTCACTATGGATCCCTCAGGCCTTATACTTACAGAAATAACCCTGCTTTCACCTCCTGAGTGCTGTCATAGTTTCTCTTAAAGAGTTTTGAAAATACCTCTGCCAGGACTGGAGAGATGGCTCAGAGGTTAAGAGCATTGCCTGCTCTTCCAAAGGTCCTGAGTTCAATTCCCAGCCACCACATGGTGGCTCACAGCCATCTGTAATGAGGTTTGGTGCCTGATTCTGGCCTGCAGACATGCACACAGACAGAATATTGTATACATAATAAATAAGTAAATATTAAAAAAAGAAAATACCTCTGCCATATTTCTTCAAACAGTCTGTGAACTGGGTCAGGGTAGGGTTTATTTTCTACGCTCTAGAATAAGACCACCTCATAGGATTTTCTAAGAAGTGTCCCTAACCTCATACAGTTGTGGACTATTTGAAATGTGTTTAGCTTGTCTTTGTCCGTGGATGAGCGAATAAAGCAATGTTAATGAAGTAAAAGGAATCTGTCATTTGAGAAATGAATCGAGAAAGAAAGCAAAATGTAGGGAGGTTTGTACAAAGCGCTTCGCAGTCCAACTGTGTCGCTAACCTTTACTTAAAAACATGAGCCTTGGGTTAGGAGAAATAATGAACCCAAAATGTTAAGTTCAATTAGAGGCAGCAGTGCGATTGTGTACGCATCATCCTTAGATGGCTTAACGCTGCCAGAAGTAATTGCGGTTAAGGAAAACTGGCACGAGTGGAGCTTTACTTTCCAGCGTATCTCGCCATACCTGCTTTTTATATAAATCACCCAGAAAAATGCAGTTCTTCAGTTTCAGAGTTTCTTCTTCAAATCAGAGTGAATTTCACTAGTTCTCCTATTTGGACAGCTTGATCCAATGCTTGTTAAAAATGGCATTCTAACTCACTCAGCTGCAAACTCTTATGTAACAGTTCTTGCAAAGGGTAAGCTTGCTTGTAATTGTATTAACATAAAATGCTACAATATTATTAATATTACTTTTAATAAAAACTAAGATTACCTGTTTCTTACCGAATTGGAGTGTGATGAAAACCAATTTTAGCATGATAGTTCTTAAAGCTATTCTCTGCCTCTTTTGTCTTTTTTAATATTATTTTTACTCTTTAGTTATAAATTATGTATTTTGTCCGTCCCTTCCCTCCAATTCAACCATCTTATTCTTTATAAATTTTCTTTAATTTTTGTTGCATGTACACACACACACACACACACACACATACATACATATCAAAAATATATAAATACAACACCCTCAGTTCCTATGGTGTTGTTGCCTGTATGTGTATGATCCTAGGACTGACAACCTGGTATTCAAAGAGTTCTTAATTATTTTACTATTAATAATTACTTTCTTAATTAGATGCTTAGTGTGTCAAAAATGGAGACTTGAAAGGCTAACATCAAGAGACAAGAAGATGAACTTAACACACAGGAATTTTGATTAAACAAATTTAAAATTACTGTAATTTGTGGTTTACCATCAAGTGACCACGTGTACCATTCTCTGCAAGGCTTTCACAAATACTGTGCTGTATGCTCGCAGTAAACCGCAAACCACAAAATAATTTCCAGTCATCACATATAAAGCATGAAAAATTAGCCCCTAGAATCTTTACTTCAAAGTACAACATTTGTGTTGTGACATTTAGCATAACATATTCATATTTCAGAAAATAAATTATATTGTTAGTAATAAAATATACCAACTACTAAAGTGTAAAGCATAATAAAAGATTCATTTAGATGACTACTACTTAAATGAACATAGGTTGGGTAGGACTAGTGGACTGATGTTGCCTTCTTCACAAAGCTCTGCTTTATGTAACTGCTGGGAGTGCTGCAAGCCAGTGGAAGAGGGCAGCCTCCAGCTCTTCAAGGAATGCCTCAGAGTTATGCCTTCATTAATGTTATTCCATGTACATTATTTTTGTCAATTTCTTCTAATTCATTTCTCATCACGTCTACCTGACAACTGACTTGCCTTTCTGTATCCACAGCCAAAGTGATGAACAGGCTGGAAAGAATACCTTGGACTTAACATAGTGAAGGGAACCCTGATGGCTCTTTGTCTTTGGAGAGGGGTGGAGTGGGGGTATGGGTGGAAGGGAGCGGAGGGAAGGGGGAGGAGGAGGGGAGGAGATGGAAATCTTGAATACAAAAAATGAGAAAAAGAAAAAAAAATAAAAGTAGATCTCAAAGTTAAAAAAAAAAGAATACGAGTCAATGTACACACTTAGATCATTATAAAACAATCTTTAATTTGACTCTGTCCTTGATATTTTCTTGGAATCATTTGTTTTCTCTGCCAGCATTTCCCTACTCTCCTTGGCGACTCTATCAAGCTATCTTCTCTAAACCTTTAATCCCCTTTCAGACTTTTCCGTTTCTGCAACACTAAGAAGATAATATTCCCTCAATTTTCTGATACATTCAACAAGTAGATACCTTTTCCCTTTAGGTAAAGGAAGATTGTCCTACCAACAGGACTGCTTCATTGTCGAAGAACAGCCTTATGAAACTCATGCATTTTAGAATAAGAGTGTGAGGATTAGACTCATTAAGCAAAAGGAACAGAGCTATGAGAAAAACAAGAGACAGAAACACAGAACAGCACTGGGAGGAACATTCAGGGAACACTGAATCTTGCATCCAAACTTCTTTATTCTCTACATGTGTCTATACTGTTCTCCAAAAGGGGAGGGGGAGGCAAAAGATTTCATTAATATGATATAAGAAAAAGACTTGATTTTTTTGACTTTTGGTCTAGGTGGAGCAGGTCCACATCTATACCAAAATATTAATTAGCCACACCCTAAGTCAGAATCTTATTTATAGCCACATCCATTGTCAGAACTTTGAAAGAATGAAAATACACTTAAACTCTCTGATCTCCAGTCAAGGTGGAGAAGGCTCATATCTATGGACCCTCATGATCCCGCCTCCTTTTTTGTGTAATAATCCTGGTTTTTTTTTTTTTTTACAAGATACATGACTGTGCCTACCTTGGGATTTTCTTTAAAATTTTGTTAGACTTACCCGTCATTGGTACATACATTTTGTCATGTACACTCTGTCTTAGATTGTCTGGGGGGAAAAGGATCTTGCCCTTCTCTGACTACCAATGTCTGTGAATAAAGGGTTAAGGAAGACTGCATCTCTGGGCTCTGTGCACCTTTGACCCAATTATTTGTCAAGAGAATTAATGACATGCAAGCAGATAATGCATTGTGATATATATACTTCTATGGTTGCTATATCTCCTAATAAAGGAGTGGAGGATAACCAGAGGTGGGATTGCTCGTTTAATTGGTCTAGAATATTTCAACAGTTTTTAGCTACAATCAAAATACAAATTTGTCCTTTTAAACATATTAAATTTAAGGACTCATTGGCTATGTCAAAATACTTTTAGACAAGCTCTAATCTTTTTATGAATCAGTAGCATTTTCATAATGAACATATGTAGTTATAAACATTAAGAGGGCAATACCATAATTTTAACAAAACCACACAATTTGTCAAATCACAATGGTCTTAAATGGATTTTAATCAAAAGACAGGAAAAGGGTTTTTTTTTTTTTGTGATGGGTGAGCTATTGTTTTTAAGCTTTAAAGATAAGTCTGAATAGTCTGAACTGTCCCAGTCTCCAAGTAGTAGCAAAGACATTTATGCCATTTTTCCTCATTTTTGAAGAGGGAATTTAGACACTCTTTGCCTCTATAATACTGTTTTGTTACGTGAACAAATCTCTTATCCCCAGAGGGGAAATGTTTTGAGGTCTCAGTTTTTTTTTTTTTTTTTTTTTTTTTGGTTTTTTCGAGACAGGGTTTCTCTGTAGCTTTGGAGCCTGTCCTGGAACTAGCTCTTGTAGACCAGGCTGGCCTCGAACTCAGAGATCCGCCTGCCTCTGCCTCCCGAGTGCTGGGATTAAAGGCGTGCGCCACCACCGCCTGGCTCAGTTAGTGTTTTGGATCAGCTCCAGAGTAAACAGGACTCGCTAAGGTTGTAGAGGAGATCCACCAAGAAGCTAGGAATCACCGATCATCACCGTGATTTTTCTTTCCTTTTTAGACTGTAACACGATGTCATAAGTCAGGAACACAAGTTTGGGAACCTCATTTTGATTTTTTTGTGGGGCCATCATGGCTAGGGTGCCATCTTATTAAGCTTTATATTTTTGCAGATGGAAAAAGCACAAATATGTCCTCAACCCCATATTAGCACAGGATTGGGTCCTTTCCAACATAGTGCTTAATTTTCCAAAATCGTTTGCCTTTCACATTCTCCCAAGTCTGTATTATGATTTGTAAGAATGCTGTCCTCTCTTTTCACATATTTCCTAAACTCAACCTTTGTGAGGAAAGTCTGCCAAATTATTTATATGTCTTAAGTAGAAACCACGAGCTTATTGCAATCTCCTTTGCTTTATTTATCAACAGTTGGTTACCCATGAGAATTTGGTTCTGTTTTTTTGAACAACACAAACATGTTTCAGGTTGGTCTTTCATTATCTGTGTTCTAGAGTGTTCTAGAGCAACACTTCACTCAACCTCCTCCAGATTATTCTATACATTTATACCTCCTACTTCTCATTTCCAAAACACCATATGTAACTGCACTTTCCATACAGAGCCCATAATATTCACTTCCCCTCCCACGGTTTCCCACTGTCTTGTCTAGGCTCTCTGCTCACCTTGATTTTGGTTTTGTTGAAATACACTATGCTATTCCATTTAAAAAAATATTTCTTAACTTTTGAACATACTATTTCAGTAGTGTCCCTAGTTAGCTTTTACCTATACTGGTGTCTAGCTTAGATTGTAACATGGATATTCGTATGACATCGCTATTGAACACTTCCCTTCCAATCTATGAATTAATGTTTCATTTTTGTTCTCTCACAATCTGCTTTGTAAGTCCAACAAAACAGTCTTGGCTTTTTAAAAAATTTTAAATTATCTTCAACGTGAGTTTTATCCCCATCTGCAATATTTGCGAAGGAACGAACTATGCCTGCGTTATTCTTAATCACATCCACTAAGTTTGTGTATGTTATATTAAAAAGTGATTAATATACAGCTGAGCAAAATGGAGAGCAAAAAGAAAAACTTGAAGTGCATACTACCCAAATGAAACAAAAGAATAAATATATATTCAATTCCATTACTTCTCTCAACTCCACTGAAATATAAAATTAAATGATGTATTAGTTAGAGTGGTGAGTGTAGTTTTATAAATTAATGTTTTCTTTTAGTGATTACTTTAAGTTCATGTTATCGATACATATTTGTTTACTGAGAAATATTTGGATGCTTCTGTGTCATTTCAAATCCAAATTCCATCAACTTGGTAGCTGGAGTAGTTTATTTTCAAGTTCTTGGGTTAAACAGAAATAACACTCTTGACTTAAATATAAATTGTGTTTTAAAGATAATGACACAATTTATTTGCAGTTTATTTTGTTGGATAAGACACAGATTTTTTTTCATTAAGAGCAAGGATATATGGAGTTTTCACCCATCAAAATAGCACAGAGGTGGCCAATTTATCTTCATAGCAACATGTCAGTAGTGTAAGGCAGGAACACACAGCTGCCACCGTGGATGACTGCAGTGACTGACAGTGAGTAAAAGGGTACCGAACAGAAGGCAACATAGCTTTGATGTACTTTCAAATCATCCTTCTTTATTTTGTTCGTGGCCGTCCTTGCATAACACACAGGCCTATATTTAAAATATTGGAATGTATGGGATGGAAGACACCTGTAGCATGAGTAATAAAAACCTAGAGACAGATATTAGTGTTCAGCCCAAAGATCAGAACAACAAAGCAGACGGCCGTTGGTGTTTGCCTCTACTTCAGACTGAAATGGCAGTCCTGTCTTCATGAATCTTTAGAATGAGGTTGAGCTGAGGCCTGTCTCCTCCTTCCTTGTATTCCTCTCAAGTGCTGGGATTAAAGGCATGCTTTTGTATGAACACTAGTTCAACAGACATTAATATTTTTCTGATAATATATATATGTATGTATGCATGTATGTATACACATGATAATATATATATATATGTATGTATACACATATATACAGTAAGTTGGACAAAAAGAAAAGAGCTAAGGAAAGTAGAGTCATGGAAAACAAAATACTGTAAATTAAAGAATGCTTTCAAGTTGCCAGATGTGTAAAATTCTTTAATTAAACACCAATCAAGTCTTCAATCTCCCCGACAGTATGTGGCAGCATCATAGCTTCTTAGGTTATGTCTATGAGAGAGAAATAGAATGCCACAATGAATTCAACTGTTCAAGTAAAAAAAAAAATTGTTTCAACTTTTAGTGATAACATGTATTAATAGAAAATCAAACAAATGAAACAATCAGTATCACACACACACACACACACACACACACACACACACACACACACACACACACCATACACCAAAACAAAATAAAACCCTAAGCTTCTACATGACTTCCTGTGGTGATATTTTGTTTGCAATCAAACAGACAAGATTTGCCTGAAGATCACAGTGTGGAGTTAGGCACACCAGTTAGCCATAGAGGTCAGGGAGTAGTGGCACACACCTTTAATCCCAGCACTCAGGAGACAGAGTCAGAGAGATCTCTTTGAGTTCAAGGCCACCCTGGGCTACAGGAGGTTGGATCAGTCTAAAAGAGAAACAGAGTTCATACCTTTGATCCCAGTACTTGGAGCTTAGAGCATTTAGTCTGAGAATTAATAGGGACAGGATTGCCATTTTGATCTGAGGATTCAGTGGGGATAGGAACTAATGACTGGCTGCTCTGCTTCTATGATCTTTCAGCATTAATTCCTACGTCTTTCTCTTGTGTTTTATTATTAAGATCAATTAGAATTCATGCCACATCTTCCAAAAGATTTTTATAAAGGCCTGATTTAGTCTTTTGAAAGTTGCCTTTAATTTGGGATATACTATCCCACGCTCTGGCAGATGGAATATCAATGCTATTCCAACCAGAGAGGAAGGAACCTTCACAAATTGCTTATTACTTCATTGCCCTTTTGAAACATACTCTGGAGAGTAACTCTCATTATGGTCCTCAATATTACACTATAGCTCATTGACTTGACAATGTTATTTGGCTAAAGTGGCGAGTTTTTTGGCAAACTGCTGTGAGTGCTTTTATCATTTGGAGATTTCCAAGAAGCAAATTGATTAAGTAAATAAGCTACACCATGGAAGTGACAGACCCCACTTGTGGGTTGGTGATTGTTTTTTAGCGACAAAAATGAAATATTGTGGCTTTTAAATTTAGTTTTTGATCATGATCAAGTTGGCCAACTTAAACATACGTGCAAAATAGTTGGATATTTACTAAAATATTAGGTCTAAGATATGCCTCTTTAAGACGTTGACTGGCAAGATATTAATATCCAAAAATGATTATTCATGAGAAGCAGCTGTCTAAAATCATCTAACAACTCTAATTAGCCAATACGTGTGACTCTGCTGGCTTCATACAGCATCAGCACATTCTGATTGCTCAGTAATTATCAAAATTAATTATGATAACTGGGAATAACAAACGAAGAAGGCATGATTTGAACAGCTGATGATTTGGCTAGAGATTTTATTTAGGCTCATTCTACATATAATAAAAATAAGGAAATAACAAGAAATCTTCCAGCTCAATGGAGACAGTCAAGTATCACCAATTTTTAAAAACTGCTTATGAATTTTTCAAAATACTGGTGAGTTATTCAAGTCATATTAATATTATGGGATAAATAATTTCTGGAATGATATGTAAAATTTAAGAATCAAATAATTCTAAATAGTAAATGCATTATTAGAATTTAATGACAAGCCAAAGGTTACTTGTGTTTATAATTTTAGATTTTTTTCTGTAAATATGAATGGAAAATTGAAACCTATAAAGATGTTACTGAAACAAAAAAATCTAATATTTTTAAAAATGAATTATATAAAAATAATGCAAAGAAATCAACTTTGCAGCCTGAAAAGTCATAACAACTACATTATTTACTGTTACTTAATAGTTTTAGACTCACTTAATCTATTATATCCATAGAAGGACGTGCTACACATTGGTACTTAAATACATGCACATTTTCCCAATGCTGAGGTCCGCAATAATTCATTACTTCATTATGACATAATTTGGGCCATAGTTGAAATCAGAAAGTACAAAAATTTGTCATTTATATACTTGAATTTATTTATCTTTCTGTCACAGCTTTGTAGGTCTATGTCAGATACTTCTGAGGTGTCACCAGTGCTAACAATCAAGTATTATATCACTGAATTTATTTGTCAATTTTATATAGTCCATTCACATAATCCTATGTATGTGTGAGTGAAAATATGAGGCAGTCTCTCTTTCCTTTCATGGTTTAATCCTATCCTTATAACTATATTGGATTTAACCTAATAAATATTGTAAATTAAAAGCAATTGAAACAATAGATCAAAGGCTGTCCTTGAAGCCATAAAACCTGCTGAATTTCAGACTTGGCACTCATATCGTAAAGACAAATATTCAAGGCAATGTAGCAGAGGACTTAAATAACTAAAACCAATTAGATAGAATCATCGTGAGACAATGCTTCTCTTACAGGCATACAAAGTCTTCAAATAATTGCTACACTTGTCTTCCTTTTTCTACTCTCTCATTTGGTTTAATTACTATCTTAACTTTGATGCTACTCACGGTTTCCCCTGAATATTGTTTTAGATAATTTGGAGTACTTTAGTGTTGTTATTGTAAGGAGTATTTATTGTTGATATTTGTTGTTGTCTTTTAATGATAATCTAAGGAAGAAAGCATCCTATCTGTAACCTGTTGTTGAACTTAGTGTGTGTGTGTGTGTGTGTGTGTGTGTGTGTATGAGAGAGGGTAAGTGTAGCTGTAGATTATGAACATAGTGAGAGACCAAGAGAGGGGAAACATGTTAACAAGGGGGAGGCAGTAAGGCATATGCCTATTTCCGATGTGGTTGGGGTGACCAGGGTGGGTTAGAATTTTCATCACAGTCTAAGTTCTTCGCTAAGTTTCGCCTGCTCTGCTCCCACGAAGAACTGTTTCCTTGGATCTCCTAAGCTGTATGCACCGTTTCACCGCAATATTTTCCTCTCTACTTTGTTGGATTCTCGTTCATTTCAGAACGTATTCCCAACTGTTCTGCCCGATGATCCGGTGTTTATTCCTGCCAGCAAGATTTCCACCTCATTAAAAGACCAATCAAGTACCTGCCTTACATATGCTGACGGTAGCTGTTTTTCCTTAGTTCCTATAACAGAACTCTTACAACATTCAAGTTCGTGGCCCAAGTTTTGCTTTCTAAAGTAAATGGTATGAAACAGAACATACCTGGAGCAAAATAAAGAGGTCTAAGATTTTTTTTGTACTTTTCTTTAAAAATATTTTTTTAAAAAAAGAAAATAAACTATCTTTTTTTAATTTTACGTACCAATCCCAGTTCCCACTCCCTCTCCTCCTCCCATCCTCTCCACCTTTCTCCTCTAGCCCTCATCCACTTCTCAGAAAGGATAAGGCACATTGCTTTGGGGAAAGTTCCAAGGCCGTCCCTACTATATCTAGGCTGAGCAAGGTATCCATCCAAAGAGAATGGGTTCCCAAAAAGACAGTATAAGTAGTAGGGATAAATCCTGGTCTTAATGCCAGTGACCCTGTAGTCTGCTCCAGCCATACAACTGTCACCCACATTCAGAGGGTCTTGTTTGGTCCTATGCTGGTTCCTTCACTGGCTGGCAGGAGTTGGTGAGCTCCCATTAGCTTGGGTCAGCTGTTTCAGCGTGTGTCCCCATCATGGTCTTGACCTCTTTGCTCATAATCTCATTCCTCTTGAACTTTGGAAGCGCAGCCAAATGCTCCGCTGTGGGTTTCTGTCTCTGTTTTCATCAGTTCCTGGATGAAAGTTCTATGGTGGCATTACGATATTCACCAATCTGACTATAGGGCAAAGCCAGTTAGAGCGCCCTATTCTTTATTGTTTAGGGCCTTAGCTGGGATCATCTTTGTGTATTTCTGGAAATTTCTTTAGTGCTAGGTTTCTTGCTAACTCCCTAATGGCTCCCTCAATCATAATATCTCTTTCCTTCTTCTCATCTCTGTCCTTCCTCCATCTCAATTATCCTGTTCCCTCAAGTTCTCCTCCTCATCCCCTTTTACCATCCTCTTCCTCTTCTGCCCTCCCTTCTCCCCCCACTCCCATGCTCCCAATTTTGTCTGGAGATTATTTTATATTTCCTCTTTCCAGGTTGATCTATGTTTTTTTCTCAGGGTACACCTTGATACTTAGCTTCTCCTGGGGCATGAACTATAGGCTCATTATCCTTTGCTTCACTTATGAATGAGTAGATACCATGTTCATCTTTCTGGGCTTGGGTTACCTCACTCAGGGTGTGTTTTTTTCTAGTTTCATCCATTTGCATGTGAATTTCAAGAGGTCATTGTTTTTCCACTGAGTAGTACTCCATTGTGTAAATATACCGCATTTTCTTTATTCATTCTTTAGTTGAGGGGAATCTAGGTTGTTTCCAGGTTGTGGCTATTACAAATATTGCTTTTATGAACATTGTTGGACAAATGTGCTAGTACTATGATGGAGCATCCTTTGAGTAAATGCCCGTGGGTGGTATTGCTGGGTCCTGAGGTAGGCTGATACCAAGTTTCTAAGAAAACGGTATACTGATTTCCTGAGTGGTTGCACAAATTTGCATTCCCACCAGCAATGGATGAGTGTTTCCTTTATTCCACATTCTCTCCACCATAAACTATCATTGGTGTTTTTTATCTTAGCCATTCTGACTCATGTAAGATGATATCTCAGAGTTGTTTTGATTTGCATTTCCCCGATGGTTAAGGATGTTGAACATTTCCCCTGTCTTACAGCCATTTGAGATTTTCCTGTTGAGAATTCCCTGTTTAGTTCTGTACCCCATTTTTAATTGAATTATTTGGAAGTTTGATGTCTAATTTCATGAGTTCTTTATACATTATGGAGATCAGAGCTCTGTCTGATGTGAAGTTGGTGAAGATCTTTTCCCATTCAGTAGGCTGCCTTTTTGACTTATTGACCATGTCCTCTGCTTTACAGAAGCTTCTCAGTTTCAGAAGGTCCCGTTTATTTATTGTTGCTCTCAGGGTCAGTGCTACTGGTACGATATTTAGGGAGTGAGTGGTCTTCTGTGCCCATGCATGGAAGGCTGCTACCCACTTTCTCTTCTATGAGGTTCAGTGTGGTCATATTTATATTGAAGTCTTTAATCCATTTATACTTGAATTTTGTGCATAGTGATAGATATGGATCTATTTACATTCTTCTACATGTAGACATGAGTTATGCCAGCACCATTTGCTGAAGATGTTTTCTTTTTTCATTCTATAATTTAGCTTTATTGTCAAAAACCAGGTGTTCATAGGTGTGTGGTTTAATATCTGGGACTTTGATTCAATTCCGTTGGTCAACCTATTTGTTATTATGCCAATATCAAGCTGTTTTCATTATTGTAGCGTTACAATAGAGCTTGATGTCAGGGATGGTGATGCCTCTGGAAGTTCCTTTATTGTACAATATTTTTTTGGCTATCCTGGTTTTTTTGTTTCTCCAAATGAAGTTGAGTATCATTCTTTCAAGGTCTGTGAAGAACTGTGTTGGAATTTTCATAGGGATTGCACTGAATCTATAAATTACTTTTGGTAGAATTAGCATTTTTATTATGTTGATAATACCTATTCAAGAGCATGGGAGCTCTTTCCACTTTCTGGTATCTTCTTCAATTTCTTTCTTTAAAGATTGAAATTTCTTGTGGAACAGTCTTTCACTTCTTTGATTGTTTTTACTCCAAGCTATTTTATGCTATTTGTGGCTATTGTGATGTTTGATGTTTCTCTGATTTCTTTCTCAGCTTCTTTATCATTTGATATAGGAGGGATATTTATTTTTTTTGAGCTAATCTTGTATCCTGCCACATTACTGATAGTATTTATCAGCTGTAGGAGTTCCTTGATAGAGATTTTTGGATTACTTATGTATACTATCATATCATCTGCAAATAGCAAAAGTTTGACTTCTTCCTTTACAATTTGAATCCCTTTAATCTACTTTTGTTGTCTTATTGCTCTAGCCAGAATTTTAAAAACCATGTTGAATAGATATGGAGAGAGTGAACAACCTTGTCTTGTTCCTGATTTTAGTGAAATCACTTTGAGCTTCTCTCCATTTAATTTGATGGTGACTGTTGGCTTGCTGTATATTAAATCTTTTATGATGTTTAGATATGTCCCTTGTATCCCTGATCTCTTCAAGACCTTTATCACAAAGGGGTGTTGGATTATGTTGAATGTTTTTTCAGCATCTAATGAGATGATCATGTGGTTTTTTTCTTTCAGTTTATTTATATGGTAGGTTACATTAATAGATTTTTGAATGTTGCACCATTGCTGCATCTCTGGAATGAAGCCAACTTGATCATGTGTTCTTGGATTCAGTTTGCCAGTATTTTATTGAGTATTTTTGCATCTATATTTTTGAGAGATTGGTCTGCAATTCTCTTTCTTGGTTGAGTCTTTGTGTGGTTTTGATGTCAGGGTAACTGTAGCTTCATAAAAAGGATTTAGCAGTGTTCTTTTTGTTTCTATTATGTGGAACACTTTGAGGAGTATAGGTATTAACTCTTCTTTGAAGTTCAGGTAGAATTCTGCACTGAAACCATCTGGCCCTGGCCTTTTTTTGGGGGGGATCTTTTGATGTCTGTTTCTGTTTCCTTGCAGGTTATAGGTCTATTTAAATTGTTTACCTGGCCTTGATTTAGTTTTGGTATGTGGTACCAACCCAAAAATATTGTCCATTATTTTTTATTTTCCAGTTATATGGAGTAAAGGTTTTTATAGTGCGACCTAATAATTCTTTGGATTTCCTTGCTATCTGTTATTATGTCCCCCTTTTCATTTCTGATTTTGTTAATTTGGATGTTCTCCCTCTGCCTTTTGATTAGATTAGTTAAGGGTTTGTCTATCTTGTTGATTTTCTAAAAAAAAAAAAAAAACCCAGCTCTTTGTTTCAATGATTCTTTGTATTGTTTTCTTTGTTTCTATTTTATTGACTTCAGTCCTCATTTGATTATTTTCTGTTGCCTACTCCTCCTGGGTGAGTCTGCTTCCTTCTGTTCTAGAGCTTTCAGGTGTGCTGTTAAGGCACTAGTGTGAGATTTCTCCACTTTCTTTATGTAGGCACTTAGTACTATGAACTTTCCTCTTAGCACTGCTTTCATAGTGTCCCATGGTTTTTGGCACAATGAGTCTTCATTTTGGTTGAATTCTTGAAGTTTTTAATTTCTTTCCTTATTTCTTCCTTGACCCAGGGGTAGTTCAATTGAGCATCTCTCAATATCTATGATTTTGTAGGCTTTCTGCAATTAGTGTTGTTAAATTCTAACTTCAAACCATGGTGATCTGATAAGATACTGGGGCTTATTTCATTTTTTTAATCTGTTGAGGTTTGCTTTGTTACTGAGTATGTGGTCAATTTTAGAGAAGGTTCCATGAGGTGCTGAGAAAAATGTATATATTTTTGTATTAGGATGGAATGTTCCATGAATGCCTGTTAAGTCCATTTGAGTCATGACATCTGTTAGTTCTCTTATTTGTTTGTTAAGTTTCTGTCTGTTTGACCTGTTCATTGTGGTGAGTGGGGTGCTGAAGTCTCCTACTATTAGTATATGGGGTTTGATGTGTGATTTAAACTTTGGTAATGTTTCTTTTACATATGTGGGTGCTCTTGTATTTGGGGCATAGATGTTCAGGATTGAGATTTCATCTTGATGGATTTTTCCTGTGATGAATATGAAGTGTCCTTCTCCATCTCTTCTGAGTTATTTTAGTTTGAAGTCTATTTTATTAGATATTAGGATAGCTATATCCACTTGTTTCTTAGGTCCATTGGACTAGAAAATCTTTTCCTAAACCTTTATTCTGAGGAAATGTCTATCTTTGAGGTTGATGTATGTTTCTTGCATACAGCAGAAGGATGGATCTTGCTTTCGTATCCATTCTCTCTCTTTTTTTTATTTTTTCATTCAAATATTTACACTTCCTTCCCTCCTCCCAATCCCCTCTTCCTTCCCCCCTCCCTGCTTGAGAGAGGGCAGGTAACCCTGCCTTGTGGGAAGTTCAAGGCCCTCCCCCTTACATCCAGGCCTAGGGAGCTGTGCATCCATATAGACTATGGTCCCCCAAAGCCAGAACATGCCATAAAACAAGTCCCAGTGCCTTTATCAATGGCTACTCAGTCAGCTCCCATTGTCAGCCACATTCAGAGTCCAGTTTGATCACATGCTCATTCGGACCCGGTCCAGCTGGATTTGGTGAGCTCCCATTAGAACAGGCACACTGCCTTTCTCTTTGTATCCATTCTCTTAGCCTGTGTCCTTTTATGGGTGATCGAGTCCACTGATATTAAGAGATATTAATGACAATTGTTAATTTCTGTTATTTTTCGGTGGTAATGTTTGTGTGTTTTCCTTCTTTGGGGTTTGCTGGTGTGAGATTATCTGCTGCCTGTGTTTTTGTGGATTTTTCCTTCTAGTTCTTTCTGTAGAGCTGGATTTGTGGCTAGGTATTGCTTAAATCTGGTTTTGTTATGGAATATCTTGCTTTCTCCATCGATGATGATTGAAAGTTATTCTGGATTTAAGTCTTGGCTCTCATTTGTAGTCTCTTAGTGTCTGCAGCAAATCTGTCCAGGACCTTTCATGGTTTCCGTTGAGAAGTCTCGTGTATTTCTGATAGGTCTGCATTTATGTGTTACTTGTCCTTCTTCCTTTGCAGCTCTTGATATTCTTTCTTTACTTTGTATGTTTTACGTTTTGATTATTATATGGCGAGTAGACTTTTTTGGTCCATTTTATTTGGTTTTCTGTAAGCTTCTTCTACTTTCATAGGGATATCCTTCTTTAGGTTGGGAACATTTTCTTCTGTGATTTTGTTGAATATATTTTCTGTGCTTTGTGCTTGAGTTCTCCTTCTTCTATCCCTATTATTCTAAGGTTTGGTCTTTTCTTGGTGTCCCAGATTTCCTGGATGTTTTGTTTTAAGGATTTGTTAGATTTAAAGGTTTTTTTTTTGACCAATGAATTTATTTCCTCTATAGTATCTTCAGCACCTTAGATTTTCTCTTCAATCTCTTATATTCTGTTGGTTATGCTTGGCTCTGTAGTTTCTGTTTGTTTACCCAGAGTTCCCATATCCAGAATTCCCTCAGCTTGTGTTTTCCTAATTGCCTCTGTCACTCTTCAAGTTTTGAACTAATTGAACTGTTTGCTTCACCTATTAAACTGTGTTTTTTTTCTTGCTTTTCTTTGGTTTCTTTTTAGAGATTTATTGATTTCTTCCAATTTTGTTTTTGTCTTTTCTTCCATTTCTTTAAGGAAATTTTTCATTTTCTCTTTCAATGTCTCCATCATGCTGGTAAAGTTACGTCTTTAAAAATTGTTTTCTCCTATGTTAGGATGATCAAGTCTTCCTGTTGTGTGATCACTGGGTTCTGGTGTTACCATGTTGCTTTTCAGGTTGCTGAATGAATTATTTCATTGGCGCCTACCCATCTCTTCCTCCAATTGGTGCCGGCAGTGACTTTGCCTCTTGGTCCAATCCTTGCAGCGGTTGTCTGTGTCTTTGGGAGCTGATCTCGGTCTCTGTACTGTCACTGTCTGTGTCTCAGGGAGCCAGTGAGGTCTCTCTTGGCCCACCCTCCTGGTCCACTGTCTTGGTCCACTCTGTGCAGTCACAGCCTGTGCTTCAGAGTTGCTCTCTTGGTCCTCTCTATTAGTCCTCTCTGTGTAGTTGCACCTTGTGCTTCAGAGTTCCACTGAGGTTGCAGGGGGATAGAAGAGTTTGGAGACAGAATGTGACTTGTAGCTTGCAGGGTCTGATGGATGGGGTGGGAGCATTGAAACAGTCTACCTGCAGCCTGCTTGCCTGCTGGATGACTATAGAAATTGTGGCAGGTGTGGAGGACCCAGGGTTTTCCCCAGATATGGAGTGCCTGGAGAGTGGGGTGTTCACTTACTTCTTGGTCCTCTCTCTGAATTTGCAGCCTGTGTTTCAGAGTTTCACTGAGGTTGCATGGCGTAGAAGGATTTGGGGGTAAAGTGAGACTTGTAGCTTAGAGGATCCAATAGATGGGGTGGGGGTGTTGGAGCATCCTCCTTGGAGAAAGTTTGCCTGCTGGCTGGCTAGAGATGCTGAGGCAGGTGGGGGAGGGGCCTGGGCTTTTGCCCTGGTACGGAGGACTTAAGAGAGTGGGATGTCCAGCCAGGTGGGTGGCCACTCACCTCTTGGTCCTTTCTGTGAATTTGCAGCCTGTGTTTCAGAGTTGAACTGAGGTTGCAGGGGGGATAGAAGGGTTTGGGGGTGGAGTGAGATCTGTAGCTTACAGAGTCTGATCAATGCAGTGGTGGTGTTGGAGCAGCCTACCTGTAGGGACCTTCCCTGCTTGCTGGCGAGAGAAGCTGCGACAGGTAGGGAAGAGGCCTGGAGTTTTTCCTCCTGATATGGAGGGACTTGAGAGGGGGGGCATCTCACAGGATGGGTGGTCACTTACCTCTTGGTTCTCTCTGTGAATTTGCAACCTCCTGATCCTCTCTCTGAATTTGTAGCCTGTGTTTCAGAATTCCACTGAGGTTGCAGGGGGGGGGGGGAGGGGGATAGGAGGTTTGGGGGGTTGTCTGGGACTTGTAGCTTGCAGTGTCCAATGAATGGAGTGGGGGCGTTCAAGGTCCAAGATTTTTAGACATTTGAAACTAAGAATCTGTTTTAGCCCGTTTTAAAATGCAAAAGTGTATTGCCCTCCAGAAAACCTTTTAGAAATGGAAATAGAACTATGGCTTATGACCTTTTGAAGTAATCATGATAATTACGCTGTGCATTCTTAATTATAGAACTATCAATTGGTATAGATAGTGCCAGGTTTCATTTTGGCATGTTAATTCTCCTCCACCCTCTTGTTTCCATACTGTGAACACCAATTACCATACCTGCTTCCGTCATCTATAGACATTTCCACTCTGGATCTGCCATCACCATCCTCATCATCACGTGTGTGTCCTGATTCCTCCATTCTTCTTTCCTCTATACCGTTTCCCCCTCTTGCGATCTCTTACTAGGTTCATAGTCTACATCCCCAATCTCTCTTTCTCTCTCTCTCTCTCTCTCTCTCTCTCTCTCTCTCTCTCTGTCTCTCTTTTTCTCTCTCTCTCTCTGACACACACACTCAGATACACAGAGGATTTTTGTAAGACAGCGACTATGTAATTTTTGTTTTATGAGTCTGGATTATCTTAATATAATATTTCTACCTATCTATCGCTGAAAATTTCACTATTTCATTTTTCGTTTTAGCTGTATACAATTCCATTGTGTTAATATACCACATTTCACTATTGATCTCTTGATGGATATAAAGACTGTCTATTTTCTTGCTGTTGTGAATATTGTAGCTATAAATATGGATGTGTAAATATCTTTGCAGTAGTACAAGGAGTCCTTTGCTTATATGCCTTGGAGAGGTCATGTAGCTGTCTCACATAGAAGTTCTATGACTAGTTTTTAAAGGAACTTCCATAGTAATTCATGTGATGGCTGTAGTAGTTTATCCTATAAAGGCTGTCCCTTTCCCACAAATTCACCACTATTATTCCCACTTGATTTCTTGATGCTAACTATTCCGATTGGTGTGAAATAAATCTCAAAGTAGTTTTGTATTTTCATTTCCTGATGACTAAAGATATTGATTGAACACTGCTCTAGATACTTGCTGGTTACGTGTGCTTTTTCTTTTTCTTTTTTTAAAAGAACTATATTTTTTTTTTTTTGCAATAGTCCATTTGTGGATTGACATGTTTTTAAAAATATGCTAGATTTTAATCCCCTGGTATTCTCCATGCTCATCATTCCCTTTGTTGTGCATAATTCTTAATAATAAATTAATTTAATTTTGTCAACTTACTGGCACGTGAACCAATCGATTTTCTTTTCCATCCTTATTTTTTTTCCAACTTACACAATCATCAAAATCTTTTTCAGAAAACTATGCTGTTTGAACATAGGATTATTTTGAAAACAGAAATATGAGTCCAACACAACTTTAATATCGATTGCCAAAACAACATCTGCTTTTGACATATTTTGTAAAATTGTTGATTGTTCAGCATCTGAAAATACTTTCCTCTTAGCACAGTTTTTCAAACATGACTTCCTACAAAGTAAACAAAAGTCAGTCTATTCTATCCCTTTGAAATGTGAATTACTCTACAGACTCTTTAATAGAGACTTAAGCAGGAAAATCTCTAGACCATATGTGGATGACAAAGACTTAATCATGCATGTTCCAAATATGGAACTCTCTTCTTTCCCAAATGGATAAACAAAATGTGTGCTTGCTTTTATATGGATCTTGTAATTTTACTGGAACAAAGGTGTCAAGCCAGGAAGAGTGTAGTGGCATATGCCCATAATCCCTGCTATCTGGGAGGTCTAGGTAGGAGGATATCAGTTTGGGGTAAGCAGAAGTTAGATAATGAGAATCTGTCTCAAAAGAACATATTTTCTGCATTTTAACTTCCATACTATATATACTACTTAATACTCTAGCTAAGCCTGTGTTACACAGTAGCAACTTTAACTAAATTTTAACAATTTAGAGAATGAGAAAAAAATGCATTTAGCATGCTGAATTTTCTGTTAGCAATATATGACATTGTCATGGTATAATGCTATAACTCTTTTTACACCAACATTAGCATATTCATGCATTTTTTGAAAAAGTCATTTACTGTGCTTTGAATTCATGCATTCTTGGAGATTAAGATGCAAGCAAGATTGATTCTTGTGTCAGGAAACAGATGAACACTCTCTAATCTTTATGCTATTATGGGCTAAATTGTGTGCCCTGCTAGCAAATTAACACACGAAGGCCTAAGCTTCAGGACTTCAATACGTGACTTGATATGGAGAAAGGATTTATAAAGAGTTAATTAAGTGAATGTGAGCTGCGTATGGCAGACCCTAACCCAGCAAGACCAGAAGACCTTTGATACATACAAATCATTAAAACACAGAAAAACACAGAGGTAACATAAGACGGACCCAAAGAGCCAGTTCTCTGCAGGCCAGACCAAGAGCCTCCATAAGAAGCCAACCCTGCTGCCTCTAGAACTAGGAGGTAATATCCTTTTTTTTCCCGTTCAAACATTGTGGCCTGTGGTCTTCTGTGTGTCAACTCGAAGACAGAAATTATGGTGAAATGATAAAATATGTAAGTGCCTAATAAAGAGAAATATCAGTCTTAGATTTGTCAGGTTTTAAAACTGAGGACAAAGGTCACCCCCACATTACCCCCAACACTTTCCTTCACAGAGACTGGACTTCTGCTTTGCTTTCCCCTGCTTCTTTCTCTTCGTCAAATACACTCAGCCATTTGGACTACACACTCTCTCGGTGCCCTTGGCCTCTTGGCTCCTCAGCCTTTTCCTGGCTTCCTCCTTTCTTCTCTTTCTGTCTTGCTCTGCTCCTGTTCTCCTTTTATGGCCTGGTTCAGTCTGGATGCTTCCAGATGGCTCTGGTTGTGCTCTCTCTCATATCAACAGTAAAACGTTCTCTTCAGCCATACCTGGGAGCAGCTATGCCGTCATTTATTTTCATTAAAGATTATTAAAAGACAGCTGTAGAGAGATAGAAGGCAGAAAGAGAGGTTTTGTCTGACCTTAGGTGGGATCATGTTTATTCACTACTACAGGAGCATCTTTGTAACTAAAATGCCTACAACTTAAGATGGGATGTTGTTCGTTATAAGGGCAGACATGTAGTCTGCAAGGGAAGCTGCAAAGTATAGTGTTTAGCAAGAAGCCTTCATTCCTAACTCTGTTGTGTATACACATATATAATATATATTTATGTGTATGATAAAATTATAAAGACAAAAGACTTCATATATAAAGACAAAAGACAGTGGTTTCATAACTATTTTGAAGAAAGTCTTTGTCATAGGGGTAGATCTGGGTTCGTTGCAGAGATTGTCCTCTGGCCATGTGGGAGGGAGAGTTTTTCAACTTGACTGGGTGCAGTGGATCATTGGAGGAGGCTTGTGGTTGAATTTTTGTCTGACCCTGTAAGGCACCATCTCCAAAAATTTAAGATTTGTTGGTGTGATGAAACACACCATCATTCAAAGAAGACACGGACTTAACATGGAAGGCTAAAGCCAACTCTATTCCTCCTGCTGATGGACACCGCTCTAGGTCACCACAAGCTGAGAGCAGTGAGCATATTTCTTAATATCATTCTATTTAAAAATAAACTGAATTTTTAGAAGAATAATTTGTAAAGTAAGATAACCACATTAAATGAAGTATTTGGCTTTTGGAATGTCTTGAAAACCATCTACAGGCATCACTGCCACAGCCTGCTTACTCCTTGCAGGATTTAAGTTCTTGGCCATGGAGCTCTCTATCGACCCAGGTACAGATGTATTATACTTCCAAAGTGCTGCAGGTGAGCCCATGTTTGAGAGAATCTCCTTCATCCAAGTCATCTTCTCCCGAAGAATATGAACATAGAATGAATTCTATTTTGTCTTAATGATAAAATCCCAGAGTCAGATATTAGGGAGTTAAAGCTGAAGGATCAGAGAAGCAGAGCAGTCAGCCACGAGAGAGTTCTTACCTCTCCCAATGCTCAGACAAAGGGATGATCCTCTTTCCGATGACATATGCTGTCTCTATGAACCTCAGACTGCATCTGTCTCTATGAATCCTCAGACTGCCTGTTCAGATTGAATCCCCAGACTGCATTCAAACCCTTTTCTCCTCCCACCTTATATTCCTATCTCACCCAGCCATATTACTCCTTCCTCTACCTCCCTAGAGATAGGATTAAAGTCATATGATCCCAAGTGCTGCTATCACCTTTGTGGGAGCTCTGTTTCACTTCTAGACAGATTTAATCTCATGTAGCCCAGGGTGACTTTGAACTCATACCACCACTACTGGATCATATGGCTAACTAGTGGCTTAGCCCTGTACTCTGACCATCAGGCAAACTTTATTTGTTAAATTACAAACAAAATATCACTAGATATGAATGAGTGGGATATCAATTAGTAGAATTATTTGTGGACCCTGCAGATATAAAAATCAACCTTTAAAGAGACTGCTTGGGGAATCTGAATAACATTCTGGAGTTGTGAGTTTGATAACCGACTATCTGGTATTCTCCTTTAATTAGGGAACATGGGTAGTTGAAATTAACTTCTGCTAAAAGAAAGAATTGAATGTCAGAGTAAAGGGCATGGCCAATTTATCTAGCATACAGGTCCTATACCAGGTGCAAAGTTCTCCTGTTTACAGGATTCTTATATGTCAGTTCAGGAGACATTGAGGGCAGAATAATTGCTATTTGCCTCTCTGTTGGAGACATTTAGGATGTGAGCAGAGACTCTGAGATTCTCCACTGGGCAAGAGAATCCATTCCCCTGTCATATGAGACATAAGGAGTAGTAATACATGTTTACATAAAGGTGAGAATTTTCTATGATTTTTTCTGTAATCAGGCTAGTATGTAACTGATTCTAGTGGAAGGGGACTTGTGTTCCCTATAAAGAAATGACTTGATTTGGGGATGTCCTGCCATTTATCTGAGTTATATATTCAAAGCATTTTTACTCAAGCATTCAATATTTTCTAACTAATTTAAAAAAATATATGTTTTTTTTTGAGACAGTGTTTCTCTGTGTAACAGTCCTAGCTGTCCTGGAACTAGCTCTTGTAGAACAGTCTGGCTTTGAACCCACAGAGATCCACCTGCCTCTGCCTCCTGAGTGCTGGGGTTAAAGGCATGTGCTACCACTGCCTGGCTAAAAAATATAACTGATTTTAAATATTATTCTACATTAAACAAACTTCAAGTTTACTTTGAACTTGTTTTGACTTACTTGTTTCAGACTTAATTTTCGCAGCATGTCTGATGGGATATAAAGAGTGGTCTCTCCCTCCAATCTTATTCCTATAAATGAATTACATTACTTTGCATGACTGACCATTAACTTGTATATAGTAATTATCTATATCAGTTTATAAATAGTAAGTAATTACCTTATAAGATTAGGATTTTACAATTTTATCTCTGTTGAATCTGAGCAGTAAATGTCTTAATTAACAAATTAAGGTCCTTTAGTATCAAAACAAACTTTAAACCATGGGTATAGTCCATAGAGAGATTTTCCTTTTTGTGCCTTTATGAAATTCTAACTTTTATATGATTCAGCTTCTCAAAATAGCTAAAGCTTAACAAAGATAACACAAATATCACAGTTTTTTTTTGAACAACACAATTTATAAAACAAACCATCCTGGAAGCCTCGAGTTGTCTGTTTTGTTTAAAAAGGTTGTACAATGGTAAGTATAGGGATTACTATGTGATTACCTTATCCAAGATGTCAGAAAAGTCATGTGGCTTGCTTCTGTCCATTTGAGGTCACAAGCCAAGATGGTAGCAGTCCACATGCTGCTCCAAGTTTAACCCATGAGGCTCACATACTTTTCCTAAGCAAGAGTTGAATACAAGTAATATACATGGTATGTCATAGCAAATTATGACTATCTATACATAAATGTTTAACTTTTAACCCTTTTGTGTTGTAGATTTCAAGCTAACTTTTAATTTTACAGGTCATTTAAAAATAATACTCAATGAACTTACAAATCCTAAAACACAGAAACTTAAAGGTTCAACAAAAGCTTCAAAAGAATTAGACAAAACCAAGGGAAAAGAAGGAGTCAGAGAGTCAAACACCTTGCCATTTGTAACCTCTATGGGACATAGTTTCCTACTTACTCTCAAGATTAAACTGTCTAGTCTATTCTGTCTTGCTTTTATTCTCCTTGTTACAGAGTCAAGTGGTTGGTCTGACCAAAGACAGAAACATTGGAGGAAACTTTTAAACAAACATTCTTGGGTTTGAAGATGAGGACCAAATTCCAACTTCAGAGCCAGTCTTTTCAGTAAAGTAAATAATGAAACAGTTTTCAATATTGCCTATACACAAAAGACATTTGAGCCTCTGTAAGACTAAAACTAGTGATCTACATATAAATTCCCAATTTTTGTGTATCTGCAGATGGGAGTAACCAGCAATAAATGCTTTTGCTTCTTAGCTGTTAAAGATACAAACGGTGTTTTCAGGGTTGGGAGAGGCAGAAACACAAGTAGACCAAAATCATAAGGTGAAGGAGGCATAAGGTAAAAAAGCTATCTCAGGACTTATAAACATTGGGCTTTATGTCTCTGGGCATGGTTTTAAGTAAGCAAGAGCCATGAGAGCAATTTAAGAGCAGAGAGCTTTATCAGGGAGGGGGCCTCAGACTATACACACCATTCCATCTTTCTGGAGTTACTTAAATCAGTTTAGATATTTAAAATCAAAAGCTCTGAATTTGGGTCAATAGTGGGCATTTTTTCAAACATATATTGAGGCCAGATTTCCATTGAAAAGACACTAGTGTGAGATTTCTCCACTTTCCTTAGTGCTATGAACTTTCCTCTTAGCACTGCTTTCCTAGTGTCCCTCAGTTTTGGGGAAGACGTGCCTTCATTTTTGTTGAATTCTAAGAAGCTGATCTTGGGAAATTTCATAACCTCTAGTCCTGCCTCATTGTTCAATGACCATAGCTTCTAACTGAGGACCAGCTTCCAATATTGCTGTAACTAAATCTTTCTAATCTTGTGGAAGAATTCTGTTCTCATGAATTTAACATCTGCTTCACAAAAGGTGCATACATATCACATGAAATTATGGCTTCCCTAAATCTCTTCATATCTAGCATTTCTATAGGATCCCAGTTAACTTCTGAATAGCCTTAGAGGTACGTATCAATTGGTGGTCATTCTGGAATGGTAATTGGACAAATTAATGTTGGTTTTCTAATAGCCATGGTCTGCTTCTCTTCAGTTTCATAATGCAATGGTGCAGTAACTTCTGCTCCAAACTCCTCCGTGTGCATTGAATATTATTCTTAATTTCATTAGTATGTCTTTCTAAGGCCTGTATCTTATGAGTCAAATTTTTGTATTTCTCACTGATAACAAACAACGTGTTTAGGGATAAAACATGAATTACCAAAAGGATAATGATTATAATTGACATTATGCCAGTCCTACCTAAACTGATTATCCCTTCGTTCAATCATTGCATTTTCAAACCATCCGTTGTGGAACCATACAGAGACCTAGCTCCCTGTTTCATAATATTTTTCCCCATTCTTACTGTGGGAAAACCCTCTTTAAAACCAATTCCCTCCCTTAAGAATTCCTAGGTCAGATCTGATCATGATGAAGGTGAAGTATGAGGCGGGCCATCTCTGTGTAGCATGGCTGAGCAGAGAACACAGGGAGTGTACAACCTGACTGAGCACAGCTGCAGCTGCTCACACGTAGCTGGGAACTCAGAGTCTGTGGCGGTTGTAGCAACAAGAGAAGCCTGAGCACATGTTGAGATAGCTGACCTGGTATGGCAATGACCTGAGATTGGGGTCCCATAACCACAGGAAGAGAGAACCAGATGCCTGCAAAGTGGATATTGGAATGTGCGGAAGAAATGTGTAGCAGGAAGTGAGGCCACTCTATCACCTGAAGGCAAAGCTGGCCAGCACTTGGCAGCTAATTCTGGCAGCAATTGGAGCCCAGGTGCCTGTGAAGCTTGGTGCCAGGAATGGGTAGCAATTAGAGGCTGCTGTAGAGAGGAAGCAACAGGAAAATCCCAGACTCACCCGGAGGACTTGGGACAAGGGAAGAAAAATCAGCTGGCAGCGGTGTTTCCAGCGGCTGCAAAACCAGTACTGTACAGTTTTCTTGTGTTTTTACACCAAGTTTGATTCTAGAAGATGCATTTATCTAATTATTCTTTATCAATAATAACTTGGGAGTCAGATATTGAAGAACCTGAATGATGAGAGAAATGGTGGAGAAGGGACCAGTACCTACTATCTCTGTCATTCCTCCATCTGAAAGGGCAGAGACCCTCTCTAAGCCCTGCCTTACTATTTTTTGTCTCTCTCTCTCTTGGTCCTCTAATACTTTTATGGTTAATTTTGATCAGCTAGTAGCAATGTTGTAATTAATAAAGTTTCTGTGTGATTTCTTGGCTGTAGGCACTTGGGAAATCTAAGCGTAGATTCGTAGTCTCCACTTACAAGAGTGAATAATGAACTCTTCAAAAGAAAATGAACAGAAAATTTCTGGCCTTGTTTAAACTATTTAGAAAAAGATCAAAAGTATAAATTGACACACAGATTAGAAAAAGAACAATAATAGGAAGAAAGGAAGGTAAAGAAAATGAAACCAAAGGTACATATTTAGTGACTATTGGTAAAAATGCATAATTTTCCTATATAATCATTGTCTTCATTATTTTTAGGTTTAAGTCTATTTGCCAATAAAAATATTCTTTCTATATTTTTCAGTACAACTTTTATTAGTCTTTGTTTTTGCTTTAAATCCCTCTGTGAAATCCTCAGAAAGAATGTTTCTATAAGTCCTCAGACTGAACGCTGTCTGTATGAAACCTCAGACTGAATCCTGAACTCCGGTCCCTCCCGCCTTATATTTCTCTCTCTTCCCAGCCCTGCCACTTCCCATCTCCACCTCCCCAGTGCTGAGATTCAAGGTGTGAGCCACCCCTGCTGGGATCTGTTTCTCATTTAGGCTGATTCCATCTCATGTAGCACAGCGTGGCCTTGAACTCACAGAGATCCATCAGCCTCTGTCTCCCAAGTGCTGGGGTTAAGAGTGTTAGTCACCACTGTTTGGCCTCTATGGCTATCTAGTGTTACTACTTCCACACTTTGATCTTCAGGCAAATTTTATTTATTAAAGCACAAACAAAATACCACCAAAATACCACATTAATTATGTTTTTAAGGTCAAAGAGAGATGTTTTTAGATGGACAGGTCATCTTTAAATAATTCAAAGATCTTCATAATGTGGCATTTGAGATGTTTTAATAACACATGTTCTTTTTTTTTTTTGGCAGTGAGACATGGTTGCTCCTGACAGCACCAATTTACTTTGGAGAAAATGATGGGCACTGAAGAAACTCCACAGGGAGTTTACGTTCTTTGTGGCAAAAGTAAGTCACTGAGCAAGAAAGTGACCTTGCCTAGCCTGCTGAGGGTGTTCTGTTCAAACTGGACAAGCAGAATGCACAGGAAAGGACTGCCAGCTACCAAGATAAAGTAGGACAGACCTTCAGAATATCCTGATTCACAAAAATGTCTGTCAGATATGCTAGGCCTGGAGGCCAAAGACGAATGCTCCAACACTGCAGAAGAATCTTTTGTGACTTTCCAGGCAGCCGTTTTTTTTTCTGTCATTTCTCAATTTCTTTTAGAAGTTATGTGCTTGCACTTCCTGCTACCTAGGTAATGTTATTTCCCTCTTGGGTCTCTGATGGAGTTGAAGACTTTATAGCTTTAGTTTTTTCTTGTTACCAGATTCAGAGAAGAAATTCACTAAAGAGGTTTAAGATGTACACAGTTGAGAGACATTAAAAAATAGTTTTGGTAATGCAAGTTAGAACAGAAAGTAAATTAGGTGCAATCTTTTGGACTCACCAAAACAAGATAGATAATGGAGAATTTTCTCTGAATTTTTCAATTGCTAGTGGACTAGATATTGTTGATGTATTTATTGTCTGTATATATTGTATATAGTTATTATACTTAGTGTATATAATTTTTCTTATATTATATCCTTCCTTTTTATTTTAGACAAAAGGGGGAAATGTGGTGATATTTTGCTTGTACTTTAACAAACAAAGCTTGCCTGAAGATCAGAAGGCAGAGCTAGCCACTAGTTAACCATACAGGTCTGGAGGTCTGTACAGACAAATAGAAAATAATATGGTTGGACAGAGAGAGGAATATAAGGTGAGAGGAGACAATTTTTTGGCTCCTTTTCGGCTGAGGTGATTGTATCGTAAGAGTTAGCTGTGGCTTGCTCCTTTCTCTCTCTGATCTTTCAGCATTTGCCCCAGTATATGGCTCTGGGCTTTTATTATTAAGACTAATTAGAGCTTGTGTAACACTTTAATGTAGAGGGGTGTGCCTGTGGTGTTGGGCTATTATGGTAAATTAAGTAAAATATGCCCAACTTCCTATCCTAGCCAGTTCAACTGCTTCTTTCATATTTTTCCCTTGTGTTTCTGTCTAGAATTGAGTTAGATCAAGTGTGGGGAAAACTTGCCTCCGCACAGCTGTTACTTAATTCAATAAAGGGTGAGTTTCCCCTCGGGCTATATTGAAAATTCCTTCCAGACATTCAATTATGTGGGTATTTTCTAGGATACCTTTTATTCTCTTCATTTCTTCTGAGGTTAACATTGCTTTATCAGTTCCCTTTTCCCATAAGTGGGTGACATAGAATTTATCATCGTCTCCTTTTTGTGCAAAATGTTGTCTTATTTCCTGCCATTCTATCCTTATAAATGGCATGGATTCTGCTTAAATGGTCATAAGAGTATGATTAGTTAAATGGCTAGCAAACACCTTCTCCTTGTTGGCAATTCCTGGCAGAGAGAACTTGGTGTCATTGAGGCATCTGGCTGGGCCCCCTTGAGCTGCCTTCAAGTCCTCTCTGGATGGATTGTTTCTCCATCTGCCAAGTTGCTAGCTAGCTATTCGCCTTTCAATCTATCAGATTCAGTGTCTTTATTTTTCATAAGAATCCAGGGACTTCTGAGGAGTCTGCTATCTTTAGCAAGGCTCAGACACCACTGGTGTAGACAATGGAATATGGAAGTTAAGTTCCTTCTTGAGCCTAGGTAACATTTGTTGTACCAAGCAGTATGTTCTTTCCCATCTACCTGCAGGACAGTTCTGGCTACTAGCCTCTGCATTTTGTTAGATTGTTTGCCAGATAATAGAGGAATTAACTTCTCTTTTTCTGATGTACCAATCTAGGTTGCAGCTAGAGTAGGCCTGATTGACCAGCCTTTCGCGTTTAAGCCCTGTCTTTCTCACTATCCTCTTGGCTTCCCAGTCCCTTGTGCAGCTCTGAGTGAAGCGCTCCCACTACCCAGCCTTAAGGCAGAGCCAGTGCCTTCATGCCTCCACGGGATCTAGTTGCTGCCGCAGGGTTTCTTTCTTCCTGTGGACATCTCTGGTTTTAGACTAGAAGCCCGTGCCTTCATAGAGGGAAGATACACCATCGGCAATTCACCCTTCTCTACGAGATGAGCCTGAGGATGCCTTTAGAATAGCAAGAAGCTCCTCAGTTCCACTTTTTCTAAGGATCGTCTAAGATCCTGCTGACCACGTCAACTGTCGCAGGCGGGAAGGTAGATACTCGTAGTTAGTATAACAAAAGTTATATATCATTATGCTGCAGGTCATCACAAAATGTTCATACTCTAAATTCTTTTTTTTTTCTCATGGTTTATTATTTTTTTTTATATTTAAAAATTTCCATCTCCTTCCCTCCTCCTCCCCCCTCCCTCCGCTCCTCCTCCCCCTTCCCTCCCCTCCTTCTCCCCCTTCCCTCCCCTTCCCTCCACCCATACCTCCCCTCCCTCCCTCTCAAGGCCAAGGAGCCATCAGGGTTCCCCACTCTATGCTAAGTCCAAGGTCCTCCCAACTCCCCCCAGATCCAGGAAGGTGATCGACCAAGCTGAGAAGGCTCCCACAGAGCCCGTCCATGCAGAAGAATCAGAGCCCAGCGCCATTGTCCTTTGCTTCTCAGTCAGCCCCCGCTGTTGGCCACATTCAGAGAGACGGGTTTGGTCGCATGATCCATCAGTCCCATTCCAACTGGAGTTGGTGATCTCCCTTTAGTTCTGTCCCACCGTCTCCATGAGTGAACGCACCCCTCACGTTCCTGACTTTCTCCCTCATGTTCTCGCTCCTTCTGCTCCTCATCAGGACCTTGGGAGCTCAGTCCAGTGCTCCAATGTGGGGCTCAGTCACCTTCCCCATCTGTCGCCAGCTGGAGGTTCCCTCACAGTCCTGACTTTCTTTCTCATGTTCTCTCTCCTTCTGCTCCTCATCAGGACCTTGGGAGCTCAGTCCGGTGCTCCAATGTGGGGCTCTGTCATTTTCTTCATCTATCGTCAGGTGGAGGTTCTTCTTATTATCTTCTCAAGGATCCCAAATTTATAGGCTCGATGTCCTTTAATTATGGCTAGAAACCGATTATGAGTGAGTACATCCCATGTTCATCTTTTTGGGTCTGGGTTACCTCACTCAGAATAGTGTTTTCTACTTCCGTCCATTTGCCTGCAAAATTCAAGATGTCATTGTTTTTTACCGCTGCATACTCTAAATTCTTAACTATGGTCCCAAGCCTACCTTCCCAAGGCCACCCACCTGTGTGACAGACCTTAGCTGAAAGTCAGGTACAGTCTCTACTAGAAGTCTCTGATTCCAGGGTCAGGGTCCTCGGGGAGACTTTCCAACCACAAGGTGGCATCTCCCCAGATGTGCAGAGCAGATCCTGATTGCTCCTGATCTCCTCTAATATACTGTCCAGTGGGTATTCTGGGGCTCTAGGGCTTTGTCTCATTATCTTAAATGAGTGATGTCACTGGTATCTGGTTATCAGCTGTAACCTTGGATGTAGTAGGGATCCTGACTAAGCTGCTTTTACATTTCTAAAAGGCGTTTCTTTTTTTCCCATTTTACTGTGCTCATTCCATGGCTCTCTTCCTGGACTGTGTTCTGCTACAAACGAATAACCCATAATTCCCATATCACTTAGCATACTGTAATTTGAACATATTTACATTGATGTATTCAAGGAAGGGACTCATTCAGCATCATAACTTCCAATGTGATTTCACTTCACTAAGCACATGCCTACATTATTGATATTTTCTTCCCTCACGCCCTATGGAAGAAGAGAGAACAAAGCGTTTAAATGTGATAAAGTGCTTGAGGTTTCAGACACTTAACTCTGTTAGGCTCTCACAACTGCAAAATAAACATTCTCAACATGAGTTTCAGATGCGTTCCCACTTATGTGAAAACATTAAGCACCCAAGACACAGGCAATAAATCAAATGTGAAAAGAAACTTTTGAGCTATAATATAGCTAGTCCTAATTCTGGTAGCTGCTATTTAAGCAATGGGATAAAGGAGAGAAAATTCAAAAAATCAAACCTTCAAAACACATAAAGCATAATATAATCATTTACGCCAGAAATTAAAAGTTAAAAACACTTGACTGACCCCTCAGTGATATTTTCAGTGTTCAAAAATATAGTGGAAAATGTATTTCAAAAGCATTTCTAACAGAGCTAGATAATAAAGTTTTGAGTGTAAGTGTGTGCTTTGGACTATAAGCTCCTAGCACCCAAAACAATTCACTCCATGAAAATGGCTTATATACAACATAAAAATTTATTCTTGCTATGAGGAGTTTACTAGATATATTGTCCCTGAATGGGTGATGCTTTTATTATGTATTATTGGAAATATTTATTTCCTTTGCTATAAACTGGATTTTATTTTTATAAGACAAGAGATTCATCTTGAAATCAAGGAGGCTTTCAATGCAGAACAGCATAGCATAGCTAATGTTTTCTGAGGAAAGCACCCTATGAGAAAAGTACTCACAGGACTCTGGGTATTTTATGCCTTTGGCAGAACCATTTCAAGATAATGAGCTGTGAAATGGCAGACATTCATCTCCACCTAGTCTCTCAGATAGAATATTATTTCCCTTAGGCCTTTGATACTGCCGAAGAGCTGCTGACTAGTCCCTAAAGGAGGTAATATTTTAGAATTCTTTTAAAGAAACTTCGCATAACTAGTGGTTTCAGTACAAAAGTATGAAATAGAGCCATGGGAAAGAGAGGACAGATTTTCCTGCTTCAAAATGTGCATTTTTAAACTCACAGAAAAACACAGAATGTCTTAAAAAGCAATAACAAAATAGTATCATTATCACTCTTATATATGTCGCTAATTAGTTATGCTGGGGTAAAATTATTTAATTAAGTTTTTTTTCATTTTGTTTTTCAAGTTGAGGTTTCTCTACATAGCCCTGGATGTCCTGGAACTCACTCTATTGACCAGGATGACCTTGAACTCGGAGTTCTGATTGCTTATTATTGGTACTTGATTGATTACATGTTAAACTATGCCTCTTTGGAAAAGTATTGTTTTGTCGTATGTGGCTTATTCTTCTGGTTGTATACAGCTTGATCGCAAGAGAAATTCACCCATGTGACCTTTTTAAATCTTCAGAGTATAAATTCAGAGTCTGATGCTCTAGATAAAGTTGGCGATTGCATGAAACTTTATTCTGCCTCATTTATCAGCTCCATTCTCCCATGTCCCACCACCTCTAGAGCAGTGACAAGTGGCTCCTCAACAGGGATCTGAAGGCAGCTACTCGATAAGAGAGTGGTGACCCTTCAGATAGTAGGCGAGCACAATGGGGCAGAGTCCAAGGAAGGCTTTGCTTATGTCCACCTTGGGCATTATTCCTTTAATGAAAGGACTGGCATTAAAATCAAAACTATTAGATTGCTTGCAAATTGTTTAAGATTACAATCCTTATTTCCAGAAGAAGGAACTTTAGATCAAGAAGTATGAGACAGAGTCCAAACAAATACTGAAAAGGCATACAAACAAGGGAAAAGATCCTTATTCAATTTTGGGTATCTTGGGTATTCATCTGGACTGTTATCAAAATAGTTAAGATAAATAGGTCATTAATCATGAGGAAGAGGTGGGTTAGTTTTCTGATTAAATATAAACTAGATGACCAAGCTATAAAACTGGTAAAAAGAGGCAAAAAAGGGAAACTTTTCTGTGCAGACAAAAGCAAAAGAAAAAATGCTGCCACCTGTGCAGGTAGTGACGACCCCCTCAGATCCCTGACTGGAGCCTCATTTAGGTATGTACTCTCCATTTTCTGAAGATGAGCCTGAAGCATGGGGTGAGGAATTTGATAATCCAGCTAATCTTGAATTCCCTCTACTTTTAAATGGGGGTATTTAAGAGAGTCTATGAAAAAAGCTAAGTGTAAAACCTAAGTAACCTAGGGCAGGAAAGGGGAACAGAATTCATTTACTAATTTATCCCAAGCTTATATCTCATATTTCCAGTGCAATTCCAGCAGAATAGGAAAATTTTAGGCATGGATATAACAAAAGATTTTAGAAAGGCCTGTGCTTCCTATGGATCTACTCCTCCATATTTAATGAGTATCTTCAGGCTTCAAGCAATAGTGTACAATGGTTGCCATATGATTTTCATATAATTGCTGAAATGATTCTTAGCCCTTCCCAGTTTCTTCAGTGGCAAATGTGACTTTTCAGATGAAGCCTATGAATAAATTCAGGAACTAGGACTGAGGGATAATCCTGGACATATCTCATATGAACTGCTGACAGGAATTGGAAGGTGGAAATCAACAGATTACCATTGCTTAACATACACCCTACAGCCTAACCACATGTTAGAGACACAGCTATGGCTGTTTGCATGAAAATTAATAAGGGCTCTAACTTCAGGTGTAGCTATAGAAAAGTTACACAGGCTCCCTCTGAACCTTATGTTGATTTCATAGGGAGGTCCAAAGCTGCTATTGAGAAACAAGTAAAAAGGTGAACAAAACCAAGAGCTATGAATAAAACAACTGATTTTTGATGATGCTGGTTATGGCTGCCAAGGAATAATCAGATCTCAGAGGGAGTTATGAAATATTACAGACTTTCTGAAGTTATGTAGAAATATGGGGACCTACAAACAGAGCAAAATTAGCTGCTTTAGAAATCTATGCTATTCAATGACAGATGTCAGCAAAGAGTTTCAATTGTGACTGACCTGGCCCCTTAAAGAAACAATGTAAATCGCCTTTACAACTCAGAATCAATGAACTTCTGGGTTTTGCACTAAATGCAAAAAAAAGGGAAACATTAGGCTAAGGAAGAAGGGATTGCATATGGTAAGGCCAGCAACACATGATTTAGTAACAATAACAATACTAGCTACTGGTAAATGGAGATTGTTGATTGACTTACAGAATGTTAACACCACAATGTGGCCAATGGGAACTTTGCAGCCTGGTTTACCGACAGACACAAGTATCCTTAAAGACTGGTCATTAATAGTTTGGATTTAGAAGACTACTTTTATACTATAAATATTTATATAGATGATAAGATTCATTTAACTTTTTCTGTTTCCTCACTAAATCATAAATAACCTTAGTTCTAATATCAATGGGTTGTATTATCTCAAGTCATGACAAACTCTCCTCAGGCTTAAATTATTCATTATATGGATGATATCCTGTTATCCACTTTCAAAGAGGAAGAACTATAATCCATGGATGACATGATTTGGGATATGCTACATAAGCTATATATAAAATTATTGCTTCGGCAAAGATACAAAATCAGACCCTGGGGGATACTTGGGACCACCACTGCTATTACAGGTTACTAGAGCAACTGTTAAATTACAAAATGCCCATCATGTAAGACAATTTTAAAATGCTTGGCTTTCAGAAATTCTTAGGTAATATTAACTGGTTCTGTTCTACTTTAGGAATACCTAATCACACACTGACTAAATCTATTTTCTATTGCGTTACCCTTGTTGCAGCATGCCAACTCTTCAGAATATTTTATTTCTAGTGAACCTTGAGGGAAAGCATATCCAAAATCAATGTTTTTTTTTCTCCCTCAATTAAATATTCAGTTGTTCATTTGTAAAGTTCTGGAATTAATGTTGCTGTTCTATCATGACAAGCAGAAGTTGCTTGATTCCCCTTACATAATTCCCTGTCAAGATGAGGCTTGATGTCTCTAATCTTTCACTGGTTTCTTTGCCTGTGACATACTCTGCTTTTTAAAAAATATTAACAATTCTAACATCTTGGCGGTTCTCAAATGTCACTAATATTTATTTGGGTTTGAGATTATTTTTACTTATTTTGTTCAGGCAGGTTTGAGTCATTTCAGCCAATCTGGTTGGAACTTGAGACCCTACAAGATGACTTTCAATATTTGGAGAAAAACATACATTTTTCTTAAAATTAGTTAATTTATTTTATATACTCTCACCATTTCATCCCTCTGCCTAATTTCTGGGAATTGTCTCCTTCGTAGTCTCAAATTAAAAACTTAAAAGTCCCAGATTAAAAACTTCAATTTTTTTCACATTATAAATCTACAATTCTTCCATAAAGAGGAAAATCAAACTTTTAGTGTCCAATCTCTGTGGTTTTCAGAAACAGGTGAGTTTGAAGCTGTGTAGAATATGTGGTGTTTATGTCAAAAAGCTCACACTTGCATCGATGTCTGAAACAATCCTTGAACCAACACAAGATGCTTCTTGGATACCATACTTTACGCATACGATTATAAGCAAAGTTCTATATTGAATACAAAATCATTAACCTACAGTCTTTTTATTTCTCTTCACTGGTTTCTTTGCTCTTCATGCTGATTTCTTTGTATTCATGGTAAACATTGCATCTTGGTACACTCACCAAGGCAGGTTTTCTGCATTGTCCTGGCTATCCTGGAACTCACTCTGTAGGCCAGGCTGGCCTCAAATTCACAGAGACCCTTCTCTCTCTCTGCCTTCCAAGTGCTGGGATTAAAGTCATGTGCCAGCACCACCTAGCCACTTGTCAAATAGTAAAAGAGCAATGCTTAATGTTTTGTGAGCAAAACTGTTTTCTAATGACAATCAGTGTAGTTGGAGTGTTCAAGCTAGATTCTTCACTTTCTGCACACTCTTGACTACCCTTGCAACATGTTTATTATGAGAACTACTCCTTCTTTAAGTGATCTTTTACTTTGCTTGATTAGGGCAAAACATATCTTTTTTTGTCCTTGAAGGATTGCAGGTCTACTGTCTGTGTCATGGGCTCTCCACTTCCCAGTAAGCTGGGATGTAAGGCAAGTGAGTGTATGATCTAGCTACTGACATGACCCAGATCCCCAGGGCAGTCACTCGTTATACAATCCCTCTCTTTCCCAGCTCAACATGAGCAGATGGTAGTTTCTTCCATTGTGAAGAAAGCCAATCACCATAAATTACCATGAAAAGAATTATGATTCTAGGGTTTTTGGAAGATTGGGACCTTACCCTGCTGTTAATGTTCATTTTATTCTTCTATTTTTCATTGAGAAATAGTCTCTTTCATATTTTAGCAAGTACAGGAGCTTTGAAAGATCTTGCCTTTCTCTTTGTAGATCAGAGGAAAGATCTTCAATTCAAGATTGAAGTTACAGTGAGAAGGTACATTTTCTTTATTTTATAATGCTATGTTTAGAAAAATTCACTTTGCACGAGAAAATGTGGAATGAAAATTAACATCACAGTATGAAGAATAAAGTAGCAACTCTGTTCTTAGTTCACCGACATTTGAAAGCACATGGAGACTCAGATTCATAGTTCCTAATGACCCACTTACATAAGAATCCATATGTTCTAGTGGTCATTTTCAGACCTGGCCTTACCTAGTAGACAGGTCTGAAAAACTCATTAGTAAAGTTCCTTGACAAAGAACAGAAGCCTCTTGTTCCTTTCAGCTGACATGAAAACCTTAAATTATGGCAATTTGGATTTGAAAGTAAATGACCAGGACACAGAAAGCCTGAATATTCCTCTATATCACTATCTCTGTGTGAAATTGAGACTGGGTGACTTTGGAGGGATCATACATCAGATAGCCATTAGAAGAGCAAGCATAGACATTGTAGGGTCTTTTCTTCAGCTACAGTTATGTGTGTATGTGTGCATAATCATGTGTGTGTGTGTGTTTTGGAAGAATTTATATTCTTTTATTTTTGAGAATATAATATAATTCCACCATTTATCCCTTCTGCTTACTCTTCCTAAATCTAACTCCTTGCTATTCTTTACATTTATAACCTCTTTTAAATTAATTGTTATTACTTGCATAAACATATATACATGTATACACTTATACACATATATACATACACATAATACATACACACGTACGTACATACATACATACACACATACATACATACATACATCCTAAATATAACCTGCTCAGTCAGTAGCACAGATATCTTGGCAATAATCAGTAACTCTATAATTGAACTTAAGAACTACCCCAGAAGAGGGAAACCATGCCTGGTACTGAAAACCTATCCAACAATTTAGGGCGAGTGAAGTCATAGATCCTGGAAGAGATACCCATTTGTTCTGTTGCAAAACATTCTAGGTGATTCTTTCTTGTTTCTTTTATTGGCAAAGGCTCCCACTATGTTGCTCATCGCAGTCTTGAGTTTCTGATTCTTTAACCTGCTAGCATTGTAGGTGTACAGCATCAGGCCTGTCTCTTCTAATGCCCATTCTTTCTTCTTCTATCTCTCAATCTGACCTATAGACAATTAGGTCATAACGATTACTATTATTTTCAATTTAGAAAATTTAGAAAAGAAACTACATTTTCTTTTCTCTGATTTATGAAAAATAAGCAGGTATGTCCTTCGTATATTTTTTCACTTAAAATGTAAGCATGTATAGGTCAGCCTCTGTTGCTTTTAATATTAAATTACTTAGTATATGACTTAACATATATAGACTTACATCAATTATTTCCCTTATTATTCTGAGCAACTTTTCTTTCTCTGTAATGCCACTTGAGATGCTCATTTCAGAGCTGTGAGTATGGTGTGACTGAACATCAGCATCTTCAAATTATTGCTGCCGAGTTTGGGGATAAACCTGACAATGAAATGTCATGGTGTCAGAGCTGCTTCTTCCATCAAAGGAAAAAGAAATAAAGATCACTTTAAAGAGAGGTATGAAGCCATGGAAACAGCAGAAATAGATGACAGCAGATTTTTTTGGTTTATTCTGAGGCTATGTGATGTGGTCCAATGCTTATTTATTTTCCAAAAAATTTTTATATGTAAGCAATATCTTAAGGAAGGACAGCATGATTAAAAGTTAATGAAACACTGTCATAATGATTGAGGATCTTTAAGAAATCTTTAATCATCTTTTTTAGCAGAGAGACATAATATCTCACTTTACAGAAACCATTTTTAACATTTTCTAAAATGATGTTTCACTACACTTATATTGTTTCTTCTCCCCTCCCAAATAAAGTCATAAAAATTGTTTTGTACTGTGCTGATTTGGCAGTTAAGTGGGACAAGACTGATAAAATCAACAGTGTTTTCTGCGGTGCTATAGAAAACATTGCTAGGAAGATTACTCAGTAAGTGAAGTGTTTATGGTATAAGCATTAGAATCCCTGAGTTTGGATCCTTTGAACTCATGCAAACTTGAATATGGCATCATGTGTCTATAATCACAGTGCTCCTATAACAAGTTGGGAGGTGGAGCCAGGACAATTCCTGGCTAGCCTGGTATATACAGCAGTGAAAACCAAGGGACACAGTCTCAGACAAAGTAGAAGTCCACACGTGAGATTGACTTCTGTCTTCCACACACGCGACATGGCATGAACACACATATGAATGTGTACAGGTGCATACACATGTCACACACATATAAAAGGTTAGAAAGTAAAAAGCAAAATTAACTACAGGAAGTATCTCAAAAACATAAATAAATTTACAAACATATTTTTAAATGGATATACTTGTTATGACTTCACTACAAGCATTCTGAAAACTATAGATCATTTCATTCTGTGCCATGTTCTTCAGTTTTCTTCGGTAAAATAATACTATAATATTTGTATAACTAGTGATAATATTTGCATAACTCTTATATACATTTATTAGGAAGATACTGTCTGACTTGTGTGATATGTAGCAAGATAGTAGAGTAATTACTTCCTACTTTTGATAATGTTATTCTGCAAGATATATATATCTCACATGCAATTTTATATCAGAACATTTTTATAGTTGCTTTATTGTTACTGTTTTTTTTAAACATTAACTTCATATACAATGTTCTGCCTGCATGTATGCTTACAGTCCAGAACGGGGAACTAGCTCTCATTATGGATGGTTGTGAGCCACCATGTGGTTGCTGGGAATTGAACTCAAGATCTCTGGAAGAACAGTCAGTATTCTCTCTTAACCTCTGAGCCATCTCTCCAGCCCTGTTACTGTTATTAAATACCATGACAAAAACAACTTAAAGGAGAAAAACCTGGAGTTTCCCCCTCTTTTTTTCATTGTCCCCCTCAATGTAATAATTATAAAATAATCTTAGAAAAGAGCTACAGCTTCTTAGAATTCACTCCCACTACTAAAATCCTTAAAATGTGAACAAAAACATCTTCTCATATTTTATAATCCTGGCTTATCTTTATTAGAATTCTTTCTAGCAAACGGGCAAAGACAGAGCAAGTCTACAGCAGCTTTCCCCCAGAAACAGGACAAATTTTTAAATAAAATCTAAGCAAATCATGGAACAAAGAATGAAATTCTTTTCCCCGGAAGAAATTGACTGATTTAATGCAGCTCCATGTGCACATCCGACACAATGTGGCTAGGCTCCTGTTGCCGCCTGGCATGACCCTTACCACCAGCAGCTGCTGCTGTGGGCCTGTGGCCCTGCATCGTCACCAAGTGTTCTGATTGCCTTCCCTTCCTTCAGCTTTCAGGACTTTGGGACTTACCATCTACAGCGAAGATGGAGAAAGATGCCTTGTACCTCTTTAGGGACCTGGGTGAACCACCTAGTAGTTCCCTTCAGGCAAACGATGGCACAAAGCAGTCAACCTTCTTACACATGTGGTAACCCTTGCCATATGGATATGATATTAGTCACTGACTTAGGGAATGATAGCTTCAAGTCTTACTGCAGATAGTAGTGCCCACATGGTGTTCCAATGAAGGGCTAAATCCAGTGGAATGGAGAACACACCAGAGGACCAGACTGGCGAATCTTGTAGGAACATATAGAGCATCCCTTGGACTTCTTGATACATATGGAATGATAATCAAGACAACAGAAAAAGACTGAATGCTTTTCAGGCATTGCAAAAAATGTTCAAAAAATTTTAATCTAAGTCGTCATTCATTGTGACAAAAACAAGTCATGTTGCTTTAAAAATGTTAGGCTAATCTCAGTCTTCACATAGTGGATGTGTTATACAAGCAGCAAGGATGAGGCCCTCTTTAGCATCTCTTTACCTACTGTTTTCTGGTATCTCCATCACTGTAGAAAACAATTTAATTTACCACACCCCCCAAAAAATCAATTCTATTTCTTTGAAAATTATAACACCATTATCTAAAATGAAAACAAATGGAAACAAACAAACAAACAAAAAAATCAAAGCCCTATAATTCCCATATTCCGCTTCCCGGAAGTATGCTAGCTTAGCTGCAAATGATCATAGTTCCCTGAAGAACCATTCAAATGCAAACTGTCCTTAGCCCAATTTATATTCCGTTCTCTAAACTGGGTAGTGAACACACATTTTCCTAGTGCTTTATAGTGTCGCAGTAGCTGAACTCCTTTGGAGCATTTGAGACAGTTGTATCTTATTGTGAATTCTATTTTGAAAGCGACATCATTGGGAAAAATGTTCCTTTGCGGTGTCATGGGCTCACTGACGCAGGAAAACACAGCCCCTGCATTCTGCCTGCAGTTACTCTTCACTGCTGTATGTCTGCCGTATAAAAATGCATGTTCTCGAAACTGCTAAGCATTTACAGTTTTTTTTGGGGGGGGGCAGGAAAAACCTTCAGATGCAAGCAGATACTCACTCACACAATAAATGACAGTACAAATAACCAGGTAAAGTAGCCTTGTTTCTCTTTCGGTATTTCCATGCTCATCTCTTTACATTTCTCTATGCATGTTCTGTATATACAAGTTCATTGCACTGAAGATTTTTTATATTTAACATTCTTTTAATTTCTGCAATTTAAAGAAATCATGAAAAACATTCTCTCATGATACTGAATTCCCTGTGAAATCTCTGTTCAATTGTCTATTAGAATCACTGTATTTCAGGGTCAGCACAATGACTGGGCAGATAAAGATGTTTATGATGGGAACCTGACTTCAGTCTCTGGGAAACCATCCATGTAAGGGCAGAAGGAGACGACATGTTTCTCTGGCTTTCACATGCACAGTGGGGCTCAGGGTTCCATATCCAACATGGATAGGCACACCCATTAAAGATAGCCTACTTTTAAAGAAAAAAAAAAGAATTGCATCTTGTAGTACCCACACAACACTTTTTGCATAGATTTTTAAGTTAATTATTTTTAATATTTTTCACATACTTTTTGATCAAATTCTTTATCTTTCCAAAATTCCTCCAAGATCTCTCCCAGTTTTCTTCACACCCAATTTCATGTCCTTTCTCCCTCCCCTCCTTTCTCTCTCCCCAAAAAATGTAAATTCAAAAGAACAAACACATCAACCCAACAAGAAAAAAAATACCAAAACAGAACACAGCAAAAGCTGTCTTTTGCCCTCTCTCTCTCTTTCTCTCTCTTACACACACATGGGCACACACGTAGACACACACATAGGCACAAACACACTAAATCCATAAAAACACAAAATCATAAACTATATTGTACAAGCAAAAGAAAACACAGGTAAAACGTGCCTAAACAAAGCATTATGGGCTGGAGAGATGGCTCAGTGGTTAAGAGCATCACCTGCTCTTCCAAAGGTCATGAGTTCAATTCCCAGCAACCACATGGTGGCTCACAACCATCTGTAATGAGGTTTGGTGCCCTTTTCTGGCCTGCAGACACACACACAGACAGAATATTGTATACTAAATAAATAAAAAAAAAAGCATTATGGTACCTAAAAAGGCTCCAAAAATACCTCTTTTCTAAAGCAGGTCTTAGCATTTTTAGAAACCTCTACACTGATTTCCATAGTCCTGCACAAGTCTGAACTCCCACTGGGACTGAATCAATGTTCCCCTTATGCCACATCCTCACTAGGCTGGATGGCCATTTGTTGTTTGATTATGACCCTTCTGACAGGCACCAAATGAAGTATCAAAGTAGTTTTGATTTGCATTTTCCTGATTGCTTAGACTATTGAACATTTCCTTAAGCGCTTCTCAGCTGTTTGTGTTTTATTGTTTGTGAAATCTCTGTTTCGATGGATACCCCATTTTATAACTTGTTTATCTGTTTTCCCAATGTCCAGCTTTTTTAATTCTTTGAACATTTTGAGAATTAGTCCTCTGTCAGACGTGTAATTGATAAAGATCTCCTTCCCATTCTGTAGCTTACAGGTTTGTCCTGTGATATTTTGTTTGTGTTTTAACAGATAAAGCTTGCCTGAAGATTAGAGTTCAGAGCTAAGCCACTAGAGGCCAGGGAGTGGTGGCATGCACCTTTAATTCCAGAACTCAAGAGACAGAAGCCGGCAGATCTTTGTTAGTTGAAGGCCACCTTGGGCTACAGTCTATAAGAGAAACAGAGCTCACACAAAGGTGATCCCAGTACTTGGGATCCCGTGCCTTTAATCCCAGCACTAGGGAGATGGCGACAGGAGTGATCTGGCTGGGCAGAGAGAGGAATGTAAGGCTGGAGGAGACAGGAGCTCATTGCATTCTGAGAATGCAGTCTGAGGCAGGAGTCTGAAGCAGTATGTCTGAGGAGTCAGTCTGAGGACAGGATTGCGTTTAGTCTGAGGAGTTGGTAGAGGTAAAAGGTCTCTACTGACTGGTTGCACTGCTTCTCTGATCTTTCAGCTTTCACCCCCTAACATCTCAATCCAGGTTTTATTAAGAACAGTTCGAATTTGTGCTATAGTGCTTTCTGCCATGAAGAAGCTTTTTAATTGTGAGGTCTTATTTATTTATTATGGATCTAAGCGCCTGTGCTATCCATGGATGTTGTATAAAGAGAGCCTTTTCCTGAGCCACTGAGCTCAGAACTATTCGCCAATTTCTCTTCTATTCCATTCACTGTGCATGCTTTTATGTTGAGGTCTTTCAGGCATTTGAAGTTGAGTTTTGTGAAGGGTGATGGAAATGGATCAAGTTACATTCTTCTACATGTAAGCATTCAGATTGATCAGCATCATTTGGTGAAGATGCTGTCTATTTTCCAGTGTATAATTCTTGCTTCTTTGTCAAAACTCAGGTTCCTGTTAGGGTGTAAACTCATGTCTGGGTCTTCAATTTGATTCCACTCACTGATCCATGTGTCTGTCTGTAGGCCAATATTATGCTGTTTTTATTATTATAGCTTTGTAGTAAAATTTCTGATCAGGGATGATGATATTTCCAGCAGTTCTTTGATTATTCAGGTGTGTTTTTTCTATCCTGGGACTTTTTGTGTTTCTAATGAAGCTGGAAATTTTCCTTTCAAGTTTTGTGAAGCATTATGTTGGAATTTTAATGAGGATTGCATTGAACCTGTAGATTGCTTTTGCTAGGGCCATTTTCACTATAATAATCCATGATCCATGAGCACAAGAGATCATTACATCTTCTGATATCTTCTTCAGTTTCTTTCTTTATTATCTTAGCATTTTTATAAAACAAGTCACTTGATTAGTTAGAATTATACCAAGATATTTTTGAGGCAATTGTGAAAGTCATTGTATCTCTGATTTCTTTTTCAGTTTGGGGGTTTTGTATATTAATTTTGTATTTTTCTATTTTGATGAATTTGTGTATCAGCTTTATGAGTTTTCTGGTTGACGTTTTAGTGTTATTTATGCATATGTCTTATCATCTGAAAATAAAGGTTTTTTTGCCTTTGTCCTCTTCTACTGTGTCCCCCTGATCTCCTTTGGCTGTCTTATTACTGTAGCTAAGACTTCGAGTACTATTTGAATAGGCATGGAGAGGGTGGATAACCATATTTTATTCATGATTTTTTTTGAAATGTTTTGAGTCTCTTTCCATTTAGATTGATGTTAGTTGCGGCCTTACTGTAAATTGAGTTTATTATATTGAGTTATGTCTCCTTTCCCCCTAGTCTTTCCAGTACTTTCATGAGGAAATGGTGTTAGATTTTGTTAAAAGCCTGCCCGGGTGTTAACACTCAGGAATTCAAGTCAGCAGTAATGCTCTGGGGGAACTTCTACACCTGAATCTCTAGGATAAAGCCTACTTGATCATGATGGATGAATTTTTTTGAACTCTTGTATTTGGTTTGCAAGTATTTTATTTATAACTTTTGCATCTATGTTCATGGAAAAAACCATAATTTTATTTTTTTTCTTGGTTCTTTGTGTAGATTCAGTGTCAGGGTATTTGTGACCTCATAAAAAGTGCTGGGCAATGCCCCTTTTGTTTCTATTTTGTGAAATAAATCGAAGATTATTAGTGATAGTTCTTTTTGAAGGCTTCTAATTCATTTAGGGCTGTGGATTTATTTAAGTTGCTTATCTGATATTGGTTTTACTTCTGTTGGTGGTATCTATAAAGAAAATTTTCCATTTAAGTTTTCCAATTTGGTGGAATACAAATTTTTAAGTATGTCCTTATAATTCTTTGGATGCCAGATAGTTTCTCTTTCTTTTTATTGAAAATGGATTCTTCTCTCATACATATATCTGGACCACAGTTTCCCCGCCCTGCCACATCTCGAGGTTCTCTCCAACCTCCCCTCTGTCCTAGATGACTACCCATCCATTTTCTCTTTCAGAAAAGAGCATGCCTATAAGAGACAACAGCCAAATAGGACAAAAGAAGACACAATAAGTCAAGGCAAAAGCCCATTTATTGGAGACCTCCAGTTTAGACTCTCAGCATAATGTCTGACTATGGGTCTCCTCTGTACCTCTTCCCATCTGCTGCCAGAGGAAACCTCTCTAATGATGACTGAATAAGGCATTGCTCTATGAGTATAGCAGAATATCACTAGGACTCTCTCTCTCTCTCTCTCTCTCTCTCTCTCTCTCTCTCTCTCTCTCTCTCTCCCTCCCTCCCTCCTGTTCTCTCTTTCTTCTTCTTTTTTTTAAATCTGTGAGGATATCCCCAATGAGGACTTCTAGTAATGGAGCTTATGGAATTGGAATTGGCCATCTTTTGTATCCAGGCAAGGCTTCCAGTTTTAAGCCTGGGTTATATTCAGTTGACTTTTTGACTGGGGTAGTACCATGGAGTTTCTTAAACAACCCAGGCTGAAGCTATGGCAGAAGGTAACTCTCTGAGAACTGACAACAGGGCCCCATTTATGAGGACAACATTCACCGAACTTACTGAAAGTAGAGAGCTCAATGTGGTGGCTACTTGGAACCTTCGCACTTGCGTAATAGTCTCTTTGGCACAAGAAGGTACGCTACAGGCTTTGTAAAGAGAAATCTGGACCCCAAGCCAGTCTTAAAACCCTTGCCCTATAATCTGTTCTAGCTACAATATATGCAGGGGCAGTGGTGGTGTAGAACTTGTGGGAGCGCTCAACCAATGCTTGGTTTAACTTGAGTCCCATGCCAAGAGAGGGAAGTTCATTCCCACTTTGCCTGAATGGACAGAAGCTGGAGACTGGATAGCCCAGAGACCAAACACAACTGGAAAAAAGAAAAGGAACAGAAGAAATTATTGTGGCTAGCAGCCCCAAGGAATGAAGAAAGACTGGAAGAATGGGGAGGAGTGAGGGAGTCCACAGGAAGAAAATAACTGGGTCTACTACACGTTTGAATGGAGTCCACTGGGAGTGGAGGTGGGAGAGGAGAGTTCCCATCAGTTGCTCTGCTACTGAGCTGGGGACGACAATGGAGGGCAAGAAGAGTAGAGATTGTCGTCCTGAGTACCTGTATGGTGTACCCATTGCTTTTCCATGTAGAAAATGTTTCTAGGTATTGACTGAGGACAAAAAGGGGTGGGGGAAGGGAGGGAAGCTTGGTCTGCTGCTAGGTTTCGTGGAGTCTACAGGAAATAAAACTTTCTTCAAATGGACACAGTAAAGTTGTTTGATAGATTGTCAACATATGTAGGACTAACATTTCAAAAGGTTCACAAATGCAAGAAGAGCCTGTGTTAATTAATATTCTCAACATGTAGTTGCTTCGAGAAAACACCTGTGAGCTTCCCAAAGCACATAAATGTCAGTGCTTGAAACACTGTGGGTTTCATTATCATAAATAAGGGAAAAGGCAACCAATAAAACCCCCACTGCACGGTGAACCTTAGTGACTGCTCTCTTTTTGGGAAGGACCCACATTATCAGGAAGTTTGAAGAAGAACCCAAGGAAAATGAAAAAAGTGGACTTAACTTTCTTACACTTTTAGGCAACTGAGTTAAGAGATGGTAGCTATGTTTAGGATAGCTTAGCTCTTACCTTGAGGACTCACGTATTGTGTATGGGAAGACTGTTGCCTGCACTGAAAACTGGTAACCGAGATGATTACTGACTAACTATGTCCTCCTGGTATGTTATTATCTTTGATGATCTAGTATAATTGCTTCTCACAGAAATCTAAGGAAGCTGTCAGATTCACACATTTTAAACAGGAAAGTATTTCAAAAGATTGAAGAATGTTTAAAATCCTTCTAAAGGATGATGGAAAAAAAAACTTACATTTAAAAACTGAAAAAAGGAGAAGACTATAAATGTGATATAAATAAAATTATTCTCCTGTTTTTGTATAAATTTTGACTTTTTTATCACAGTTTTTATTCATTGTCTACATACTCATGTTATGTGTGCCATTACTCTCTGCACAAAGCTTAGATATTATAAAGCATAGAATTCTCAGTGTCATTTTTTTTTTCAGAAATTAATACAGCAGCCTTATAAACTGGAAGATTTTCTAACTTAAATACAGTAGGTGTGTGTGTGGGTGTGTGTATTCATATGTATGTTTTCCATGTTTGCATGAAGAGAGTTCTGTGCAATTTCTATCTGTAAAGCTCTTGCTACGCCATACATCCAATAGTTGTAGTTTTGGAAAGCTACACATAAATGCCTAAAACTAATCTATGTTTACTCTATAGAGCGAAGATGTTCACATTACTCAGCAGTCTCTGCTGTGTCGTTGACACAGTCTTACATTTTCAAACATCCTCAGCAGCCATCAGTGTCAATGAATTTATTCTCTAGCCAGGAGGACCTTTTATTTAATAGTATTGGATTTACTTACATTAATCACATCTGCAACAAGGTACAACCAGTTTCTCAGAAGACATTGAGAAAAACCCCAGTCCTCTACTTTACCTCCCAGTATGAGAGATATCTGAGGAGGACATCTGTTTTCTGATAAACATCCCTCTAGAGGGCATATTGCTGTTTGGCTCACAGGCAGATGTTAAAATGGCATGAGCCTGTATAGATTAAGGCAGAGCTTACACCACCTTCCAGAGCACAGCAATATTTTTTGCTCTGTGATTTTTTTTAACCAAATGGAGGGTCTAAAACCCAAGTGACTTTTAAGTAATTTGAAATTATGTTAAAACTTTGTTCTCCCATCTGTAATGAATGAATAATTTGTTTTCTTTATTGTTTCCTGTAAGAATGCAGTTCTGTTTTGTCTCGTTGACTGTGTCCTTTGCTTTACCGAAGCTTCTAGGTTTCGGGAGGTCCCATTAATTAATTGTCACTCTCAGTGTCTGTGCTACTGGGGTACTATTTAGGAAGTGGTTTCCTGTGCCAATGCATTCAAGTGTACTTCCCACTTTCTCTTCTATCAGGTTTAGTGTGGTTGGTTTTGTGTTGAGTTCTTTGGTCCTTTTGGTCTTGAGTTTTGTCAATGGCAATAAATATGGACTTATTTTCTTCCTTCTACATGTTGATATCCAGTTAAACCAGCACAATTTGTTGAATATGCTTTCTTTTTATTTTATATTTTTTGTTTCTTTGCCAAAAAATCGGGTATTAGTAGGTGGGTAGATTGATATCCAGATTTTTCATTCAGTTCTATTGGTTCTTCTGTCCATTTTTATGCCAAAACCGGGCTGTTTTCAGTACTGTAGCCCTGTAGTAGAGTCAGGGATTGTGATACCTCCAGAAGTTCCTTTATTGTACAGGATTGTTTTGGCTATCCTGGGTTTTTTGCTTTTCAATATGAAGTTGAGTAAAATGGCAGCCTACAGCATGGGAAAAGACCTTTGCCAACCCCACATCAGACAGAGGGCTGATCTTCAAAATGTACAAAGAACTCAAGAAATTGGTCATCAAAAGATCAAAAATTCCAACACAAAACGGGGTACCTACCTAAACAAAGAACTCTAAACAGAGAGATCTAAAATGGCTGAAAGACACTTAAGGAAATGCTCAACATTCTTAGCCATCAGAAAAATGCAAATCAAAAGAACTCTGAAATTCCATCTTTCATCTGTTAGAATGGCCAAAATCAAAAATATTGATGACAGTTTGTGTTGGAGAGGATGTGGGGTAAAGGGAATACTCCTGTATTGCTGGTGGGAGTGCAAACTGGTACAGACACTTTGGAAATCAGTATGGTGTTTTCTCAGAAAATTAGGAAAAACCTACCTCAAGACCTAAAAGATGCTCAATCATGACACAAGGACATGTACTCGACTATATTCATAGCAGCATTGTTTGTCATAGCCAGAACCTGGAAACAACCTAAATGCCCCTTGACTGAAAACTGGATAAAGATGTGACATATTTACACAGTGGTACTACACAGCAGAAAAAATAACATCTTGAAATTTGCAGGCAAATGGATGGATCTAGAAAACATCATACTGAGTAAGGTAACCCAGATCCAGAAAGACAAATATAATATGTACTCACTCATCAATGACTTTTAGACATAAAGCAAAGAAAAACCAGCCTATAATTCACAGTACCAGAAACCTAGACAACAAAGAGGATCCTAAAAGATACATGCATGATTTAATCTACATGGGAAGTAGAAAAATGCAAGATCTCCTGAGTAAATTGGAAGCATAGGGATCTTGGGAGAGGACAGAAGGGGAGGGAAAAAGAAGGAAAATGAAGAAAAATATATAGTTTAATAAAAACAACAATAACAAAAAACAAGAAACAAAAAAAAAATACCAAAAAAGCAAAAAAGGAAATTCAAGGTTAAGAAAGCATTATGCAATCTACAAAAAAAGAATTTAATTCTGCTGACACAGTAATTGTCCATATAGACCATATACCATGAAAGAATAAAATTATTAATGTTTAAGTGCTAATCACCTTTCCTCTGTTTTCCTTTTGCCTGCAACAGGAGGTGTGTATATGTTTATATCTGTGTGTGTGTGTATTGTATGTGTGCATGTGTGTGTATGTGTGTATGTTTGTATGTGTGTGTGTATGCATGAGTGTATATGTGTGTATGTGTGTGTATGTGTGTATATGCATGAGTGTATATGTGTGTATGTGTGTGTATGTGTGTGTGTATGCATGAGTGTATATGTGTGTATGTGTGTGTATGCATGAGTGTATATGTGTGTATGTGTGTGTATGCATGAGTGTATATGTGTATGTGTGTGTATGTGTGTATATGCATGAGTGTATATGTGTGTATGTGTGTGTATGTGTGTGTGTATGCGTGAGTGTATATGTGTGTGTATGTGTGTGTGTATGCATGAGTGTATATGTGTGTATGTGTGTGTGCATGCATGAGTGTATATGTGTGTCTATGTATGTATATGTGTGTGTATGTGTGTATGTGTGTGTGTATGCATGAGTATATATGTGTGTGTATGTGTGTGATGTAAGCAAGGAACTCTACTCTGATTTTCATCATTTTTATACCGGTGGGGAAGAAAGAACAAAGACAAGAACCATATATGATTGAAGAAACAGGTTGATTTATGTAAGAAAATCAAGCATAAATGCAAGAAATAGTAAAACTGAGATGAAGGGCGCTGAAAGAAAGACATGGGAAATGAATCTGAACTCTGCTCAGAAGTTCCTGGAAATGCACTTCAGGTTGGGCACCTCTCCAAGCTGGTTTTGACAGGGCATTAATGTGCCACAGCTGTGTTACGAGTGCTGGAAATGTCAACACCCCTATGAAATAAGGGAGCAAGACAGAGCTCAGAGAAAGGCTGACTGGCAGATACATTGCAACAGATGCCCCGCAAACCCTTGAGGTTTTCTAATGCCGGAGCAAGTTATGTGAGCTGTCATTAGTCTGAATAAAATAGTCTGGACTTTGTAGCTGAGTGATAACTGTGCTCTGGCTCCCCTGGAAAGGGAATGTGACCTTTGGCAGCTTGCTCTCCTAATCCCAAGCAATCCCCAATGTTCTCCAGTGACTTTTTTTTGCCAGCATTCCAGCAGTCAGGCATGGAATCCTGAAAGGATTCTCAACAGAGAATATATCCAATTGTCATCCACAAAAGTTGAGACAAAATGAGAATCAATAGGAATATCAAAGAGAAGGAGAAGTATCCAGAATAAGTGGAAAACCTTAGGCTAGTTTCTAATCCCTCTTCTCTACCTCTGTGATTACCCCTGCTTTGCAATCCATCTTGACTTCTCAATCTAGTAAGCACCAGAGATTCTCAGATATTTCTGACCATCATCAGCATAGAGACACACCTAGTAGATGTTTGTGGCTGTTTTAACATGCCACTTTGTGATGGTTTGAATGAAAACGTCTCTCCCGACCATGTATTTGAAGCTAAAATTATGTAATGGAAAAAAGATAACATCCTCAACAAATGGTCCTGGTATAATTGGATGTCAACATGGAGAAGAATGCAAATAGATTCATACTTATCCCCATGCACAAAACTCAAGTCCAAATGGATTAAAGACCCCAATGCAAATCTGACCACACTGAACCTGATAGAAGAGAAAGTGGGAAGTAACCTTCAATGCATAGGCACAGAAGACCACTTCCTAAATATAACACCAGTAGCACAGACACTGAGAGCAACAATAAATAGATGGGACTTTCTGAAACTGAAAAATAATCCAAGTCTAATAACACTGTGATGGGTAAAGGACTTCTATTTTGTGCTAGCCATCCATCTTGGTATTTAATAGCTGTTTTCCTCTGACTCAAGTTTGGGGAAGGTAAGTTTCCAATAGCCCCAGTTCCTTGATCCCTACCCAGAAATGTGCAGCTGAGACCATCTGCTTCCTATGACAGGACTAACTGTGGATTTGGGCTTCTGTTACTTGTTTATGCAGATATCCAAGAACAACTTTAAGGTCACCTTGATCACCTAATCTCTGCAGAGCAGAATAGCTATTATAGTTTGCATCTTTAAATGCCTGGCCCCTCCCACATCTGGGCACACATCTCTGATTCAAGTTAGAGACTATGGCCTCGCTAACAGCGTTATTAAATTTGCTAAATATAATCTGGATTGATTCTGGGTTCCTTTTCCAGTGGTCTTGAACTCCATAAGAACACTTTTCCCACTAAACTTCTAACATCTTCTGAGACTCAAAAGTAATTTCTTTCCCCTCTACAATCAGTAAATGAAGTAGAATATTTTGATGTTATGTATTAAGAGGATTTGTGGAATGTTTATATCTGCCTTTTTTTCACTAAACAAATTCAAAGATTCTTAGTGTGCTTTTGAAAGTTAAGTTTCTAATACAAATCTTTTCAACAACTAATGGGGAACACAGATGTATAAAACCGCTATAAAAACTGGGTTTCCTTTCTATTCCTGTCTCTCTCATTAGTCTTCCAAGCATTTGGGTTGGTATTCTATGTGCTGGTCATGTTGGCCTTGTTCATTCCTACACCACACATGTTCATGGTCCATGCTTTTCTAACTCGATCGCTCTATTCTAAACTTCTAGTCTCTGATCACAACACACCCTACTCTTCCAAATGTGTCACTAAAGTCTTATTTAAGGCTGCACAAAATATTTTTGTCCTGTGACAGTTAATTTACGATCAGCTTGATGGGATCACAAGACACGTATACATTTGATTAAACATTCTTATGAATGTAAAGGTGAAGGTTTTCTGATGAAATTAACATTTATGTCAGTGAACTTAGTGAGCAAACTGACATCCAAACATAAGTGTCTCTCTTTCAGCCAGTTGAAGGCAAGATAGGAAAACCTGGAACATCACTGAGGATAAAGGACTTCCTTCTACACAGCTGCCTTAAATGGGTTAGCTGCCTTATCTTTGGCTCTTTAGGTTCAGAGAGAAATATGGCTCTTCTTGGATGCACAGCACATCAGCTTTGGGGCTAGATGTATACAAACAGAACTCCTGGTTCTTAGGCCTTCATCTGGAAAATTACCACTGCATATCAGTTCTCTCGATTCTCCAGTTAGTAGAATGAGATATCAGGACTTGTTAGCCCGCCTTACTTCAAAGCTAATTACTTATAGTAGTGTTGGTCTGAATCTATCATTGTTTCTGTTTGTCCTGAGAACTCTCACAGGCCACGAAAGCCCTTCTCATGAGAAAACTGGCTTGTACTTGTAACTACTGTTCATCGGCAAAACGAGAGATTTTTTTTGTTTTTTTTTTTTTTTAAATTTCATTTGGTTTTGTATATGTCTTGCTTGCTTCACACTGAAGTATTAGCATCTAAAGTTTTATTCCCAATAAAAGAAAACTGATGGTATAAAAGGCACATCTGTAAACAGTGAAGATTAAGAACATCACAGCGACTCCAGGTCTATGTAGAATAACGAAATAGGTGTAAGTGTGTGGCAGGGGAGAAAGAGCAAATAGGTGAAAGCTAGGTTTTCACATTATACAGCACAAGTATAGGTAGGATCACATACGAAGAATCATGAACATTGAACCAATACAGCCTGGTACTTTTTCCTTTTCATGTTGTCTTACTCACTGTTCTATTGTTGTGAGGAGACAGCATGACCAAAGCAATGCCGATAAAGGAAGCATTTAGTTGGAGGCTTGCTTACAGTTTCAGAGGTATTGTCCATTGTCACGTCGGCAGAAAGCATGGTAGCCTGTGGGCCGATGCTGGAGCAGTAGCTGAGAGCTGCACCTTCATCTGTAGGCAGAAAGAACTCTAGCCTTGTCATGAACTTTTGAAACCTCAAAGTCCCCCTCTAGTGAAATTCTGCCTTCAACAATACCATACCTCTTAATCCTTCTAATCATTTCAAATAGTGCCACTCCTGGTGACTAAGCATTCACATCTATGAGCCTGTGAGGGTCATTGTTATTCACACCACCACACAGGGGTACCTGCTTTCTGACTTCCCTTAGTCTCGCTGTTTTTCTCCTGGGTGCTCAAGGCTTGGTTAACCTATGGTGAGCATCAGTTTCCCACGTGATGCGATTTGAATGCTTCTTCTGGAAAGATGACACTTCCCTCACAGTTTGCCTGCTTCAGGCTCAAACTCATTGCTTTGCAGTCATCAGTTTTTCTAGAGCCTTTTGAGAAATTTGATGTGATGAACAGCACATGTACATCGTTTTCATCACGGACTGCCCAATAGAAATTTCATTAACTCTCTTATATGGAAAATAAGCAGATAATAAAAAATAATGATGACATAAAAGCAAGTAAGAAAGAACAAGAATAAAAATTAGTTTTGCATGGTAAATTAATTAGATAACTTTCCCCATTTTGTTCATAATCAGCCTATTCAAATAAATGATTTTAATGGCCTAATATAAAATAGAACTGGCAGCAACGATTTGCTAGAATACATAGTGAGACAGGAAATTTAACCATATGATAAAAAGAATTAGATAATTGAATCATTGCTTTTTAAAGTTGAAATATTAAAAATAATTTAACTTTTAAATTTTATTTTATTTGGTGGTGAGAATTCTGACGGACCCACTATACTTTTTAAGGTGCTTCCCATGACATGTTGCTGAATTTCCTTTGATCATTAAAATGCCTACCGAGTATTTATTGTTTCCCTTTCAAAGCAAGGAAAGCAGGTTTTATGGACACAAAAATCTGAGGTCGCTGAATAATCCTCACAAGTATTTCACTTTAAATTCCTTTAAAAGAGGATTAACTCTTCAGATGTGAGGCACATTCCAGACAGAAGAGAGGAATGCCCACTTAGATTAAATTAGAAGTGACGTAGGGAAAGAACTCTTTTGAAAAGCGTGTCTATGGAGGTGGGCTGAGTACTTCAGAGTTGGAGACAGAGTATACAATAGAGCCTTGTCGCGGTTCCTTCTGAAGATAAAAAGAAGAGAGTGTTAAATGGGTTACCATTTTTTAAAGCAAGAAAATTAGATATTGGCTCTTTAAAATTGAAAGTAAAAGTTTTCATACAATATATGCTGACCATGGTGTCCCTTCTCCGACCTCCTCCAAGATCTTCCCTACCTCCCCATTTATCCAAATATATCCCCTGAAGATAAGCAGGCAAAGGAAAATTACTAATCACCTCTTTATGTCTTCTCTTTATCTTGCCAGTGATAGTGGGAAAATAGTGTCCCCTGGAAGTACATGCCTACTGACTCCCGTAGAGCATGTAACAGAGAGTGGGAGCAGAAACTGGAGCTGTACTTCTGCAGGCTGGAAAAGCTCAGAGGTGCGAACAGTGGACATTACCAACTGGGATCCGCCACACACTTTGCACTGAGGGCGGTCTACACTAACACCTTATATTTATCTGTTTGTTTGTTGAGTTTTTATTTCCTTATATTTAATTTCTGTCTTCCAGACTTGTTTTATGCCTTCCAGTAGACATTTTGTTTGGGTAGACCTAGGAATTAAAGAATGACAGCAAAATTTCCTTAGTAGTTTATCTCTACCTGTGACTTGCAATGGCATTTCCAAGGGTAAGTCTAATAAATGCCAAATATATCTCAACCCTAAAAATATGCTGTGTCAACTCAAATAAAGAATAGAGAAAAGCGATAGGTTGATTTTGAATTGTAAATTGTTAAACTGAATTCATTGCTTGCTGTTAGCATTTGGTAAAGGTGTTGGCTTTCCTATATTTCCCTAGAATAATGAAGTCTTCACTTTACCCATATAAGCAGTATTTCCTAGAGTACCTTTGCAATCTGCCAGGAAATGCTTGGAGAAGCAGAAGAAACCCCTACCCATCCTGTTGCCAGACCCAGATGAAAACATAACCTCTAAGCATGAAAGGAAACCATTCTCAATAGCAGCAAAGCAAAGCAAGCTCATTCTTCAGGGTTTCAACTTTCTTTACGGAGCAATGGGGAGGTAGAGAAGCCATTAAATAAAGAGAGCTGTGCTATATTATCCAACAGGAAGTAACACATGGTGCCGATTTCCACAGAGACGGGAATAGCCAGACCAACTTGTAGGAGCTTCTCAATTTTCTGTTTTGTTTCAGAAATATAAACTCTGCTTTGAAATGATGTTAAATACAAATCCGTGCAGTAGTAACATGATACTGAAAGTATCCACAGCTTCTTGATCGGAGCAGACTGGAAACTATACTTAAATACAATTAAAAAATTTGATCACTGAGTCCCCATTGGGCAAGTTAGCTTGTCTCTTCCTTAAAAATAGCCATCAATTTATGAAAATAAACTTGTACAACAAAGTGGTCCTTCAATGTGTAGAAGCGGTTGGATCTGAGCATACAGATGGGGTAATAATATATATGACATTCTTTTAACAAATGGTGCTGTTTCTAGTGGATTTTACACTTTCTGTTCCCGATGTCATTTTCGCTAGTATAATTAAAAAGATTTGTAGGGTAGCAGACGGGTGTACACAGCTACCACTGAAGTTCCTACAGCTCTAGCCAATTTAATGAGGGAAGAAGGAAAAATACAACTAAGAGATAAAACATTTACTTAGTTAGCTAGTTATTTCTGCATATGGTAAGCGATCATACGAAAGGGGCGTTCCCAGAGAAGAAATAATAACAACACCTCTCACTAAATCTTCTGTGAGGCTGATTAACATATGGGGACTGGGGATGTCAATGGCTGGGAGCAGGGAAGGTTGACATGTTGCCTAAGCAGAGCCTGGTTACAGTTTATCTTGATCTGCCCTTAGCTGCCTTAATAGCCACTGCTTGCCCCTTTGACTGACTTCAAATCCCTGTCACTATCATGTGAAACCTTTCAGAATGTATCCAGGTAACAAACCGCGTACCTCCACAAGTCAAAGGATAAATATGTCACGAACCAGCATCTGATGCCACAGTAGAAATTTGCCTGATTGACTGTGTTCATCTCTCTGGTATTTTCACAAATAAATGTTTTGTTTTTTTTTTTTTTTTTGGTTTTTCGAGACAGGGTTTCTCTGTGGCTTTGGAGCCTGTCCTGGAACTAGCTCTTGTAGACCAGGCTGGTCTCGAACTCACAGAGATCCGCCTGCCTCTGCCTCCCGCGTGCTGGGATTAAAGGCGTGCGCCACCGCCGCCCGGCACAAATAAATGTGAATAGTGTTTTAGTTTATGATTTTTTTTTTGGTTGGACCAGAGAATTTGCCGCAACTTAAAATCTGTGTCCCAGACCACGATCACACACAAAGGACTCTTCTTTCCTCCGAAGTTAGAGCTGTGTTTTTGCACTGATAACGAATGGTAGACACTGGCCTGGGACTCATTCTCCTTGTCCCCCATTTCTAACTCACAGGTCTTGTTCCTAGATATGTCGCCTGTCCTCCCTGTCTCCATCCATTCCCTGTGGATTCTGCAGAATGTTCCCGAGGATCTAGTCTTCATTCCTCATCCCTCATCCTTTCCCTTCATTCCTCATCCCTCATCCCTCATCCTTTCCCTTCATGTAGACTATCATTTTTTTTGGAGGTACTCTCTACTTGGGAACACACTGGCCTCACATGCCTGGGTACGTGATCTTCATTTTCCTTCTGTCTTCTATTGCAAATTCCCCAGTAACACCCCTGGTCTTGCAACAGACCATTTTCAGGCCCATTCATCTCTCTGACTCTATCTAGGGGTTAGACTTAACGTCCTGACAGACCCAGGTTTCCTCTTTTCTGTTGACTCTCACAGGGTTCCTGCTTCTAATCCATCCCCATTCTTACCTGTTAGACCTCAGTACCTAGAAACATTCTACCTGGGATGCCCTCCACTAATGGCCATACTCGGCAGGGATTTAGAAGAACTCCTTACCAAAAAAAATTTAGCCACTGTTTGTTCCTGAGGTCCAGAAAGGGCAACAAAAATCAAGGAATGGAAAAACCACCCAGTAAAAAGAAGACCAAATATTAACATCTGTAATTAAATCATCCTAAACCCAGGCACCTAAACACCAAAACAATCCTTAACAATCCTTAACCTGCAAGACAATATGTGTTGACCAAAACTCAGCAACCACACTATAGTAGATACTGAGAAATGCAAGGCTGAGGCCTATGCCAAGGGCTTCAAAATAGCATTATGAATATGGTCAAAGACCTTAAAGAAGATATAAATAAATCTGTTAATGAAGTCTATAAAAACACCAACAGTGGAATAAAAGATTGACAACAGTTCAAGACATGAAATAGAAATAGAATCATCAAAAAAAAAAAAAACCCACAAATTGAGGGCAAACTGGAAATGTAAAATTCAAAAGCCCCGGAGGAAAGTGTCACTAAAAGAATTCAAGAGACAGAAGAAAGAATCTAGGGCATTGATGACAAGATAGAAGAGATGGGTCTGTCAATATAAAAAAGATGCAAAGAAAAAAATCAGGCACAACCGGGCAGTGGTGGCGCACGCCTTTAATCCCAGCACTCGGGAGGCAGAGTCAGGCAGATCTCTGAGTTCGAGGCCAGCCTGGTCTACAAGAGCTAGCTCCAGGACAGGCTCTAGAAACTACAGGGAAACCCTGTCTCGAAAAACCAAAAAAAAAAAAAAAAAAAAAAAATCAGGCACAAGACAGTCAGGAAATCTGGGACAACATAAAGAAATAAAATCTACTAACAATAGAAATATTTTTTTTTGACCTGGAATTTTGTTCAGGTGAAAATGTACAGAAAATTTTGTCAAAAAATTATAGAAGAAAATTTCCTCAACCAAAAAAAAAAAAAAAAAGAGGTGCCTATCAAGGTACAGGAAGTATAGAGAACAGAAAATAGACTAGACCAGAAAAACAATCCAAAACCAAAACATGGCACATAGTGATCAAAACACTAAACATAAAGAACAAACAAAGTACATTAAAAGCTGCAGGGTGTAGAAGTACCAAAGATCCCACAATAGCCCAGAATGGACTATAACAAAGGTTTGTTTATCTGGAGATGAACTCGCAGTAAGGGTGGCAATCGGAAGTCCTCTGCATGCCCTAGGAAATGGAGCCAAATCCAGCAGAAAAGAGGGCCACCCACATTGTCATTTGCACTTATAGTACATGAGACCATGACCAAATGGACAGGTATCTTAAAGGCTATTGGCTGAAGGAGTTTCCACAATACCTCCCCCTTTCATCTAGATAAGAGCCTAATACAAAACTGTATGCAATAAGAACAAATATTAAATGCTATCCAGGAAAAAGAAGAGGCAAAAACAGACATAAAATTAGAATTACAACCAGCATGAACATCATCAAACAAGAAACATATGCTAAATGTTTCAGTAGTTATCCTATCCTAGAAAGTTTAGATCTTATATTAAAAATGGCTTGGCTGAAGGAGTTCCCACACCAGCAGGGTGAAAAGACCAAATCACATAATAGCAGACCTTATAGAATAGCACATGACTTCCGAGAAGACTTTAAAAGTCAGAAAGGCCTGGGTGTTTGCTCTAGAAATTCTAAGAGACTGCAGATGCTATCCCAGACTACTATACACACCGAAATGTTCAATCACAATAGACAGAAAAAGAAAGAATTTCACAATAAAACCAAATGCAAAGAGTATCTATCTACAAATCCAGTTCCACAGGAGGTGCTGAAAGAAAAAAATTCAAGCTGAAGAGGTTAATCACACTTAAGAAAACACAGCAACAAATAATCCCAGACTAGCAAATCAAGTCAGGATGGTGGGGGGCGGGAGGGGAGAAATCATCTTAAAACCACAGAATAGTCGGGCGGTGGTGGCGCACGCCTTTAATCCCAGCACTCGGGAGGCAGAGGCAGGCGGATCTCTGTGAGTTCGAGACCAGCCTGGTCTACAAGAGCTAGCTCCAGGACAGGCTCTAAAGCTGCAGAGAAACCCTGTCTCGAAAAACCAAAAAAAAAAAAAAAAAAAAAACCCACAGAATAATAGGAATAAAGAAATGCTGCTTATAGGTAATTCTCCACACCAATGCTGTCAATTTGCTAATAAATAGACGCAGACTAATGGATGGCACTGGAAAACAGGACCCATCCTTCTGCTGCATTCAAGAAACACTCCCTATATCAAGGATATACATCACCTCTGGGCAAAGGATGAAAAAGATATTCTAAGCTAATGGATCCCAAAAGCAAACTGAAGCTAATCAGAAGGGATGAGAAAAGTTATTATATATTATTCACAGGAAAACTCCACCTAGAGGACTTTGCAATTGTAAACATTTATGCACCAAACACAAGGGCAACCAAGTTCATAAAAGAAGCCGTTTTATGGCTAAAATCACATATTGACCCCCACACAGTAATAGTGGGTGACTTCAATACCCAACTCCAACCAATAGACCGGTTGCCTAGATAAAAAAATACAAACAACAACAACAACAACAACAACAACAACAACAACAAACCCAGAGAAATACTTGAGCTATATGATGTCATAAATCAAATGGACCGAGCAGATATTTCCAGAACATTTTATTCTAACCCTAAAGGATATAACTTCTCAGCACCTAATGGGACTTGCTTCAGAATTGTCCACATACCCGAACTCTCAACAGATACAAGAAAATTGAAAGAAGACCTTTCATCCTGCATGACAATTGTGTATTAAAGCTCTGTATCAACAACAACAGAAACAACAGAGAGCTCAGAAACCATAGCAACTGAAAACTCACTACTGAATAAGAAAATGCATCAAGAAAGGAATTAAGAAAGAAATTAAACACTGCCTAGACTTTAGTGAAATACACTGCTTTCAGGAAAAAATGATGCTTTGTTTTTTTTTTTTTTACTTTAAGCTTTTCCTTATCCTATTCAATTTATAGCCCCACATAAATTACAGATTATATGTCTCCATTAGAGCAAACTTCAACTAATAATGCAATTTAATTGTAAGTTATTGTGTAGATTAAATTAAACACTCTGGAATATGAGGTTTCACACTAACTTAAGTGATTCATTTTATTGAAAGGACTTATTGAAAAAAATATGTCATTATAATATATTATACATTTATTATTGCTTGAAATAGAAAAACATAAAAATAATATATACATAAAGAATATAACAGAATTAATACTCATATAGTTCTTGTCTGAACTCATTAATTCTAACATTTTATTTATGTAGGATAGTTGGTTTTCTAAGTAGTCCTGATAGTAACTTCAAAACTGGAAAGTTCTGTATCATATTTATGCTAACATTAATTTTTAGATTTCATCTTTATTTTTATAAATGATGCTTACTTTGAGCTTTTGTTGGTATCAACTTTCAAATGAAGAGCACTGACTTTGTCACAGGTTATGTATGTGATGCCTTAGGATATTTCGTTTCCTTTCTAGCCCTCAATCACCAGCAAGCTTTGGCTGTCCCTTGGGTGCAGCAGCTATAAACCTGCTCTCTCATCCTCGGTTCAGCTGGTCCTATGCTTCTGTGCCTGTGTTTTCATGTGATAATTTCTCTGTTGTTTCCTCTTCTTGCTTGAGTAAGGGTTTGTCCTATACTTGTGGGTTTAACTGAAATAATTGCACCTACAAATAAAAATTAGTAGGTTCAGTAACTTAGTGTTTCCTCACCCTGAGGTAGGGACACATGGTTCTCAACCTTCCTGTGGCTGCAACCCTTTAATATATTTCCTTATATCATGGTTAACCCTGACCATAAATTTTTTTGTTTGCTACTTCATAACTGTAATTTTTGCTATTGTTATAAATTATAAGGCAAAATATCTGATATCCTGGATGTATTTTCATTCTTTCTTTTGATGTTTATTGGTGTCTTTATTTTAGTGGTAGATATTATTTATGAAATTTGGAGTCCCTGAGTTTAGTTTCACATATGTTTAGGATAGAACTGTCTTCTTGGTTAACTGTTCCATTTTAAGAACAAAGCAGTGGATGTATTTTCACTGTTCCAAACTGAACATAATTAAGGCATAGCAGTTAATCACAAAGACCATGTAATTATACATTGTGTAATATTTATTTCTAATCGCAAACAAATGAAAAAATTGGAAGTATGATATAGCATGAATAACAGTCCTTTTTTTTGAAAATTCCAGTTCACTTTCTTTTCAATGGTTAACAGTCTCAAATTGCTATATTTGAGACAGTATGTGTAAAAAATGTATGTCAGTGCAAAAGTTGAGATTGTTTCTTTCTTACCAGATCAGAAATTCCCAGGGCAGTCTTTGCAAGAGTACAACAAAGATCGTCTTTCCCAACAAGTTTGCTTCTACATTTAGACTTGATAATCAGGAAGCTGGAAAACCTTGTTTCACAAAGATATGTTGTTGGGCATGGAAAAGAAGGTGCAACACAATCTAAGACAAAACAGGATATGACTGCAAACACTTGATCCAGGATTTTGTAACTGGTATTGTAGAGAAATCAGTTCTCCCTGCATTGCTGTTAATAAGTTCAATGAACTTCTCTTGTGCTGTCTCAGGAACATTTTCAACTTCAACCCTGAGTGGGCTTCTGGCAAATGCAATTAGGATGTCAGGCAGATTTGGAAAATATGAAATTTCATCTGCAAGCATGTGCAAGTGTTCTTTCATAGAAATTATCATCCTCATCCTTCTGTCTGGCTTTATGTCATATTCCTCAAAGAAAGAAGATAAGGTGGGCAACATGTAAATTTTATTTTCATCTCTGCCCACTCAAAGCTGAGGTTTCACTTGCGATGAGCAGATATTTTTAGACAAATAGAGGTTTAATGTATTTAGTCCTTGCAATAATAAATTTAACTCCTTTAAGATGGCAAAGATGGCAGCCAAGTAAGTTATTTTCTGCTTCACTTCATTGTTATCACTGAAAAGCGATTCAAACTATGGTTTTACTTTCTGATTAAGAAAACAACAACAACAACAACAACAACAGCAACAGCAACAACAAAAATGTTAGTCTTAGTACTCGGGAGATGAAGGCATTTGATCTTTGAGTTCAAGGTCAACCTGGTCTACTGAGGGAGTTCCAGGATAGCCCAGGACTACACAGAAGAACTCTGTAATAATAATAAAAAACCCCAAAATGATTGAAAACAACAAAAAAGTTTTGAGTTCCTCATACAGTTCAAAACACGTTTTAAAACTTTTCCTGTATACAACCATTTGACTTCCAAATGAAATAGCAGAGCTTTGTTTGGTGCATCTAACGCATCGCATAGTTTGGAAAACAGATGACTATTTAGATTGCTCACCTTTATAAAATTAACAGAATTCACGATGCTTTTCATTAATTAGTGTAACTCTTGTGGCAGCATTTTTGTTTCTAATATCGGCTAATGAATTATGCAATGAATTCCGATGACTTTTGGGGACTCATTCAATACAAAACACTGAAATCCTAGTTCCAGGACAGGCTCCAAAACTACAGAAAAACCCTGTCTCGAAGAGAAAAAAAAAAAAAAATCAAAAACAGGCCATGTTGAAATCAAGACTGACATCCTAGCATTACTGGGGCACCATCTTTATAAAAACTACAAACCTTTTTCCAAGAGATATGCTCCTTCAGAAATGAACCAACTGGATCTAATACACCATATGCAGTAGTTGTTTAAGATATTTGCAAAAGAGAAACTCATCTTTAAAGTTGACTTGATTAATATACTTCACTTAAAGTAACTATGAGAGTTGCAGCTTCCGTGAATTCTTCAAATTGGACACTAAATATTGGAAGTGGAGTAGATTTAATTCCTTCCTGGATTTCCTGATGAAGAACGTCAGCACACTTGCAATCTGTCCTTCTGTGGGCAGTGTTGTTATATAAGGAAACTTCAACTGAATAACGAATTTCTCTCGAGCACGCTCCAACAACGTCTTTGGCCCCTGGCAACAGTAAATCCCAACTAATGGTGTCAGGTTTCATTGTCATGGCATGGTTTTCTAATGAAAATAATATACAACAATTGCTTTAATAATACAAAAGATGATACATGGCATAGTTCAGCCAATATAGTTCATTAAAGTTTCCTGTGATTTATTATTCTCCGTGGGGTTTAATTTTTTGCGTAGCTGTTTCTGTCAAAAGGAGGAAGTATTAGACTCAGCCACACACAGCTGAATATGAAAAGACCAACCAGCATCCAAATTAACTTTTCATGGTGTAGATTTTTTTGCAGTAGTTTATGATATTGCAGCATATGACATTATATTTACCCAGTAATTAAAATTTATGAAGTGTCATTTGCCTCCCCGACTGCTGCTTTCAACACAGTAGCTGTTCTCTATACTTATGTGGCTGGTCTGCATAATCACATTATGGCTCCAACCCTGTCACATACACCTATATTTGTTTAGTATTGTGTATGCATTCTTACCCTAAAATATATAGGTGTATGTGACAGGGTGGGTACCATGAAGCCATCACATTGGGTCCTCATATGTAGGTATATCTATCTGCATATGGGCAGACCCTGGAGATGGATGGAGGAATGGTGTCTCAGTTCCTGAGATCAACAGAACTCAGTGTTTCCTGATGGTCTTAGGTGACCCCTGTGAGAGGCAGTTTGACACCCCCCCTCCCATGTTGAGAATCACTAACCTAGAGCTACTTGGGGTCGGGGAATGGACTGCTTAGATCAGGTTGGCTAAGGAACATGTCATTGAAAGGTGTTTTTTTTTGTTGTTTTTTTTGTTTTTTTTTTGTTTTTTTCTTTATCGGGCTATTTGAGATGGGAAGACCCATCCTACTATGGGCAGTACCATTCCCTAAGTATGATACTGGACTCAGAGTAGAGATAACAAATAGCACTAAGCCACTGAGCAGTCATTTACTTTGCTTTCCTAATTGTGCTTGGAATATGACCAGCTGTCTTAAATGCCCGCTTCTGTGATTCCCCTAAATTGTGAGCTAAGTGTTGGGAGCTGTGAACTCCTCAGATCCTGAATTTCTTGTAAACAACTTGTTTTCCTCTGCTCTGAAACAGCCTGCAGCTGCTCTGAGCACAAGACCCTCAGGAATTCCTGATGGCAGGGGAGTGGTTTCTGGTGCGTTTGGCTGGGGTGTGGCTATCAGTTAAGGATCTCTATACAAGAGGCTCTGGTCCACAATGGGGGGGGGGCATTCTTGTTTCAAGGATGACCGGTGTCTCTGTCTGTGTGTCTTTGTGTGTTTCAATCTCCAGGCTTTTGCCTGGTTCACGAACTGTATGGTAGCGCATAGAGCGCAGATGGGCGAGATGCGCTACACTACAGTAAATCTTTTCTACCTTAAAGTTGATCTTCAAGTATTCTTGTTTTTATTTTATCCCAGCAATGGAAATGAAACTAAGGTAGGACATAACTCTTTTACAAATGTTCTTTAGTCAACTAGATCAACGTTGCTCGAACCTAATGTATTTCTTATTTTCTTGCCAGTCAACTCTGTCATAGTAAGTCCATATAAATCTTGAAATTCACTCTTTATTTAAGTATTTAATTATGGTCTATTTACAACAGCAGTAAAATGCCTAAATATTCAATGCCTTGTCTATAAAAACAAATAATGGAGTCACAGAAAGTAATATAGTACTTAGATATTAGAAATTTTATTTATATTATGAAAACAAAATAAGAACTTACTTGTAAAAATACTTTACATTTTTCTCACAAAAGATTATTTAAAAATGAAATATTGTATTTTCATGACATTTACCTAGCAAGAAAGATTTAAAAGTACATTCAGCTTAAATGGGCAAGGTTATATTAAAAATACCTGTTATAAAGCAACATTTTTAAAAATAGAAGTAAATTTTGGCAGAAAATTCTCAAAGAATAAAGATTTTATTCATAATTACAACAAACCTGTGTTTTAGCTTGTACTTTTTACAAATTATCTTTTGTTGTAGACTATTATTTTAAAGTATGTTACATTTATTTATGCTGTGGAACATTTGTTTTAATGATGGAATGATGTACTGCATTGTTTTGGGGGGGATTCGAGCTAGGGGTTCTCTTTATAGTTCTGACTGTCCTGGAACTCACTTTGTAGACTAGGTTGACCTCTAACTCACTGATATCCACCTGCCTCTGCTTACCAAGTGCTGGGATTAAAGGTGCGTACTGCCTTTAATTTTTGGTCTGACCATGTTGCATTCTTTTATGATGCATTTGTTAAACTCACTGAAACTGTGATTGTTTGCCTCCCTAAAACACCCTATGGTCTAATAAGGAGCTGAATGGCCAATAACACAGCAGGAGGAAGAACAGGTGGGGCTGGCAGGCAAAGAGAATAAACAGGAGAAATCTGGAAGTAAAAAAAGAAGGGACAAAAAACAAGGAGAGGAGGACATCAGGGGAAAGCCACCCAGTTACGCAGCAAGCCATGGAGGAAAAAAAGTAGAGAAAGATATGCAGAAATAGAGAAAGATAAAAGCTCAAAGGCAAAAGATAGATGGAATAATTTAAGATAAGGAAAGCTGGCTAGAAACAAGCCAACCTGAAGCCAGGCATTCTAAAAAAAAAAAAAAAAAAGAATAAGTCTCTGTGTGATTTATTTGAGAACTGGTGGCAGGCTCCTCCAAAAGAGTTTAAAAAGCCAAATGAATAAAAAGCAACCAACAATAATCTTTACATTTTCTTACCCCTATATCTTTCTTATTTTCTTTTTCTAAAATGCTTGTAAAACTTTGTGAGTTCAGACTGGGTAGAGGTTTCAGCCTAACATTTCTTTTGCTGCTCACTGTCAATCTTCCCCGAGTGACAGCTTTCTTAGATGATTGTTTGAACATAAAGCATCTCAGAAAAAAAAAAAAAAAGCCAAGCACTTTTTTGGGGGGGGAGGGTCTTCTGTAGAGCTTTGACTTGCTGACTTTTGAAGTTCTCATCCCGCATCATTGAGGTCCTACATAATCAATATGAACTTCCAAAGCTATGGTTACAACAGCTCTCCTTACATAAAAAAATCCACAAACAAACAAAAATCCCCCCAAAACAAAAACTCGAGATTAGCCTGGCGACCAATAGTTCAAGTGTGAATCATTTCATAAGATGTAACTAATGAAATTGATTTAACAAATAAAATGAATGGTTGTTTAGAAGTTCAAACCTGTAAAAATATTTTATATCTATTTATGTTATTTATTTTGTATGTGTGTGTGCACAAATGCTCCAGTGCACGTGCCATAGCATGGAGCATGTGGAGGTCAAAAGAAAACTTTAAATAATTGTTCTCTCCTTTCACCATGTGTGTTCTGGGGATGAATTCAGGTTTTCAGGACAAGTGATAAGTGGGCTTATCCACTTAATCCTTCCACTGGTCCCAAACTTTCTAACCTACATAAAACCCACTTTGTACTGACAAATCAAAAGAAGTCCTGTGACTCCAAGAAAGTATAAAATGTGTCTAGACCAGAAAAAGAAGGGAAAAAGCCAATCATAGCATACTCTGTTTTGTTATTTCGTTTGTATAATGTGTCTAATGCATCTCTTATAATCAAATATATATTACATATGCATATTATGTATTACATGTTATATACATAACAGTCACAGTATGCAATAGTCATCTAAACCATGATATTTGATTTAATAAGCTTATTATGCAATAAGAAAGTTTATAGCCATTTGGCAGCTCAGCTTTGATGAGGTAACTATGAAAGGAAGCATGAGACCTTATGGGTGGTGAGCATATCTATGTACCAGGTATCTACCACAATCTTACTGTGAATATCTCTGCTGTTTGTGTATATATATTGATACCAGAAAATATCAATACAAAAGATCATGGTGGGCTGATAAGAGTACAAATCCACATGACAAAAGAGCCTCTGTGTCTAGCTGGTTGTCTCTTTGGCTTATTCCCAAATAGGTCTAAATAATACTGTATATGTCTAAATAATGTTAGTGAATAATGTAAAATTTGAACTAGGCTCCCACTTCAAGTGTTCATTCTCAACTGTTCATTATGAAAGATTGACAAGTTGTCAGAATAGTCAATAACGCTCCAAATTTCAACCAAATAAGGATAACGTATAAGTGCAGAGACTCATATTAAATTCAATCTTCTTGCATTTTGATGAATTTAAAAATACTTACTCCACAAATATTCAGTTACTAATTGTGAAGAACCAGCCTGCCACTATTTCAGTCTTAAAAGCCTTCTTATAGTAAAGACAAACTAACTTCATTCCTCTTCATGATTAAACCTGTGTTTCACAAAGATTGGATTTGCCCAACCTATAATATTAACTTCAGATGGTTCTATACTACCCCTTCCAGGAATGGCAATAATGTCTTTATTTCAAAAAGTTAATGACCATCTTGAAACCCTACCTCTGTTTCTAAAGGGCTGTTGTGGCTACTTTGATATGACTACCTGTTGTTATGACCACCTTGCGATCATGCCTGTGTTTCAGGAGGTCATTATAACTAACGTGTCATGCGTATGTTCTACTCCTATAACCCTGCCTATTTTGCCCCCCCCCCAAATCTCCCATTTGGAAACCCCTTATCCCTGAGCTATACAAACTGTGTCTTTCTCACATCCAATTCTACTCTCTGACTTAGGGTGTGACACCACACTGGCCAGTCCTGGGTGTACCCTAAAAAATTAAAGGTTGCTTTAATCAGACAGTTGTGCACTTGGTTTTTCTTCTTACATGTTCAGGCTTAACAACAGTAAATCATTACAACAATATATTCTGGGATCAGTTTCATATCATAATTAAAGCTTAATCAAATATTCTTGGATTACTTTGATAATGGAATAGTCTTGAAACAATCCAGTTGAGTGATATAATTATGTCTTTTGGAATGTCATTGTAAAATTAAAATTGAAAAGTAATTTAAATTAAAGAGGAAGTAATGCAATGACTTCCTAGAAAGCTTTTTCCGAATAACGGCTAATATAATTCTTTTGGTGCCTTCTTTGTGATTGGTAAAGATGCTTACTTTCAACTCTGATGTAAATGTTCTCAAAATATTTTTATGGCAACATATTTTCATATGGAATTTTTGTTCTCGGTCAGCTAGCTACCTTTGATAGGAAAAATGCATTACGGGAAAGCTTAGATTTCCCTCTATATTTTGAGTGATATTATATGGGCACTGGATAGACCTTTCATGTCTGTAAAAATATAGAATTAATTCATCTTCCCCACCTTGTAAAGTTTTGTTTAGGGAAAGATCCTGATGAATTCCTGGATCTTAATGGCTTAGCGCAGTGGACCCCCACCCCTTTCTTCATTTCCTTTTGAATATTAAGACTAAACAACCTTCAAAGACTGTGGGGTTGGACCACTGCCAATGGGGAAAAGATAATTACTGCCCGTGTTAGAATAAAAGCAAAGTGAAGTTTTTGTCTCAGTATGCTTGCTAGCCTAATATGTGTAAGGCTACACACTTTTTACAAAAAGAAACTGCCTTGCTGAGTTGCTTTCAGCTTGTTCTTGCATTCTTGAGTCAACATCAAAAGTATTTATTTATGATATCATTAGGATGAAAGGCAATAATATATTAGTGACCTCTATATTTCCACTCAAAATTTTGATCCTTTAAATTTTTTTTAAATCAGAAAGGATAGTTTCCTTTCTCAATTTAGAAGATTATGTTAATAGATAGATAATGGTTGCATATCCTGAAACATATTTTTTCATATTTTTAACCCAAATTATAGGTTTATATGCTGGTATAAAATTTCTCCCATAAATATGTTTGCTAAGAAGATTTAAGCTAACACTCAGAGTCAAATTGTTTCTGAAAAATTTGGCTGTTTATCTTAACTTATTTTAATGTTTAATATTTTCTCAATATTTGCCTGAGCACTAGTCAAAAGGAAACATTGATTTTAAATTATTAGTAGCAGAGTTTGCATAATTTTAATGCAATTCTTAGTATTAGTCTCCTTATAGCTGATTATCTACAACGATTTGGGTTTAGCGTTACAGGATCCATTTAAGCACAGTTCAGTTGCCCTAGGAAGCTAGGGGTTTTTGTGGGAATCATGTCTCTCACGTTCCCTATCAGTGGACGTCATTGTTACCACAGCTTCTTGCACTTCAAGGTGACTTCCCCGATGTCTTGTTGTCGCAGATTTGGCTATTTTACTTAAGAGTACATTACTCAGGTTTTGGGAGATCAGGAAACCAAGAGTGGATCATAAATGAGAAGTGATAGAATCTGGCTACAAAAGTGGGAGGACAACTGCAGAAATCTTCAGTAGACTACGTAGTAAGAATATTTAGAATATTTGCACAGCCAGGTTTCATCCCGGATGCGGGCCACCAAGCACAATACCGACTGAGCAAGCTACAGGGAGGCAGAGGAAATGGTTTTTCGCCTCTAAAAAAGAGAGAGCACATAATTCCTAGGGGGAAGATAGAAAGTATGAGGTATAGAATTAGTCATTGCTCTTCCATAAAACAGCCAGAATCCAGTATACACAGTTTCCATCCCTAACTGGTATGTGAGCTACAATTTAGGCCAACTGTTTCGGTGAACTATTTAGATCAACCCAACTGAGTTTTGTGGCAAAAGTTCTTGACATAATTTGCAAAGAGTATTTGTTTTCTTTGCTTACAACTTACAAACTGAGTAACAGAGTCTAGCAATGTGAAAGTTTAAAAAGGGCATATTTTATGACTGAAAAAATTTGACAATAGGAATATAATATATATATTTTAAAGATCTTTGAAAGAAAAGATAATTTTTAAGAGCTAAATTATTTATTACCTGAAAAAAAATACCGAGTGGAGTCCAACTGTGCACTGTTGACCAAGTGTGTTCTGTCCTGGTAACAGGTATTATCACAGAAAAATTTGCCACTAAATAAAAATATAGAACAGGTAAACGTGGTGGACTTGTATAAATTTCTAGACTTACATAGAGAAGCTGATCATATGTTACCCTAGATATGAAATGATAAAGAAACTAAGAATTTTCTTTATGTAAGTGTCCTAGTTAAGGTTTCTATTGTAATGAATCACTGTGACCAAAGCAGCCTTGGAGGAAAGGATTTATGTGGCTCACACTTCCACAACACATCACTGAAGGGAGGCGGGACAGAAGCAGGAAGGCAGGAGCTGATGCAAATAGAGGCTGTGGAGGTGAGCTGTTTACTGATTTGTCCCCAATTGCCTGCTCATTATAAAACTGCTTTCTTTTTTTTTCTCTCATTTTTTTTTATTAAAAATTTCCATCTCCTCCCCTCCTCCTCCCCCTTCCCTCCCCTCCTTTCCACCCATACCCCCACTCCCTCCCTCTCCAAGCCAAAGAGCCATCAAGGTTCCCTTCACTATGTTAAGTCCAAGGTCCTCCCAGCTCCCCCTAAGTCCAGGAAGGTGAGCAACCAAACTGACAAGGCTCACAGTGAGCCCGTCCATGCTGTAGAGTTCAAGCTCATCGCCGTTGTTCTTGGTTTCTCAGTCCTCCTCCACTGTCAGCCACATTCAGAGAGTCCGGTTTGGTCCCCTCTTCCATCAGTCCCATTCCAACTGGACTTGGTGGTCTCCCGTTAGATCTGTCCCACCGTCTCAATGGGTAAACGCACCCCTCACGGTCCTGACTTCCTTGCTCATGATCTCCCTCCTTTTGCTCCTCATCAGGACCTTGGGAGCTCAGTCCAGTGGAAAGCAGTGTGGAGGTTTCTCAGGAAATTTAGGATCAACCTACCCCAGGACCCAGCAATCCCACTGTTGGGAATTTACCCAAGAGATGCCCAATCATATTACAAAAGCATTTGTTCAACTATGTTTATAGCAGCATTATTTGTAATAGCCAGAACCTGGAAACAGCCTAGATGCCCTTCAGTGGAAGAATGGATGAAGAAAGTGTGGAATATATACATATTAGAGTACTACTCAGCGGTAAAAAAAATGACATCTTGAATTTTGCATGCAGATGGATGGAAATAGAAAATACCATCCTGAGTGAGGTAACCCAGGCCCAAAAAGATGAACATGGGATGTACTCACTCATAATTGGTTTCTAGCCATAAAACTGCTTTCTTATAGAACTCAGGACTACTGACCCAGGGATGGCACCACTCACAGCAGGATGAGCCTTCCTCCATTAATCACTGATTAACAAAAATGCCCTACAGACTTACTTACAGTCCAGTTTTATGGAGGACCTCCTTAACTGATGTTCCTTTCTTCCAAATGACCTTAGTTGGGTCAAGTTGGCATAAACCTCTTCAACACAGTAAGAAAAAGAATACAAAGCATTGTGAAAGCATTAGCTTTCCTGAAACCAGAGCATTTAATTTTCTCTAATTTGACAGTTTTGTACTAACAATGTTATTTGGATTTTTTCTGTACAATGAAATGTGCTTTTTTTTTAAAAAAAAAAGAACAAAATCTGAACACCTACATTGGCATTTTGATAATTGCCTAGATTCTTACTGATACTGTCAGTTTATGAAAATAGGTTATTTTTTTGCTTTCAAATTTAAAATCCACTTTGAGTAGCTTCAGACAATGTTTGTGGCTCCCTCCCAAGCGCCTTCTGGAAGTTAGGCTCTACTGGAAACAGTTTACTCCCTATCTTGTTCATATTTCTATCTATACTTAAAGTCACCACTGCAAGGGATAGTGCCCTTAATTATGGCACAGCTTTGGCTTTGAGAATTTTTCTTACTTTCTTTATGGACAGAAGCCTTGACTTGCTTCCAGGATACAATTCTTTGGGTGGGCTTGTCTCTACTTCAATACCTCAGGTGTGAGGACTGGTCAAGCCTACTTCAGGTTGGTCCAGTGGTTATGCTGCCCCATATTTATTTCTGAGGTATTCTCACAGGCAACAAGAATACGGAATCCACTTATGCTCATGGTGATGACTTCAAAAGGGCTCTTCCTGCCCGCTTCAGGATCAAGGCTAATGTCTATTGATAAAATATGGTTCTTTGTTTACCAAAATCATTAGTGGCCACAATGTAGATTTGTGGACTTTTTTTTTTTTGAGCAACAATGAAAACAGCAGCGGCACATTGTGGGAAGGCACATATATGAAGAAGAACTTATGATACGTGAAAGATAGCTTTCCAGAGTATTTTTTAGCCTAACCCAGACTTATTTTAGTCCAGACTACTTTCTTCAATTTTATTGCTCAATCTATAAGATATAGCTTGAATATTTGTCTCCTTAAAAATATATGTTGAAACTTATTGTTTTAAGTTAAATATAATAGCAGCAGGTTATAATGTTTAAGTTAAGATCAGGACTGAACTGTCCTAGGTTAGGCTGGGATTACTCTGCCCTCACTGGTAGGATAAATCCCACTATAAAAAAAGTGAATTCAGTTTCTCTTGCTCCCTAGTCTTTTCATCTCCTATCATAGGAAGGCAGAACCCTAAGGTCTCCACTAGATCTGACATTGTATCCTTGATCCTAACCTCTGTAGGCCCATGACTGGATAATTATAGACTGTCTCAGCCCAAGTGCTCTACTATAATATCCACCAATGAAAAAAAAATGAGGAAAACCCCCTAACTTTACCAGAAGTAAAAACAACCGGTAATTATATCATGGCTCTTACCCACCTTGAATGAACACAAGTAGAACAATTTAAAAACTTCCATATATTTCAAAGTTTATAGATTCTTACAAACTCTTTCATATTCATGAAAGGAAACTTAAGAAAATGACTTCTCAGTCCTGATGTTGCCCCTTCAGTTTCCTGGCCTATATTCCACTGAGTTTAAATATTCCTTCTAATATAATACCTTATTTACATGTGTGTCTTGCCATATTGCAAGCACTATAATATAATTGACTATATTATAGAATTCAAAATGAAAATCTTTTCTGATATCTACGGTGACATTAAGGAGGATTCATATCAAAACTTATTTCCAACTTGATGTCAAATCTCTATTACTAAGATTTATTTCCCCATAAAAAAATGACCTGAGCTGCCACTTAGCACTTCAGAGAGTTTTCAGGAGCACACCTAGAATTTATGAAATTATGATCAAATCTGAATGGCTCTGTACCTTAACTTTAGTTCAAACTTTTAATAATTTCAGTTAATATGCTATACTATTTCACAGATAGCCTTTTCCTAAATTAATGTTACTCCATTAATGGTAACTTGTAAATATCTTTGTTAGAATGTTTAGAAGCAGAGGGAAGGGACACATACTAAATTTGCCTTCAATGTGACAAGGTCATTTGGGAAAGAAACTGCTCTTGCGTGTACTGCTTGATGGTATGTTGTATGAACTGAACATGTAGAATCCATAGAAAAATGACTGCTAATCTTTCCAAAAGATGGGATGGTCCTACAGGATTCCTGCTTCACAAAGGAAACTGCTAGAAATTCTGCAGGACAAAGAAGAAAATTACTGACAAACTGCAAATATAGGCAAAACAGTCTTTCAAATTTCCTGCTTCATGGAAAAGTCTGCTGGATACTATGGGCTGAAGTATGGGATACTATAGGCTGGAGATGGATGCACTGTTACAGAAGATCTTTGGATAACTCTCCAGCCAGTGAGATGTCTCTGTCAATTCTAGAGTTTGGAAGTTGCTTACAATGCACTTCCTATTTACTTAGGTATCCTTCTGGGGTCTTTGACGGAATTGAAGACAGAGAGATATAGTTACAGTTTTCCTTAGTTATGATAAAAGATAAATTAGATATGAAAATTTAAACTCACAAAGATAAAATGAATGAGAGAATGTTTTCTTATTTTTGCAAGATATGAATAGACTAATATTGTAACTGTAATTCTTGCTTGATGCCAGTACTGTGGGACAATGGTCTTGTACCCTGTAAAGATTTTCCACTTTTATTGGTTTACTAAAACACTGATTTGCCAGTAGCCGGGAAGGAAGTATAGGCTGGGCAACCAGAAGAGGGAAATTCTGGGACGAGGAAAGGCTCAGTCTGCAGTCATCACCCAGATGCAGCGGATGCAAATGGTTTCATTTTTTTAGACCATATGTATATAGAAATGTATCTATTTCTTCTTCATTATCTCAATTTATTAAGACACGTGTTTTCATAGCGCACCCTAATAACCCAAATTTCACGGGTGTGTATCGTATTGTCATTTCATCTTTGATTTTATTAATTTGTATTTTTCTCACATTAGTTTGATTACAGAGTTGTCAGATTTTCCTATCTTTTTGAAATGCCAAGCCTCTTATCACATTTGGATAGGTGTTTTTTTTTCCTTTTTATTTATTATTTTTTTTGGTTTATTTTTTATATTTAAAAATTTCTTTCTCCTCCCCTTCTCCTCCCCCTTCCTTCCCCTCCCCTCCACCCATACCCCCCCTCCCTCCCTCTCCAGGTCAAGGAGCCATTGGGGTTCCCTACTCTATGTTAAGACCAAGGTCCTCCCAACTCCCCCCAGGTCCAGGAAGGTGATCAACCAAGCTGAGAAGGCTCCCACAGAGCCCGTCCATGCAGAAGAATCAAAGCCCAGCGCCTTTGTCCTTGGCTTTTTTTTTTTATTCCATTCAAAATTTTCTACTCTGATTTCTTTCTTTCTATCTATTGCCTTAGTTTTTGGCTTATTCCTGGTTTAGAGACGTTCAGAGAGAATTCTTTAGTTATTTATATGGAGTTAACGATAATTTTTAAGTTACTCTTCTTTGTTTGAAAAGTCATATTTTACAACTATGAATGTCCATCTTAGATCTGCTTTCATTATATCCCATGAGGTTGGTTTGCTATTTTTTTTGTTTCTTGTAGCCTAGGAGATTTTTATTTCTTGCCTGATTTCTTTGATGACCTATTCATGATTAAATAATGTGCTGTTCAGTCTCCGTGAGCTTGTGAGTTCTGTACTTTCCCTAAATGTTCGTTTCTAGTTTTATTCTTTTGCAACCATTTAGAATACAAGAAATTATTTCAGAGTTCTTGTGTTTGTTGAGATTTGCTCTGTGTCCCTACCATATGATCTCTGCTGAAGCAAGTTTCGTGAGTTTCTATAAATAATGTGTAGTCATTAGATATCTGTTGAGTCTACTTGATCTGTAATGTCATCTAACTGATATTTCTCAGTTCATCTGGGGAGTGGGTCAGGATAAGCAGCAGATTGTTGAGAGAGGGTGGAAATTGAAGTCACCCCTATTTTGCATTGAGGTAAGTCTGTGTCTTTAAGTCCAATAGTTTTATAAAATTGAGTTCACGAGCATTGGGTGCATATAAGCTCAGAACATGTATCTCTCTATTGGCTAAGATGTGTAATAGAAACTATTACATTTTATGATACATTTCAGGTGTAATGCAGTATTTGTGCTATTTTCAACAGTCATTGTTCTCATTTTCGTCCAGCAGGAATATGCTGGTCTCACTAAATATATAACACAAAAAATGTGATGGTGTCAAAACTGAATTCATTACATAAGTGACTCCTAGACTATACTATGAGAATTGCACTTTAATATAAATTAAAATCAAAGAATGAATCATAATCTTTTATTCAGTATTACAGTATTATTTATCATTTTTCTAAATGTCTATTTACTAACTTCCTCATATCACTGATGTTAACAATGAAATTGTTTCTTTAATAGAAGAAAAGAATGATTATTAACCTCTATGTTTTAAGTAAGGCAAGCATTTTTTTAACAGACAGAGTCAGTTTAACAATTACAATATTCTCTGTAGGTTTGAATATTGTTACTCTATATATTTTCACTTTATAATTTTTGAAAAGCACATATTGTTCTCCTTGTATATTCAAAGGCAGCAATGCCAAGGAAATCACTCAACAAGGTTGAGTGTATCAGAAAGAAACAAAAGACTGAATATATTCCTTGTTAGGATTTTTATCAAACCAAAGAATTAGTGATTTGTGTGCTCCTCTTCTATTTTTAGGCAAAGAACCTTTGGAGAGAGTTGTGTGGTGGCATTTAGAGGGCTGTCATGCAGGGGCTACCTCCAAGGGAAGCCTCTTGACCCTAACCACCCAGACCAGACAATGCGATAACAGGTGGTGTTGGAGGAGGCAAAGCTGCTGCAGATTTTCATGATTTTGGAAAAGTCGCAAATAATAGGATTGAAGAGCTGAGAGCCAGCACATAAAGTCACACAACCAAAGTTCATGACCACTAGCCGAGAATTACAGTCCACTGTCTGTCTGTCTGTCTGTCTGTCTGTCTGTCTGTCTGCCTGCCAGCCTGCCTGCCTGCCTGCCTGCCTGCCTACCTGCCTGTCTTTCTCTCCCAGTGTGTGAAAAATCAACATTTGGTATACAAGCAGAAATTGCAATACAGTAGAGCTGGATTAAATCAGCACTTAACGTAAGACAAAAAAATAATACTGGTCAGTAACTACTGCATGGTGTTAGTAGAATAATTGGATATGCAGATAGAGAAAAGATTCATCAAAATTAATATAAATTATATTAAAAATATTAATCACAAAAATTAAACACACAGAAAAGATGACTATATGTTAGTAAGCAACATTGTTTATTTCAGGAAGGGTATCAGATCCACCTGAAAACACCGGAGCTGGAGCAACTTTTTCTGGTTTTACTGTCCACATATTTTGTTTTTGTGCTATTCTGTGGTAAAGTTTGTGCTTATTTCTTTTATTACAGAGTGAGCACTTTTTTGTAAATATCAATTTTATATTTTAGTGCTAGAAAAGGAATGGAAAAAAATAGATATTCCAGCTTGCTGGTTCCACAGCATTCCCCATTTCCACTAAAACATTATCCACCTTAAATGTGTCTCCTCCTTTACATGCTATAAACCATTCATAGGAGCCAAGAAAAATGGCCCAGGTAATTCAGACTGACAGCTGATTGTGCATATCCCAACAATCAGACTGGCCACTTACTTTACTGACAATACATTATTAGCAAATGGAAATTGGCTTTCCTTGCAGTGCAGGTGGCTCATTTCTTCAGCTTACCCATCATGCCACTTGTGACTTATCCTGGCTAATACAGGAAGCACACTTGATGTTAGGAACTCCAAGCAATTATATGATCTAAAATTCAAAATTGGCCGTCAGGTTGTCTATGATATGCTTGTTAGCTGATGTAGTTATGATAAACAGTCCCTTTTCACCACAGAGAAAGATTTTACTTGCATGAGCTATTTGTATACCATTGGACGCCACAGCTAAATTAATGAAAACAGACTCTACTGCATCCTGGTTTCAATCTCAAGTAACTGCTCAAAGCAGTGACACAGTAATTGTGTGAGCAATTCAACTCGCTTTGTTGATGTACTATTTGGCTCAAAGAAGGTCAATTTGAATACAAGCTGAACAAATCGTCCCAGGCAGAGAAAAAAACTTGCTAACATAAATTATATAAAAGAATGGATTTATCCAATGTAAACAGCAATAACGTAAGTCTTAGTTTCAGAGTATTATAGCAACCTTCAAAACAGTCTCACTTTATTCTAGAAAGGCTGAGTAACATGTAGAGGAATAATTGGGTCTAAGTTATTAGCAGTCACAATAGTTACAAATTATATAGTGCTAGCTGTGTTTAGACCAAGAATTAGGCTTCCCATTGAGTTTCTACCTATATTGTATGCAAGGACAGAAGAATGCCCTAGAAATGTATTTTCTCAATCTTCTTCTCAGAACCATATACCCCTCCTTTTCAGATGTAATATTGCATAGAAATAAAACTGATACCCATTTGTCACTGACGCTTTTTAGCATAATAGCTTCAAGGAAAGGTTTTTTTTTTTTTTTTAAATTCTTCTCCTGTGCCCCAGTGCAGAAGTCCATCTTTTTTACATCACATTTGAGCATAGCTGGGGAAGGAAACATAGACAAGATTCATTAAAAGAATCATTCACAAGAAGTAGGCCTCCCTCATTTTAGAAGCGACTGTGACTAATGGACTTCGTAGAGCAATCTTTTTCAACTCAGGAATTTGAGGGAAGGTCTTCAAATACTTTTAATAAATCTGCCCAGAAACATTATATATAAGGATGTCTTTGATTGATTAGTCCTGTATTCTCCTGCAATTAAATTTTGTTTTATTCTTCAGGAAAAATATTACACTATTAGTTCTGGTCTCTGAGGTAGAAGCAAAAAAGCTGTATTCTTCTGCTGGCTTATTCACATTGCTGGACACATCTACTATTAGTAAAAGAGGAGGAATATATTGGGAAATTGCCTTTAACTTCATCATGACTATAGCAAGGTTTACTTTTTCCTTTGGATGTCATTCATTTTAATTTAGTTTGTTGTGAGGCGGCAGGAAGTAACAGGTACAAGTATGTATGACCTTTGGTTGCTTAATGAAAGTGGACTGTAGTTCTCGGCTAGTGGTCATGTACTTTGGTTGTGTGACTTTATGTGCTGGTTCTCAGCTTGTACTTTCCTGAGTACTGCAGCAGGTGAGGGACAGGGGCAGCTCTCCCATTCTTACGGCCTTAGCCCAATAGTTTCATAAACAAAGTCTTTCTTTGTTTAATAAAATAAGGGAGGGATTGTGTTGGAACAACAGAAGAGAATAATCGCCAAGTTCAGGAGAGTCTTGAAATTGCTTGTAATGTCCCTTTGAAGACCGGACAAGAGGTGCCTATGAAATATTGTGAAATTCACAGCCAAGAACAAGAATCTTGACTAGATTATTGATCATAAATCAATAGTGCTGGAAGGGTTCAAGTTTATGTAAATTTCAACATCTTGGAATCATTACCTAGAGGCAGAGCCTTAGGAAGTAGAGAGGCATATTCTTCAGACTGTGGTGGAGAAATGAATTTCTATTCTAGTTTGGGTATGCAGAGGCTTATTCCAACTAAAAAACTTAAGCTTTAGGCTACTAGGATTTTTTTTTATAGTGACTGGAGGAGTTATTTAGTGTAAGCAGAAGCAGCAAGTATAAATTGTACTTATTTTTAAATGTGGAATGTTCCCATCCCAATTACAGGACGGGAAAAGCACGCATTTAAGTTGTTGGCTTTGGAGACTCATTCACGTCTGAGCATAATAAATTGATAAGTAGTATATAATTTTAAAGAAACGCTTTCCTCAATGAGTTATCAATGACTTGATTTCCATTCCTTCTGTAAATGGGTAATAGTGTATATGTACATTAAAATGCTCCGAGCATTGTGGAAAATTCTATTGGTAGATACTGTTATGCTCTTTTAGAAATACAAATCAAATAAAATATTCTATCATCAAAAACATGTTCTGTGATTACAAGGAATACTTGGAACATGGGTTTACAAGAGACAGGCACATTTCTTTGTAACTGCACACACACACACACACACACACACACACACACGTACACAAACACGTACACACACACTCCACTAACTTTTCCATTTACCAAACAACTTTCATTCTCCATTTCTTCTTCATGTCTTATACACTCTCAGTTTCCTTTGGCTGAAGTAGTAGGCTCAGTCATCTTCCAAATATAAAACGTGTTGTTCCCAACCCCCACCCTAATACATAGATGATATGTCACTGCCCGAATTGTTGAAGTTCCAAAATTCATCAGTATTTGCACTTTGATGCCATTTCATCAGGGACAGCCACTCCTACTTCAGTATAAATTGTTCCTTGTTCCTGTCTGCCTTTCTGTAACTTATTGTAGTTTGCTGCTCTTTGCCTGGGTTTGTTGCTTTTTAGAGCTATTTTGTTATAATGGAATCTTGGATCAGATATGTTCATATGAAGATACCAAGTTCCAGTGGAAGGCTCCACACCTCTGGACCTATGGGATCCCATGCCCCAGTGTAAATTTTCAAATGAATACACATATGGGCAGCACTAAGTAGACTTAGTAGGTTATTTTTCAAGACATGAAGTTGTGATATGAAATTATGTGAATTAGGGAAAGAGGAATGCTAAGTATGATCATCTTTCATTGTGTGCATATCTGAAATAAAACATGCAGAAAAATTTCATTATTTATTTTCTGGTTTTTCTATTTTATTTTTTTATTGATCTGTATATTTTTCTTTGCTCCTCTCCCTTCTTCTCCCTCCTCTTTTGTCCTCTCCCATAATCCCCATACTCCCAATGTACTCACAATTTCTTGTCTTTTTCTACTTCCCGTGTAGATTAGACTCATTCATGTCTCTCTTAGGGTCCTTTTTGTTGTCTAGGTTCCTGGGGTTGTGAATTGAAGGCTGGTTTTTCTTTGTTTTATGTCTAAAAGCCACTAATAAGTGAGTACATATTATATTTGTCTTTCTGGGTCTGGGTTACCTCACTCAATATGATGTTTTCTAGATTCATCCATTTGGTTGCAAATTTCAAGATGTCATTATTTTTTTCTCACCATGTAATACTCCATTGCGTAAATGTACCACATCTTCTTATCCATTCTTCACTTGAGGGACATTTAAGTTGTTTCCAGGTTCTGGCTATGACAAATAATGCTTCTATGAACATAGTTGAGCATATGTCCTTGTGGTATGATTGAGCATCCTTTGAGTATATACCCAAAAGTGGTATTGCTGGGTCATGAGGTAGGTTGTTTCCTAATTTTCTGAGAAATTGCCATACTGATTTCTAATTTCTAAAGTATTGGTGGAGACTGCTTGTTCATGCCTGGCTCTCCAGAACCAAAATAATCACAAAGAAACTATATTATTTGTGATACTATTTGGCTAATAGATTAAGAGTATTTCTGGCTAACTCTTATGTCTTAAACTAACCCATTTCTATTAATCTGTGTATTGCTGCATGACTGTGGTGTCTGTCTCCTATGGGTGACTACATGGCTTCTCCCTGACTCTGCCTATTATTTATATCTTACCACTAGGCTACTGTTAAGGTTTCAGCTGGCGGCTCGTGTTTTCCTCCTCTGGAGGCTACATGGCTTCTCCCTGATTCAACCTACTCTCTTGGTGCCTGGTTAAATTCTGACAAATATGCTTTGCTTGACAAATTTAAAGCAATTAAATCAATTCCGTACATGGAGCAAGGAGCCCAGAGCTTGCGACCAGGGAACACCACAAACCGGAAGCTGCATAGCAGGGAAAGTGTGTGGGGGGAGCCTGTGTGAGCTTTGAAAATTGCTCCAAGTTGTTGCTGTGACTGTGGTAGGTGCCTTAGTTGGTGAAATCAAGTCAAGAAGGCGGGGGTGGGAAAATCAGATGCTGTGGACTATAAGGCAGACAGAAGTAAGACAAAGAGAAATAAACAGAGATAAAGTTTGTGATCACTAGAGTTAGATTTAAGCATATTTTCCCATAGATCCTTCTCAGAGCAAGCAATGAAAACATGTGGCCAAACCACCAAATGTTTAGAACACTACACATTTAAGTGGTATTGTTTTGGAAGCACGTAAAACAGCTTTAAAATAGTTGTTCTCTTATATAAAAAGGATTTCAATGGATAGAAAAAAACAAACTAAAGAAAATTTATTACCTATACCCAACCTTTCTCTTGGTTAGTACTTTGTCACATTTACCCATTTTTCTCCAAATAGCTAAGTGTGGGGGATGTTTTCCTTTATATCAATGAGAATGCTCTCAACTCCAGAAATAAAAACTCCCTGGCAAAGAGATCTGTTATTGCTTTTCGCAAGAAAACAGAAAAATAAGGTCTGCCAGAAACACTTGGTTAGAATGTTAGCGACAGAATAAAAGAACCAGATGTCTGTTTCTCTAAGGTCAGTGTGACATGCCAGGAAGCCTGGAGTGTGGCTGAGCTATTTTGCTGAACAAGGATTTCATGGCACTGAACTCTGAACCGTTGGTAGTACACACTGATGAACAATGTAGCTCTTCCCAGTCTGAGAACTTCTAGGTAGTGAGCATGAGATTGTGTTCACACTATAGATACAAATGATACTGATGTTATCCAGCTGTATTTGAGACCTTGATGTACCCAGAAACCTTGACTGGGCTAGAGATATCGAAAAAGTATGTCTAGGTAACCATCAGAAAGAACTTGAGCTGATGTCCTGTTTGGGACACACTGGTTATGAAAGGTTTCATGCACGTGTAGAAAATTGCTCCTCACTGGACTGAGCTCCCAAGGCCCAGATGAAGAGCAGAAGGAGGGAGAACATGAGCAAGGAAGTCAGGACCGGGAGGGGTGCGTCCATCCACTGAGACGATGGGACTGATCTAATGGGAGCTCACCAAGGCCAGCTGGACTGGGACTGAATGAGCATGTGATCCAACTGGACTCTGTGAATGTGGCTGACAATGGGGGCTTACTGAGAAGCCAATGGTAATAATGGCACTGGGATTTGATTCTACTGCATGTACTGGCTTTTTGGGAGCCTAGTCTGTTTGGATGCACACCTTCCTAGACCTGGATGGAGGGGGGAGGGCCTTGGACTTCCCACAGGGTAGGGCACCCTGACTTCTCTTAGGACTGCAGAGGGAGGGGAATGGGGAGTAGGACGAGTGGGAGGGAAATAGGGGGATGGGAGGAGGCTGAAATTTTTAATACATAAAAAAAAACGAAACAAGTATCCCCACCTTGGAGCACCGGACTGAGCTCCCAAGGTCCTGATGAGGAGCAGAAGGAGAGAGAACATGAGAAAGAAAGTCAGGACCGTGAGGGAACCTCCAGCTGGCGACAGATGGGGAAGGTGACTGAGCCCCACATTGGAGCACTGGACTGAGCTCCCAAGGTCCCGATGAGGAGCAGAAGGAGCGAGAACATGAGGGAGAAAGTCAGGAACGAGAGGGGTGCGTTCACTCATGGAGACGGTGGGACAGAACTAATGGGAGATCACCAACTCCAGTTGGAATGGGACTGATGGATCATGCGACCAAACCCGTCTCTCTGAGTGTGGCCAACAGCGGGGGCTGACTGAGAAGCAAAGGACAATGGCTCTGGGCTCTGATTGTTCTTCATGGACAGGCTCTGTGGGAGCCTTCTCAGCTTGGTCGATCACCTTCCTGGACCTGGGGGGAGTTGGGAGGACCTTGGTCTTAGCATAGAGTGGGGAACCCTGATGGCTCCTTGGCCTTGAGAGGGAGGGAGGGGAGGTATGGGTGGAGGGGAGGGGAGGGAAGGGGGAGAAGGAGGGGAGAGAAGGGGAAGGGGGAGAAGGAGGGGAGGGAGGGGGGGAGGAGGAGGGAAGGAGATAGAAATTTTTAAATATAAAAAAAAATAAACCATGAGAAAAAAAAAACAAAAAAAAAAGAAAAAAAAAAAACAAAAACGAAAATTGCTGCTCCTATATCCAAAATACATTGTATGGCCCTTGAAAAGGGAATGTTGGAGTATTGGGAACATAATTTAATGGTAGAATATTTGCCTGTATTCACTGGGACCTGGATTCAATCTCCAGCGCTGTCAAAGAGAAGAAAAGAAGTGAGACTCAGAATTTGAGGAAGGCAAATCTCAACCCCGAGCCCTGAGAGTAACACCAGTACATTCACTAGTGCACTATGCTAGACTTCAGTGGAGACTTCTTTTTGCTACGTTCATAGCACACTGTCTGTGGGAGAGGAAATTTCTTTACATTTTCCAGGAAAAATAAACACAGTGATAATCACCATGATGCATGTCTTAGTTAATGTTTCTATTCTTTTGATAAAACAGTGTATAGGAGCGATACTGATTTTTTTGAGTTGATCTTGTATCCTGCCACATCACTGAAGGTTTTTATCAGCCGTTCTCTGGTAGAGTTTTTGGGGTCACTTATGCACACTCTCCTATCATCTGCAAATAACAAAAGTTTGACTTCTTCCTTTCCAATTTAAACCCCCTTGATCTCATTTTGTTGTCTTATTGCTATTGCTAAAAATTGTAATGTAAAAATAGTCAGATAGAATGGTTAATCGCCATATTGCTCTACCTTATTATTGATTGGAATCTATGCAAATACTTTTAAAAAAATCAATGGAAAATAATGAGAATCAGGTTAATAAGAAGAAAAGTCAAACTATGTTTCATATATGCATGAGATTCTTGAAGAATGAAAAAGAACATCTTTAAAAGACAAGATAAATTTAAATCGTTAAAAATCTGTATAATGCTGTTATAATCAACTCCTCATTGAAGTATGTAAAGAAAGCAAGGCTCAGACTGCTTCCAAATGTCCCAGGGGTCTACAGGCTATTTGAGGGGCAGACAGTGCTCCAACTGCAAAAACACTGAGTGACAGCCCCATAGAAATGCATGAATCTCACACAAATAAATTTTGATGTGCACTTTTCAAACTATACAGACTTAATTAGTGGGACGTTATATAAATGTCAATAGATGGCACAAAGTGATGTGACTCAGAATCTTAAAATAGCGCGAAAAAAGTGTTTCATTCCGAAATAAGACAAGCAGTTACCAGAAAAGAATAGAGTAAAGCAACCATTAGCTTTTCACTCTTTGAAAATATGAAAAGCTGTAAAAGTTATAAACTGATTAAAAATCATAAAGCTTGGACTATTACGTAACTAAGAGGTTTGTTAAACTAATTTGAAGATGGAAAAATGTTCTCGAAAGAAACCCCCATCCATTGTCTTTCCTTAGTCACAGCACTTGTGCTGCTCCAAGATTTGGGCACAGATGCTGGGTTGTCTTGAACAGGGAGCAATAACGAAACACAAACTGCCAGACACCTAGCTCTGCGGCATGTGTGCCATTTGGTTGGACTCAGTGATGGATTAGCTTCTCAGTAGTTTTCTGCAACACCTGACTTAAGACAGCGTATCATTGTCCTTCCTCTGAAACAAATAGTAAGGCCTATTCCTAAGAAGAGAGCCCATCTCCTGTGACCAAGATTAGCTCCACATTGTATAAGTGAAATTTAAAGAGGATTACAAAATTCCTATACATAATTTAGGAAATGTGATCGTCTAGTATTTTTGTAGACTGTCACTAGCAGAGGCGTTTACCTGTGGAATATTTTCCAATATTAAGAGAATAGAACAAATCTTTAGCGTATGATTACCGAAAGGATCAGACAAGCCGTTTATTACATGTTTAAGATAATAGAGCTGCCCTGAAGTGATTGTGATATAATTGAGGATTATTTATGAGGCAGTTACCATAACTTCTCCAACACAAATACAGAACTATCTCAACAGTGTTTGGATAATTTTCTCTGCATTGCTAATGAATGTCTACTAGAAAATACTCAAGCCAAATTTTGTTATTAGCCTATCCTTTTTATATTCATTTTTTTATATTCAAGATTTTTTTATTCTCAGCCATATTCTGAAGCATCACTATCTCTTTAAAAATTTTCCTTACAATTTTCTATTTTCTATTCTGAGAGCTGTTTGCTAAATACATTAGTCTTTTATTGATTAGATAATTTGGTTTTCAGGTATTTATTTTTTTATTTCTTCATAGAATCAAGATATTAATCTCCTATTTTTGTTTGGTTTTTTCGAGACAGGGTTTCTCTGCAGCTTTTTTTTTTTTTTAGAGCCTGCCTTGGAACTAGCTCTCCTATTTGATATTTAATTGACATTTGTCTTTCTTTAAGAAAGATATATTTTGCTATACAGATTTTCATTTTCTTGTTATTCCAATTGCAAATTTTGGTTATTTATTAACAACCACATAATATTAATATTATTAGTATACTTTTCAGAAAAATCTTTTTCTATGCCCATATCTTTATATGATGTCTTTTTCTATTTATTTCTAGTTTAATTTTGTGATAATCTGGTCCACTATAATAACTTATTTAAATTACTTTGTCTTCTTAAAACCATTTTGTAGCCAAGAATGTAGTCTATTTTAGAGAATGCTTTTTGTGATGAAAGTGTGCTCTACAGTTTTTGAAATAGTTTATAAATATTTGTTCACTTCATTGGATCTGTGGTAAATTTTAATTCTGAACCTTTATTTTATTTTTTTTTTCTTCAATTAGACTTCTGTATTTCAAATAAGGCTGAGGTATAGTACACTGGCAAAATTTAAGAGGCAAACAAGAATAGTGCCAAAGTAACAGATACCCAAAACCAAAAACCATGTCAGAAAACATCATATAGTAACCATTTATCGAATTAGAGCAGCAGGAGAAAGTCACTTCTAAGTCATCATCATTTTAGTGGTTTATGTCAGCTTCACCACGGCATATTTGCTTTATAACTTAAACCAAGTCTCTTCTAGTCTTAGATATTATTTCTGAATTCTGTGCTGATAGGCATGTTTACAAGAACTGGAGAGGTAATTTATTGGAATGAACTGACTCCCCTTCCTCCCTTCCACTTTGACACGGATTTTCCCCCTGCACAAATGAAGAATGATGTTATGACGTTGCCGTGGTGAAGCTGACATAAACCACTAAAATGATGATGAACCTTTATTTTTTTAGTTTGAATGACATATGTTTAAAATTACCCACTGTTACTGTGAGAGGACTTGAATCAGGACAAAGCTGACCTTGTACTCCAGTTGCCATTTGTTTCAATAATGTGGGAGTCGTGGGCTTAGGAGATGGCTCCTTGGGTAAAGTTCTTGCTTCCATGTCACAAGCTCAATTCATAGAATTCCCATGGTGGAAGAGAGAACTGTTTCTTACAAGTCATCCTCTGACTTCTATTTTAGACTTCCATTTGCTTGATATTGACTTTTATCTTTTGACTTATGAGCAATGATATTTTTGCCAATGTGGTGTGTTTCGTGAAAAGAAAAAAAATATTTAGAGGTCGTTTTTAAATCCGGCCAGTCATTCTGCATCCTTTAAAATGCATTTAGGCTGATAATACTTAAGGCTATTATTGAGAAGCGTTTACTAATTTCTGTAATTTTCTGTTTTACTTGTTGACTAGCTCATTGGGTTTTTTTTGTTTTTAAATTCCACATTAATATTAGGCACTGGATAATTTACTGTGCTTGGCATGTAAGAGTTTGTTGTTGGTTGTTTTAGTCTAACCTCTTTTGCTCTTTGCTCGTTTTGAGAGGTCCACCACAGAGATCACAAATAAATCACACACAAATGCTTATTCTTAATTATGAATGCCTGGCCTTAGCTTGGCTTGATTCTTGCCAGCTTTTCTTTTCTTTTTCATGTTTGATAGCTTTATTTATTTTTTTTTATATTATTAAAATTTTCAGCCTCCTCCCCGCCTCCCCCTCCCCCCTCCACTCCCCCTCCCTCTCCTGTCCAAAGAGCAGTAAGGGTTCCCTGCCCTGTGGGAAGTCCAAGTTCTTCCCCCCCCCCTCCATCCAGGTCTAGGAAGGTGAGCATCCAATCAGGCTAGGCCCCTCCAAAGCCAGAATGTGTAGTTGGAGCCAAATCCAGTGCCATTGTCCTTGGTTTCTCAGCAGCCCTCCTAGTCCGCCATGTTCAGGGAGTCCGGTTTTATTCCGTGCTTTTTCAGTCCCAGTCCAGCTGGCCTTGGTGAGCTCCGAATAGATCAGCCCCACCATCTCAGTGGGTGGGTGCACCCCTCGCAGTCCTGACTTCCTTGCTCATGTTCTCCCTCCTTCTGCTTCTCATTTGGATCTTGGGTGCTCCGTCCGGCGCACCAATGTGTGGCTCTGTCTCTATCTCCATCCATCGCCAGATGAGGGTTCTATGGTGATATGCAAGATATTCATGAGTATGACTATAGGATCTTTGCCAGCTTTTCTTAACTGAAATTATCCTGACTGCCATTTTGCCTCTAGGATCTTCCCTTTTCTTACTTTGTGTACTTACTTTCAGTCTTACTTCATGGCTGAGTGTGTGGCTGGGTAACTGACCCCTGGAGTCCTCCTCCCCTTGTTCTCTAAGTGCTCCTCCTTTATCTTTCTCCTTCCATTTATATTCTCTGCCTGCCATCCTCGCCTATCCTTGCTCATGATTTTCTAAACAAAAATGAAAAGTTTTAATTTTAATATAATAAGATTATATACAAGAAGAACAGTTGTCAAAGAAAGATCACATTGACAATGTACTGAATTCTGATTCATTTGTATCCAGTCAATCTAAAGAAAATATTCTAAAACCTATCCTATCTTAATGATCCTAAAGAAGGAATGTACACAGAGAGTACGGATTGTGTATGCTATTATGTTTTCTTTGAATTTTTTAACTGTGAATGATGTAAGTACAGAGAGACATTTTATTGTATGGGCTGCTTAGCTAAACCAACATATATATTTTAAGGTATCTTGACTTCAAAATTTGGGTCTAAGGGTATATTGGTTCTGATTTTGTTTCCACAGAGGATAGAAAGTTGTGGACCCCTTACTGTCTAATATGGTTAGATCAAACAAGACCTCCTGAAACAATGGCCTAGATGGTTCAATATACATGACAGCTTCAGGATTGCTGGCTAAGATGGACCTACCACACTGGATACCCCATGAAAGACTTGATTAACAGTGTCCCCAATCAGCAGGAACTAGTCTAGAGAACAATGCCCAAATTCCATAAATGATTGCTTATAAATGTTTGTTTACATGAAAGGGAGATATGCTATAGAGATAAATACTTTACATTAGTATGGATCTTGGTTTATTGATACAAAGTTAAGATCAATTTTGTTATGTGTATGATTCTGCTCTTGATTAAGGTATTGTGTTTGTATAGCTCATTTAAAAAATGTAATGTATAATTAAGAAATACAGGTTAATGGATAGTCATCTCTAATAGTCAAGCTGATAGTCATGTTAGTTAGGTTTTGTAGATGTACAGATATATATTTAAGATAGGTAGGTAATTTTCAAACTTTTTAAAGGCTAACAGAATTTGACATTTAAAATTGTTTAACATGCAGGGTCCAGGTTTCCTGTGTATTTCCCTTCTTTACATGGCTTTTTCTTTTATATTACGTTTACTGTCTCTTTAAAGACTATTTTTAATCTGTTAATTTCTTTCTATGACTGTCTATACCCATTTTTTTCTTGCTTAAGCCTATACACGTTGTAAAGCACACTGGAATCTATTTACAGATTTTGTCTGTCTGAATCTCTTTTATTGTGTTTCTCTAGTCCTTTTTGACTATGTGAGCAAACTTTAGACTGTTAAGCTACACCTGGATTCTCATGTGCTCTATAGGCTGGCTCTGCCCACTCTTGGGTTGTGTTGTAAAAGCCAAGACCAGAACTTGTGTATCTAGTCAGATCAGAAGTGCATGGCCAGGAACTGTGTTCAACCCCATAGAGCTCTAGAATACTGATACTTGCCTGAGTCAGGCTTTTTTTCTTTGTTTTTTTGTTTTTTGTTTCTATTTAGCATGTAAAATGCTGTTTAAGTTCTATGCTGTATAGCAGCATTTTCTTAAAGGCTTTTTTTTTTCTTAGCTTGCTCAAGCTCTATATGGAAATATAGGTCCACATTGGTATGCCAAAATTTTGTGTGAAGTTTTACTCTTTTTATTCTTTTGGATTTTTGCAATTTTTCCTTTTCTTACTTCTATATATCTTACATTCAGTCTTACTCCATGGCTGGATAGGTGACTGGGTGCCTGTCTCTTAGAGTCCTCCTCTTCTTATTCTATCTTCCTTTCTCTTATCCTTTTTCTCCTTCTATTGATACTCTCTGGGGGTTAGCCCTACCTATACTTGCTCATGCCTTACTATTGGCCATTTAGATCTTTATTAGAACCATCAGATGTTTTAGACAAGCAAAGAATCACAGTTCCATGGAGTAAAACAAATGTATCATAAACAAAAGCAACACACCTTACAATAATAATATGCAACAAGATTCTTCCTTAATCTATGCTCTGATGAAATTTACTTTTTCCTATGCTCTCATGGTTGAGACCGCCTTTTCTCCTTATATGCATAATATTACTTTAAATATATTTTGTGGTAAACTTTTCATATTTTGATGGTCCTAAACTGCCTTAGATTTTACATGACTGGAAATAGCCTATTTCTTTGTAAATTTTAAAAGACATATTTGCTAAATTATAATTTCTGTTGGCATTTATATACTTTTATGATTTAAAATATATCATACCATGTTTCCCTCACTTTGAGAATTTCTGATAAGAGATTTGATACTATTATGTTGCTTCAGCTATAATTGAGTTGGCATACTATTTTTATAGCCTTTGAAAGTGCCTGTTTTGTATTTATGATATTTTGACAATAGTATAGAGATATTTTTCTCTGTTTGTGTCTAGCTGGGGTTCTAAATGCCTATTATGTTTTGATGACCATTTCTTTCTCTAGTCTTGTAGTGGCTGCCTGAAGATCTAAAAGTAAAACAGTCCCACGGGTCAGTGTACAGAGCAGATTGTGGTAACACACACCTTTAATTCCAGTACTCACAATGACACACACCTTTAATCCCAGTAGCCACTCTAGTTGCCATAGAAATTGGTTGGTGCAAGCCTTTAATTCCAGTGGTGCACACTTTTAATCCCAGCCATAGAGAGGAATCTAAGACAGGATGAGACAACTTTTAGACACAGTCTCCTTCTGAGATTCTGGGAGGCAGGATTGCCTTTTCAGACCGAGGTCAAGGTAAGAGACTGAACAACAAATCATACAGCTATCTCTTCCAACATTTGATAATTTCCCCTTATATTTCTTTTCAGAATCCCCAGAAGATGCCATCACTCCCAGACAGCAGGAAGTAAATTTAAGAACATGACACCCATATCCCCAAGAGGCAGACTGGGTGAGTTTTGGTTGTTCAATGGGTTATGGATATTTGTCATTGTTTAGGATGGTTGGTTACAAGTTGTTATTGGTAATGGTGAGGAAAAAGCTGAACAAAGGAGTTTGGATTCAGGGTTCTTGCTTTGAAAAGAAAAAAGGGGATAGATATGATAGAATAAGAATAGATTATTAAATATACTTTTAAACCAAAAAACAACTAATAGTTTTATATTTTACATTCATATGGATTCTTTTATATTGATACAAATTTAAGATTATATTTGTTAGAACATACTGTACATATATTTCTTATCTTGTTTAAGGTATTATACCTATTAGCAATGTAATGCAAATTTTAGCCCTCAAATGTTATTATTACCAATTATTTAGGATAATAAGGCAATGCAGGTTTGTAGTTAGTCACCTGCTACAATTGAACTTGTCATTTTAGGTATGTATTCAAAGTGAAACAGATATATTTTAGGTAGATAAGTGATCTTAAAACATTTCAATGATCTGTGAAATATGGTGTTTAAGATGTTTTAAAAGCATAGGTTAATTTTATAACAATGAGTCATGTCTGCTCCTGGCAGCACCTATCTACTTCAGAGAAGATGATGGGCATCAAAGAAACTTCACATAGAGTTTGCTTTCTTTGTGGCAAAAGTTAGCTACTGGCAAGAAAGTGCTCTTGCCTTAAATGCTGACAGTATGCTGTCCAAACTGGACAAGCAAGAAACAAAAGTACATGACTGCCAAACCTTGCCAAGACAAGGTGGGACAGTCCTTTAAAAAATCCTGAGTTATAGCATAATCTGTCAAATAAATCCTATCTGTAGGCAGCCAGCTATTTCTGTCATCTCTGAAAATTTTTGGAAGTTTCTTGGTTGTACTTCCTGATTACTCAGTTAATATTATTTTCTTCTTAAGGCTCTGAGGGAGTAGAAGACAGGAAAGTTATAATTATAGTTTTATTTGATTACCAGACTCAGATAAAAATCTCATTAAAGAGGTTTAAATTGTATAAAGTTGTGAGACAGAAAAAGATAGTTTTGGATGGTAATGCAATTTAGGATAGAAAGTGAATTAGGTGCAAGACTTTGGATTCACCAAAATAGCATAGATAATGAAATATTTTCTCTTATTTTGTCAAATGTAGTTGGAGTGGATAGTGTATTTATTGCCTATATATAGTATATAATTGTTATACTTATTATATATAGTTTTTCTTATATTAGTTATAACCTTTTTATTTTAGACAAAAAGGGAAATGTTTTGCTTATGATCTAACATTTGCCTGAAGATCAGAGTGCAGAGCTAGCCACTAGTTAGCCATAGATGTCAGGCAGTGGTGGCAGACACCTTTAATTCCAACACTTAGGAGGCAGAGGTAGACCTATCTCTATGAGTTCAAGGTGACCCCGGGCTACACTAGATTGATCCAGTCTCAATGAGGGTAAGAGTCAGGTGGTAGTGGCTTATAGCTTTAATTCCAGTACTTGAGAGTTGCACGCCTTTAATCCTAGCACTGGGGAGATGGAGACAGGAAGGGGTATGACTGGGCAGAGAGAGAAATATTAGGCGGGAGGCAACAGTAGTTCAAGCATTTAGTCAGAAGACTTGTAGAGACAGGATGTCCCATTCTGTCTGAGGATTTCATAGAGGCAAGAAGTCTCTGGTGGCTGACTACTCCACTTTTCTGATATTTCAGCATTCACCCTCTAATATCTGACTCCAAGTTTTTATTATGAAGCCCAATTAGAAATCATGCAACATTACTAGGAGGAGACACTGTGACCATAGAAACTCTTACATAGAAAATATTTAATTGTGGTGGCTGGCTTGCAGTTTAGAGGTTCAGTTCATTATCATCATGGCAGGGTTATGCAGGCAGACGTAGTACTGGAGGAGTTGCTGGAGGAGTTGCAGGCAACAGGCAGTGGTCTGAGATACTTGGTCCTATCTTGGGCTTATATGAACCCTCAAAGACCTCCACACTGAAACACCTTCCCTAACAAGAACACACCTATACCAACAATGTCACACCTCCTAATAGTTCCACTCTGTTTGGGGGTCATTTTCTTTCAAACCACCATCATATCTACCATGGAACAAAGAAGCAAACATGAAATTACAGGGTCTTTATGTATAGAAATTGCCTGGCTTTAGCATGTTCTCTGTTTAGTAAATAAGTTAAAGCTTTGTAATAATATTCTCATATAGAGAGACATGGATCTGGTAATTACTAGAGAATACTCACACTTGACTTTTAAAGATTCACTCACATAGCACACTTCACCTTCTGTATAAATGCTGATGAGAAAATAAAACATTCACCTTCCACCGAAACAACTTATTGCTGATGCTGGTAAGCAGAATTTAATAGTGCCGTCTGTGTTTTAGTTGGCAATATATTAGACCATCTGCTGTAACTGCTTACTGATAGTTCGGGATAGGTAACCCCTGGCACCAGACATCACTAAAGCAGCTGCAGTTTTACTGGTAATATGCTGGTTGGACATTCAGGATTCCAAATCCTGGGGAATCAAACTGTCTTTCAAGGCCAAGTCTTTAATCCAAGGTTAATAAATTGTACCCTGAAGAAAAAAAAAATTGATAATTTAGGACCTCATCTTGCAGGCTTTGTAGTCATCAATATTCTTGTTTTTAAACCTTTACAGACTCCTACTGGTTTCACTGCTGAAGTAGAAAGTCTAAAGTAGCCACACACCAGAGCTTTACAAACACATCTTTTCTTATCTTTGAGAGACGTGTGTGGCAGGTATGACAATCTCCTTTGATGCTACAGTTGTGTTTTCAGACCATATCTAGTCCACTGGTCATCTGACTGCTGATAGATCCAGTCAGTTTTCTGGGGTCTCCCCTCTTTCTGCATCTCAGAAAACCTAAAAATATGGTTGTCAAGTCATGCTGAGTATCATTTGACCAAGGTCACTTGGTCCTCCACAGTCTTTCTATTGCTCTATGCCAAGCCCAGTTACAGTGGTCCTTTCACTTCTCTGGTCTGAACCCTCCTATTTTTCTCCTGATATCTCTTTTCCTGTCATGAATTCAAAGCTACTATTGTTTTCAGGCCATGTTTGTGTATCAGAGGCAAACAATCTTACTCTTCTGAAATAATATTGTTTACTGACCCGTACATACAGTTGTGTCTTCTGACTGCACAGAACTTTTGTTTTCTAAAGAAGAACTACATTGGAAATTATCTTTTGGAGGTAATGAAATTAAAAAAAACTTATTTACTTGTTCATTTGATATATTTAATGTTTTAACTGAAGTGAAGTTATAGCAATGCCTCATTCCTTTTCTCCCTCGAGTTCTTACTAGATATCCCTGTAGAACCCCACACATATCTCCTGCAAATTGATACCATCAGTACTTTTTTGTTTCCTATGTTTCTAAGTCAAAACAAGTGTCTCTTCTGGATGTACAAAACTGTTGGTCTTGGTTTTCATCTACTCGTAGTGGAATGCTTCAGTTTTCCATCAACAGGAGTCATATAAACCCAAAAAAAAGTTGTTTTTTTTACTAGTGTGTGTGTACTATGAAGGTGAAATGTATTTTTTTAGTAAAATTTATATTTAAAATATTTTTATTCCCCTAAAGGTCATCCTGTCTACCAAATTATGTTACATAGGTCACTTACAAGTGCTGGTTAAATGATAAATCAATGTGCTTATGAGTAATTTAGGTTCTATTTTGTGCTATAAATTATTTAATTTGAAACATTGACAGTAAATCAATTTTCATTAAACTGAGAAATGAAGTGTTAACATCATGGTTTTACCTTAATAGTTCAAGTGACAGTGGTAAATGCGGTCTTCAACCTTGTACTATCCTAAGAAAAAATATTAAAGAATGTCATGAAGGTTGAGAGAGAGAGGGGGTTTAGGCTCTGCCTTAAGGCAACCTCCATCACACATAATTTTCCTGCACAATCCCCTGTCTGTTTTTCAGACAGCTCTCTCTCTCTCTCTCTCTCTCTCTCTCTCTCTCTCCCTCTCTCTCTCTTTCTCCCCCTCTCGCTCCTTCCCTCCCTCTCTCTCCCCCCTTTCTCCACCATGAGTTGTAGACTTTCCCTCTACTCCCTCTCTCAGGCTGCCACTCAGAACCCATGAACACATGTTAGCAGCCACCGCTATCCTCCACAAGGCTGTTCACCGCCTGTGTTCTCTGTTCAGGCATGCTACACCTCACAGCTTACTGAGTTTGTCAGAAAATCCTGTAAGACAGCTGGGATTTCCTTTTTTAAAATTTCTTAAAGGAAGGAATTAGTTAAAAGATAGAATTTTTTTCTCTTGTTAAAAAAGGGAAAACATTATTACTATAGAAGGATTTAGATCTCTGTATATTATTACACTGGACAGTTTGAAAATAGAACAATTAGATTACAGGATAACTACTTTAGATGGGACTTATGTAATGTCAATTATAAACATGATCAGTTTTATTATTTTTTTATTTTTTCACTAAAAATGTTGGTTAATATGAGTGAAGAGATACAAGATTTAGAAAAACTTAATAAAACAGATCATAGAAACATTCATATCCAAACAGAGCAATTTAATGTAGAAGCAGTTTCAGCATTGCTTTATAAGGTTATAGAGGAACAGCAAAAGGTTTTCAAATAACCCTGACTGCTCCAGTCAGAAGATAAGGACTTTGGATTGACATTAAGAGTCTGAGTGTTCTCTGAAGGCCTTAGCTTGCAATATTGGGAATAAACTTATTAATGCCACTTTTCTGATTATCCTATTTCTGCTGGCTTGTATTTCACAATAAAGGAACTCACTGAAAAAAAGATGATATAAGTTAATACAACTATAAAGCCAAATATATATGTCCCAAATAGACATTGATGATAGTATAGTGTCTCCAAAATATGATTGTTATAATCCTGGATATCAATGTATAGAAATAACTTTTGATGCTTATCTTTTAAAATAAGATTTCATTAGCACATAAAACAAAATTAAAGATCAATGAATGGAATCTAAAGAAACTTGTACAGTAACTATCAATTGAGTGAAAAGGCAGCCCATGGTGGGGCCATCTTCCTCAGCTATTCATCTGAAAAAAAAGATTAGTGTTTAGGATATTCAAAAAATCCAAATACTAAATAACAAGAAAACAAACCAGTTTAAAAATGGGCAGCAAAACTAAGCAGATTTCTCAAAGGAAAAAATAGAGAAGAAAACATTTTAAAAAGTGTTAAATCTTTTTAGCCATAAAATAAATTAAAATGAAAATTATTTTAAGATTCCATCTAACTGCAGTCAATGTGGCCATCCTGAAGAATATGAACGATAAGATATGCTGGAGTGTGTGTAGGGCAAAGAGTACTCTTTTGTGCTGTTAATGTGAGTGTAAACAAGTGCAGCCACTTTGGAAATTAGTTTGGGTGTTTCTCAGGAAAGTAGAAAGAAAGCTACCGTATGTGCCCAATTTCTGTCACCCAGGCATCTAGCTAGAGCACTCTCTATCATTTTCCAGAGATCTTTACACATTCATGGTCATTGCTACTTTGTTCATAATAAACAAGAGATGGAATCAACATAGACACCAACGATTGCATCTAAATACTCTAACCTATATATTAGTCTGTGGAATGGAGCCATTTTGATCTCAATTTGCTCTCCATCCTCATTCATAATCCTCTATTTGGCCAGTCTTAGAGTGTCAGACTTCACATCCTCTCCAGATGCTTACTTCTAATGCCAAGGTGCTGTGGGAAGTCCTTCTGTATATATGTTGCTTTTATTGGTGGTTTATTTTATTGGTTAATGAATAAGGAACCTGCTTTGGCCTGTGGTAGGGCAGAGTAGAGCTAGGCAGGAAAAATAAACTGAATGCTGGGAGAAAGAAGGTGGAGTTAGAGAGAAGTCATGTAGCTACCACAGGAGACAGACACCTCCACCTATGCCTGCCGAAACTTTGCCAGTAGGCCAAGACCTCGTGGTGATGCACAGATTAATAGAAATGGGTTAATTTAAGATATAAGAGATCTCTAGCAATACACTTAAGTGACTGGCCAAGCAGTGCTTTAATTAACACAGTCTGTGTGATTATTTGGGGAGTCTGAGTGTCAACAAACAAGCAGCCTCCACCAACCCCAAGGTGCAGCCACTCCTTGATCAACAATAAGACCTGCTGTCAGGAAACACAGGAATAAAACATAAGCATCTGCAATACATAGTTTAAAAACTAGTATATTTTCATGTAAAAACTACACATTCAATTGTCATTAAATTGTGTAGTACTTTCAAAAATGCATGCACATATGTTTAAGTATAATTTAAAGACAAGCTGCAAAACGATTTCTTTATTGTGAATAAGAGTCAAACGAAGATGCACTTGAAAAGTTTGGAAATTTTATATATATATATATATATAGATATATATAGATATAGATATAGATAGTGTTTTCTGCTTATTACCTTCCAGTATTGAATTATAGCTGCTTTATGTTTTTATAAAGAACATAGGGTCTCTAATTTGTATAATTAGTTGCTAATATGGTTATATATTCTATAAGAAGAATAAGTGAGATAAGGAAACATAATTAAATCTTTTTCTAAGGAAAGTCATGTTTTGTAGGTTGTAGTTATCACCAAGATGATTCATCTAAAAAAAAAAAAAATCCAAAATCTCCTCCTACTTCAGGCAATTAGTTCCAGTTCCATTCTAGCCAAATAGTTAAAAGTACCTATCAAATGATTAATGTACCTGTTCTTAGATTACCTATTCTGAATATTTACATAATTAAGAATTTTTATATAAGTCAATGATCACTAGTAAATTTATGCTACAGATTAAATAATATATAACAAATGTATCACACATATGTTATACTGTGTACTTATATTCCAACATTTTCAACTAGGATGTTTAAATTCCTCATAGTCATAATAATACTTTCATTCAGGAAATTCATTAGACCGTGTCTTTGCTGAAAATTTCATTCACACATGCTAATATTACACAGACTTGAGCAAATTTTCTTAGTTCAGTGACTTTATTCAAAGTTAAGTGAGCATTATTGTTTCAAGGCTCAGAAAAATAAGTCAATTTATGGGAAATCTCATGGAATTAGCCAGGAAGAGCATTTATTATGAAGTAGATCCAATGAAATTGAACTGTGACCCATCAAGCAGATTTTTCTTTAGTTAAATTAGCATGATTCATTTATTCTAAACCTGCACGTAAACCGTGACAGTCAGCTTGGCTTTACCAAATTTACTTAAAGCAATGAGCTTATAATGAACACAGGTCTAATTTAACTTAAAGTTCTAAAAGTTTCATTATGAAACCAAACCCCTAATTAAGGTCAGGCAGGGGGGAAAAAGGAAGAGATTAGAGTCTTGTAATCCCATAAAATACAGATCACCTGTGAATTTAGGATGTTCCTCTCCATCTTAACTCCAGGAAAGGTTCTACCATCTCTCAACATACCCCTCTAGTGAGTAACATTCATACAAAGACTTTGGGGGGCATGTCATCAAATGCTCACAATAGTCAAACACCAATGATTCTGCTCAAATAAATCTCCAGTGCCAACAGCTCCCCATCCGGTATCTTGTATGATCACAGGTGACTCCCAGTGGCAACATGAAAATATCTCCCCATTTGAGATCTCTACCCAGTTATACACATGACTATGAGATAAAGGTTGGCCTGCTTATTGTTTCTTAACTCATCTATCCAGCAAACTGATAAAAGCAAATGAAATTAAACTTCAGAAGGATTATTATTTTCCCCGTAGTAGTTTTAATAGATGGTCACAAAATGAATGGGCATGGAGATATTAAAGATAGTGATACTTGTGGTAAGAGATCAGACAAAATGCAGAAAACATTACTGAAAATCAAGGGAAGTGATTCTTGTTATTCAGGCAGAAAAAGCATAGCTTTACTATGTCTGATAGGTACATAGAACGTATTACTTCTAAATAATAAATTTGAATCGCCTGCTGAAAATTCCAAACAACATGTTTAAAGGAGTGGCAAGTGTCTTTTTACTGCTAATAGTAAAATTACAAAGATAAATTAAAAAAAATAACAGGCCAAGAGGAACCAGCATGTGGAACATTCTTGTCCTACTTGTACTGGGAATGATGGTAAAAATCAAACGCTGTTTGGAAAGCATACTCTGGAGAGAAGGACAAAGGGAAGTAAGCAAATGTTTACTGGGAGATTTACATCTTTGGCTCCTAGATCTCTAAACTACCTCAGTAAAGGTCAGGAGCGAGAGAATAAGCTAACAGAGGATTTCAAAGGACTCCCTGTGTTATTGTACAGATCCCAGCCATATGAATTGACACACACACCCATTTGGATTGACAGATAATATAGGAGAAAATTGAAGAATTGAAGGGGAGGGTTTGCTGGACTTTCAAAGTTCTTCAAGGAAGAAAATGTTGCTTGGCTGAAGCTGTCCATTTTGTCAGAAAAGAGGATTAACCCAAAGAAGCTACCAAGCAGCCCTAAGAAGCTATGGATGCAGAGGGCCTATGAAGCTCTGGATGCAGAGGTTCTATGAAGCTTTGAATGCAGAGGCCCTATGAAGCTATGAATGAAGGGTCCCTATATGAAGCTTCAGTCCTAAGGTAGAGGATGAGTTGTGAAGAGCAGAAACTACTGAGCCCCGAAGGGACTGAGAGAAAGGTTTCCACACATGTTTCTGAGGCGAGTCCCAAGGAGTCCTGGGTACAAAAACCGAGACCACAGAATCAAGAGTCCAGAAGGCAAAATCACAGGACTTTAACATCTTGTTGTAAGGACTAGCTTTGTTTTGCGCATGACATACATAATATGTTTTTAGGAATGAGAAAGTAGACATGGGTGGGCTAAATCGTAGCCCTAAAAAGATACATCTAACTTATTGCCTCTAGAATCTGTGGATGGGATTCTATTAGAAAGAATATTTTTTTCCATAAATGTAATAAGTTCAAGGATATGAAATGAGAGGAGCATTCTGGATGATCCAAATGAGTCTTAAAGTCAATGATAAGGAACTTTCTAGATAATACTAAAGAGGCTAAACACAAAAGATGAGGCAATGTGAACACTGAGACGGTGTATAGAGTAATTATGGCTACAAGCCAAAGACTATCTGGAGCAATCAGAAGTGAGGAGGAAAAGATTCTAGACCTTTAGAAGAAGCATCCCTGCTGTTGCTGGGATTCTAGACTCTGGAATACAGGCTGTGAGAAAATAAACATCTGTTATTTGAAGCTACCAAGTGTATGGTCATTGGTTCCAATAGTGCTACAAAACTATCTGAATGTGGCCGACGGTGGAGGCTGACAGAGAAGCCAAGGACAAAGGCGCTGGTCTTAGACTCTTCTGCATGGACGGGCTCTGTGGGAGCCTTCTCAGCTTGGTTGATCACTTCCCTGGACCTGGGGGGAGTTGAGAGGACCTTGGTCTTAACATAGAGTAGGGAACCCTGATGGCTCCTTGGCCTGAAAAGGGAAGGAGGGGGTTATGGGGGGAGGGGAGGGGAGGGAAGGGGGAGGAAGAGGGGAGGAGATGGAAATTTTTAAATATAAAAAATAAACCAAAAAAAAGAAAAAAAAACTAATGCTTTATCAGAGCCCTTGACAGAGGATTGGGAGAAAACAAGCCTCACACAAGGCCTTGTTCTCTGATATATTTTGAATCTACTATATCCTTTCCCTCCCTAAGCACCCATGTAGGACAGACTTAGTCCCAGATTACCCAGGAGGAAGTAGGAGCAGGGCTTTATGAGAGACCTGCAGAATACTGGAAGTGTGTCCTGGAAGAGACTCGAGGAACCCAATCTCTTTCCTCTTCTTGTTCCTTCTCGTTGTCAGATGGGAGGCTCTTCCCACCATGTGCTCCATTATGATGTATTGACCAGACATGGACCCCAAAGAGGTGGAACCTAAGTCTATTCATGGACTAAGACCTCTAAGATTGGGGGCCAAAGAAACCTGTTCTCTCTTTAAGGTGACTATCCCAGCTGCCCATCATAGTGATAGGAAGCTGAGCAGCACCCACATTCCTGCACAGGATTTTTACCATGCTCATGCAGCGTTGTGGTGAGAAAGATCACCACACAATTGCTATCAGCTCTTTGAGCTCTTTCAAAGAGTTTGTGCATCTTCTTAAGCAAATGTTTGCTCACTGTTATGTCTTTACAGTAACTCCCAGTATTCTTCTTCTTCTTCTTCTTCTTCTTCTTCTTCTTCTTCTTCTTCTTCTTCTTCTTCTTCTTCTTCTTCTTCTTCTTCTTCTTCTTCTTCTTCTTCTTCTTCTTCTTCTTCTTCTTCCCTCTCTCTCTCTCTCTCTCTCTCTCTCTCTCTCTCTCTCTCTCTCTCTCTCTCTCTCTCTCTCTCCTGTTTATGTATTTCCTTAAGCATCACCAGCTAGATGGTTTTCTTGAATGCTGTGGCACAGGACTCTTCACACATACATTCCACACTCAGCTTGTATCTCTTCCCTCCGCAGTCTAAATTGACACAGCAACCAAACACAAGACAAGGTAATGACATCCTTATTACCATGCACTTTCATTTACTCAGAGATTGTGAGAACTCTGAATCCCATATTAGGCAGTTTAGCAGAAGATGCATTAGTGCCTTCAAAGACTTACCAAGCATCAACATAAAATGAAATGAGCTTAATGAAAAGCAGTTTTGGGGTCTTATCAGGACTGTATTTAAATGAAGGAATCTACTTCCCCCCATAGCCATCAAAGCAAACACCCTTATCATTTTATATAGGAAACAACTGATTTTTCAGAAGAAAAATTATTCTAACTTCTGTCTTTTTATAGTCTTCATAGACAAAGAATTTGAATAATAGTCCATTGGAGCTAAAACATGTCTTTTCAAATTCTTTTAACCCAACCCCCCAAAAAACACAAAATATAGAAAACAAAACCTTGCCACCCTCTTAATTTTAAATAATGTAATATTTTTTAAACAGTTGCTAAGATTTTTGTGCTATAGCTACTCTTCAGAATGTGCAGATTTTAATCTTTTCCAGATTCTGTAGAGAGAACTATGAAGATTATTGGTATTCCAGAAACTATGCTAAGAAATGCACTAAATACTTACTCATCCAGTTTCTCTGATCAGAATTCTGTTCTCACATTAATTCACAACTTGAAAACTTACAAGGTTAAAATATACGTTATTGACAACATATTAAATTCTTTATTATTGCATTTTCCTGCTTGTATGGCTGCTTATATTAAGAAATAAATGGATATTACATCACACAATGCCCCTTTGTATCACTGCAACTTCATCCTTAGGAAACAGTGAATGATAAAGTCTCAGAAGCTGGAAGGTTCATGAACCTCATAATCATTGTCCTTAAATTAGCATCCCCTTACATTTTGAGGCTATTGCAGCTGTTAAGAATTTAAAGAGCTGAAAATCATTTTGAATTTGAAGAGTGTCACACACAGGCTAATCAGCTTTAATTCATGGGAAGAAATATAGGGCACTCTAAAAGAAAATTAAGCTCCTGCCAAGACCAGGTGTAATTTAAATAGTCTAATTCCTATATGCTGATAACATCTACATTTTTATAATATGTAACAATCCTTATTTTAAAACTAAATTACATGCATTCATTTGTTCAAAACAACAATGAATTACAACATTCAGGCATGTTTAGTTTGTAGAAGCTTATTCATAACAATAATTGCCACAAAACAATAAAATAGTAGCCACTAAAAGTGGGAGATTTCAACATCCCAATCTCATCGTTGGATAGGTCTGACAGGAAATTAAGAGAGAAATAAGGGAACTAATAGGTATTATGACTTAAGTGGACTTAACTGACATCTATAGAGCACATCACCAAAACATGAAAGAATATACCTTCTTCTCAGTACTTCATGGAACCTTCTCTAAAACTGACCACATACTTGGTCCCAAAGCAAATCTCAATGTATACAAAGATATTTTAAAAAATGCATATATATTATCAGATCACCATGGGTTAAAGTTAGAATTCAACAACAACACAAACTGCAGAAAGCTGGCAGACTCATAAAAACCGAACAATTCTTATCTGGATTACGACTGGGTCAAGGAAGAAATAATGACAAGAAATTAAAAACTTTCTAGTTTCAATGAAATGAACGTAAAATCACCCAAAATTATGAGGCACTATGAAAGGAGTGCTAAGAGGAAAGTTTATAGCACTAAGTGCTCACATAAAGAATTTTGAGAAATCTCACACCTGAAAGCTCTAGAACAAAAAGAAGCAAACTCATCCAGGAGGAATAGATGGCATAAAATAATTAAACATAGAACTGGAATCAATAAAATAGAAACAAAAAGAACAACAAAATAAATTAAATAAAGAATTGGTTCTTTGAGAAAACTGACAATATAGACAAACCCTTATCCAAACTAACCAAAAGGCAGAGAGAATATCAAAATTAGCATAATCAGAAATGAAAAAGGAGCTGTAACAATAGACACTGAGGAAATCCATAGAATCATCAGGTCACACTTCAAAAACCTGTGCTCCACTAAATTGGAAAATCTGAAAGAAATGAACAGTTTTCTGGCTAGGTGACAGCTACCAAAATTAAATCAAGACCAGAAAACAATTTAAATACTGCCTATTACTCCCAAAGAAATAGAAGCAATCATTAAAATCTTCCCCCCCGCAAAAAAAAAGCCCAGGATCAGTGGTTTCGGTGCATAATTCCACCAGAATTTTAAGGAAGATCTGATACCAATCTGATACCTCAAATTGTTCCACACAGAAGTAATATTACCAAACTCTTTTTATGAGGCTACAGTTACCCTGATACCCAAACCATACAAAGATGAAATAAAAAAATTACAGACCAATCTCCCCCATAAACATTGATGCAAAAATTCAAGAACACATCAAAACTCCATGACCAAGTAGGCATCATCCCGTATTTTCAACATAAAAAAACCTGTCAATGTAATCCACCAAATAAGCAAACTGAATGTAAAACAACACATGATTATCCCATTAGATGATGAAAAAGTATTTAACAAAACCCAGCACCCCTTCATGATAAAGGTCTTGGTAAGATCAAGGATACAATACAAAGAACATACCTAAATAATAAAAGCAATTTATAGCAAACTGACAGTGAACACCAACTTAAATGGAGAGAAACTCAAAGCGATTCCACTAAATCAAGAACAAGACAAGGCTGTCCACTCTCTCCATATCTACTCCATATAGTACTCTAAGTTCTAGCTACAGCAATAAAGCAACAAAAGGAGATCAAGGGGTTGTAAATTGTGAAGGAAGAAATCAAACTTTGCTTTTTGAAAATGATATGATAGTATACATAAGTTAACCCCCAAATTCTACCAGGGAACATGTACAGCTGATAAACACCTTCAGTAATGTGGCAGGATACAAGATAAATTAAAAAAAAACAGTAGTCCTCCTGTATACAAATGATAAAAGGGTTGAGAAGAAAACCAGAGAAATATCACCCTTTTCAATAGCCACAAATAATATAAAACATCTTGTGTTAGCTAAGCAAACAAGTGAAAGCCCTGTATGACAAGAACTTTAAGCCTCTGAAGGAAGAAATAGGAGATACCAAGAAATGGAAAGATCCCCCATGCTCTTAGATAGGTAGGCTCAACATAATAAAAAAGACAATCTTAACAAAAAAAATCTCCAGATATGATGCAATCCCCAATAAAATCTCAACACAATTTTTCACAGACTTTAAGAGAACATTACCTAGTTTCATATCAAAAAAAAAAAAAAAAACCAGGAACGCTAAAGCAGTTCTGTACAATAAAGAAACTTCCAGAGGCACCACCATCGCTGACTTCAAGTTCTACTATAGATCTATAGTAATAAAAAAACAGCTAGATACTGGCATAAAAACAGATATGTAGATCAAAGGAATCAAATCAAAGACGCTGAAATAAATCCACACATCTATGAACACCTGATTTTGGACCAAGAAGCCAAAATTGTACAATGGAAAAAAGAAGGCATCTTTAACAAACAGTGCTGGCATAACTGGATATTGACATGTAGAAGAACACAAATATATCCATATCTATCCCCTGTGTTCAAAACTCAAGCCCAAGTGGATCAACAGCTCAACATAAATCCAGTTGATAGAAGAGAAGGTGGGAAGTAGCCTTGAACTCATTGGCACAGGAGACCACTTCCGGAATATAACCCCAGTAGCACAGACACTGAGATTGACAATTAATAATTGGAACCTCCAGAAATTGAAAAACTTCTGCAAGGCAAAGGACACTGTCAATATGACAAAATGACAATCTACAGAGAGGGAAAAGATCCTTACCAACCCTGACAGAGGGTTCATTTCCAAAATATATAATGAACTCAAGAAATTAAACATCAAAGTACCAAATAACCAATTAAAAATGGGGTGCATATATAAACCGATAATTCAAGACAGAAGAATCTCAAATGACTGAAAAACACTTAAAGAATTTCTCAGCATCCTTAGTCATCAGGGAAATGTGAATCAAAATGACTCTGAGATATCTAATCTTATACCTGTCAGAATGGCTAAGATCAAAAGCATTGACGACAGCTTACGTTGGAAAGGACATAGAGTAAGGGGAACACTCCTCCACTGCTTGTAGGAGTTCAAACTTTACAGTCACTTTGTAAATCGGTTCAGTGATTTCTTAAAAAAATTGGGAATCAATGTGCCTTAAGACCCAGCTATACTAATTTTAGCCATATACCCAAAGGGTGTGCAACCATACAACAAGGACACTTTCTCAACTATGTTCATAACAGTTCATAGTAGCCAAAACATGGAAAGAAACTAGATGTCCCTCAACTGAAGAATGGATAAGAAAAATGTGGTACATTTACACATGGAGTACTACTCACCCGTTACAAAAAAAGATGACCTCATGAAATTTCCTGGCAAATGGATGGAACTAGAAAAATTCATTCTGAGTGAGGTAACCTAGACCAAGAAAGAAAAAAAATGGCATGTACTCATTCATAGGTGGTTATTAGGAGTAAATGATAGGATAACTAACCTACAATCCAAAGCCCCAGAGAGACTAGATAAGGAGGGCTCAAAGAAGGATGCATGGATTCCCTGTGAAAGGGATGTAGAAAAGATGTCTTGGATAAACTGGGTGTGGGGGTTGAGGGAATGGAGGGATGGTAAATAAAGGGAGCATGATTGGTGGGCTGGGTGCAGGAGGCGGGTTGGAGGCAAGATGGAGAGGGAGAATAACAAGATATGTTTTGATAGAGGATATTTTGGGTTTGAGGAGAAACCTGGTGCAAGGGAAACCCTCAGAAACCCACAAGAATGAGCCCCAAGTAAGGTTCCTAGCAATGATGGAGAGGGTGCCTGAACTGACCATCTACTGTAAGCAGATTTGTTGATTTCCCTAATTGTCATCAGAGATACTCTATCTAGTAACTGAGGGATGCCGAGACAGAGATCCACAGAGAAGCACTGTGCTGAGCTCTGAGAGTCCTGGAGAAGAAAAAGAGGAGGGATAGTACCAGTCAGTGGGGTCATGATTGGGGGAACCCACAGAATCGGCTGACCTGAGCTCGCAGGAGATCATGGATGCTGGGCCAACAGTCAGGGAGCCTGAGTGGGACAGACCTAGGCCCTCTCCAGTTGTATGACAATTGTGTAGCTTGGTCTTTTAGTAAGGCTTCTAACAGTGAGAGAAGGACCTCTCCCTGGCACTTTGCTGACTTTTGGTAACCTGTTCCCCATGTTGGATTACCTAGAGCCATCTACACACAAGGGAAGGACCTCAGTTCTGCCTCAACTTGTTGTGCTGTTCTTTGTGTAAGCCCGGGGAGGCCTGTCCCTTTCTGAATGGAGATGGAGGAGGAAAGGATGGGGAGTGGGGATGATGGGAAAGGGGAAGAGATAGGAGGATAGGAGGGAGGGGAAATTGGTTGGTATGTAAAATAAATGAAAAATATTATTAAAATTAAAAACATACTGAGTTGCTAAATGGAATGAAAAGTGAGCATTCTTCAAAAGTCATTCAGTTGCCAAGATTCACATGAGGCTTTTCACAAACGTTATCTCAATTATTTCTCTAGTAAGTGTTGTGGTTCAGAATCATTACCTCTACTGTGATGAAATCACTCAGCTTCAAAGAGTCAGTTGAAGTCACTGCCCAATCAGAAAGACAGATCTGTGTGAATGGCAGCTTTTCTGACTGCAAGTACCACTTTATTTTCTTCTGTCTGCTTTACCCCTGGTCATTTATTATATTCTACTCCAAAGAGTACAAGTCTACCGGCATTTGAGAACACTGTGATGGATAAGAAAAACATAAAAAAATAACTTCACTTCTATAATATAGCAAGAAGCAAAACCCCAGTGGGAATTGTCTTTTTTTCCCCATGTTTTTTTTTTATTAAAAATTTCCATCTCCTCCCCTCCTCCTCCCCCTTCCTTCCCCTCCGCTCCACCCATACCCCCCTCCCTCCCTCTCCAGGCCAAGAAGCCATCAGGGTTCCCTACTCTATGTTAAGACCAAGGTCCTCCCAACTCACCCCAGGTCCAGGAAGGTGATCAACCAAGCTGACAAGGCCCACACAGAGTCCATCCATGCCGTAGAATCCAAGCCCATCGCCATTGTCCTTGGCTTCTCAGTCAGCCTCCACTGTCAGCCACATTCAGAGAGTCCGGTTTGATCTCATGTTCCATCAGTCCCATTCCAACTGGAGTTGGTGATCTCCCGTTAGTTCTGTCCCACCATCTCCATGGGTGAACGCACCCCTCACAGTCCTGAATTTCTTTCTCATGTTCTCCCTCTTTCTGCTCCTCATCAGGACCTTGGGAGCTCAGTCCGGTGCTCCAATGTGGGGCTCAGTCATTTTCTTCATCCATCGCCAGGTGGAGGTTCTATGAAAGCAGTGCTAAGAGGAAAGTTCATAGCACTAAGGTCCCACTTAAGGAAAACGGAGAAAGCACTCATTGGAGACTTAACAGCACACCTGAAAGCTCTGGAAAAAAAGGAAGCTGACTCACCTAGGAGGAGTAGAAGACTCCATAATTTTATGGAAGATTTCCATAATTTTATGGAAGTAGAAGATTTCCATAATCAAACTGAGGGCAGAAATCAACAAAATAGAAACACAGAAAACAATCCAAAGAATCACTGAAACAAAAAGCTGGTTCTTGGAGAAAATCAACAAGATTGACAAACCCTTAGCCAAACTAGTCAAACGGCAGAGAGAGAACACGCAAATTAATAAGATCGGGAATTGTCTTTACAATTCATTTTGTATAACCCAATGGCGTTAAAATCACTACAGGAAAACCCACAGAATCAACCTTTCTGGGTTCATAGTGCCTCACAGAGACTGAACCAACAACCATGGAGTCTGGATAGGACTGACCTAGACCCCTCTGCTGATATGTTCCAGTTGTGTGACTTGGTCTTCATGTGAGACTCCTAGCAGTGGGAGCAAGGAGTGTCTTTGACTCTGTTGCCTGTTTTGGGGACCCATTCGTCCTACTAAGTTGCCTTACCCAGCTTTAATAGAAGAGGAGGCGCCTAGTCTCACTGCATCTTGATATACCATGGCTGGCTGAAATTCATGGGATGCCTCCCTGTGTCGGAAGAGACAGTGGAGGAGAAGTGGATGGAGTGGGAGTGAGGGGACTCGGTAGGAAGGAGGGAGGGAAGGGAAACTTTGGTTGGGATGTAAAAACAAAACAAAGCAAAATAAACTAAAAGAATTCACCTCGCATGGAGCCGCTGCTGTAGCCACTGCTTGTCCTGGTGTAGGGAGGAGAGCGTGGGGTTAAATAAGCAGAGTGGTCATGCCCAGTTAGCCAGTGGGGTAGCTGCAGGGAGCTTTGCTGGAGCTCCCTACACAGAATGACTCTGGGCAACAATGGGGTATACAAGATGAGTCTCAGTGATAGTCCAGTATTTATGGTGCTTCAGAAACCTTGAACTAGACCAGTGGCTTGCTGCAATAAGTATTTGCATGTAAAGGAGTTTGGGGCTGATAATAGACCATGTGGCATACAGAAGTTTGCTCTGCCACTTGAATAAATGAATGTGCAATAGAGAGGTGAAAGAGATGACAGAATGGGGTGGCAGTATGCAGGAGAGAGATGTCCCTAGAGACATGGCAGTTGCAGGCAATGGATGCCCGCTGCCTCTGTAAGTGCGTCTAGAGGCCATGCTGGTGTTTCTGGTTTGTCTGCCAAGGAGAACCATATCGACATCTGTGCTCTGTGCTGTCACCTGAGGCCACATTGATGTCTCTGGTCCTGTTCTGTGCTGCCCCTAGAGACCATTGTCAATGTCTAGTGTGTTGGGGTCTCTGGGTAAGGGTCTTGTGCAAATCAGGACACAGGGAATTCAGAGTATGAACAACCACACAACAAGCTTATTTTGTATGGCTGTTTATACAGACTAAAAAGCATTACCTCAACTCCGAAACCCCCCTTTACTCACGTATTTGATCATGAGAAACTCTTGCCTCATCTTGCAAGAAACAATACCTCAATAAATAACAGCAATAAAAATGAAAAGAAATACATAGAAACAAGACAAAATGTATACAGAAGCAAATCACTCCTTTATATCTGGTAGACCGTGAAGAACTGAGCTCAAAGGCCACTTCCTTATCCAGGATACAGATTGTGACAGAACGTTTGAGAAATGTGCAGAGAAAGTATGCTTTCATTTATGCTTGGTTTGCCAAGTGACCGTTTCCTAACTTTGTGCCATCTGTTCCAGAAGGAGCCTGCACTCTAAGGCAGTTCTGTGTCTCCACAACCATGCTGACATTAACGATGCATGCTTCAGCTGGAAGGCATGTTGATGACCATGGTCGGTGGCAGAGACGGTGGAGAGGTCCGTGTTCTATGATGCCACCCAAGGCCGTGTGGATGGCACAGGTCTGTGCTGCCACTGGAAACCATGTGGAAATTTATGACCTATGTTACAGCTGGTTGTTATGGGTTGTTCTTTTGCAGTGGTATCAATGACTGCAAACTCATACTTGAGAATAAGAGACATTGAAGGCTTCTGTGACGATGCCTCCCTCCCCGAAAGAAGCATTCCAAACAGGAAGACACTGAAGACAGTCCTTGGAAGTTGTGATAAAAATGCTAAAGTGTAACTCTTTATAGTTGATGGCTTTTGGCAGTGGGTGGGAACGGGGAAGGACTCAGTTATCTTCAAGGGGCTGGCCACTGCGAATTTGACCATGCTCCAATGAATTATGGGCAACAAAAATTGACCTTGGTCTTATTCCTTTTGCTTTTTGATAAAGGCCATTTATAATACTTTAATATCATTTTGGAGGGAAAAATTTTCAAAAAAAGAATTCCCTTTGCAAGTATCTGGTATGATTTATTATGAGCTTAGTGATTACTTCTCACATGAAATAACTAACATTCTACTGACAAATGACAAAAAGTTTACTTAACATTAATGAAGGACAAAATTATAGTTCCAACTCAATGAATACTTTGTATGATAGTGTTCCAAATCATGTATACATGCTTAAGAAACTTATTTATATAATTTTGAAACTACCTTATTTATGATTTACTAGGACTGTGACTGAGACAGCCCATTAGAGACATACCTATGGTATGCTGAAAATCATTTTTGCAAAGACTAAATTAAAATTGTCAAGAGCTACTTAGCAACACTCCTTCACAAGTTTCTCTTCAGCGTTTAGAATTAGCCCTAGAAGCAAGTACATTGAAAATAGTCATTGGTAAAACAAATGGTGGAAATGACCCAATTCAGACTCACACTGAAAAAATAACGCTAGTCTTGGCACAGTGACTGCGAAGGAAAGTCTTTAGTATCTGAAGATGGAACGCTCAGAAGATGGACCACTCCCTGAAGTCAAACCATCAATATCACTGAATGAAAAGATAGCATATTTAAAAAAAACAAATGATCAAAATTTCAAAGTTAGGGCATAGTACAAAAGTGAAAAGATGTTTAATATATATATGAAGAAATATGTATTATGTATGTGTATATATCTAAATTATAGTGTTTGGTTATATTAGAAAAGTACATTTACTGTGAATTTTGGATTTATAAATTCATGAATCATAATCACTAATGCCAAAAAGTTTGGCTTCTTTAAATATTGCTAACTACTATTCTTATCTATAATGTCAAAATTGGTTTCTGTAAATTTCTGTTTATAGAGGATTTATTTGTGAATCAAAACAAACCAATAGTTTCTTACTTATTAGTTCTTAATTTTCTATTATATGAATATTACAAAGCATGAATAATTAGCAATGATAAAGAGACACAATTTAACAAATTAAGCAATTAAGATCAATTATACAAAGATTAATGAAGAAAAATGTTTGCTCTTTACAATAGTTTCCTTTTCTGTGAGAAAGCAGTGCAAACAGCCCTCTATTAAGCATTTCCTGGTTGTTCAATTTGTTTAAGCTTCTTCACTGTATATACTTTTAAAAGAAATGTTAATTTTTAAAAGATAAGAATAATCAGTGTAAGTCGGCATATATAAGCTATATTTAATGAAAGTAGTTTTGTTTCTCATCTATGAGGCCCTGAGGCCATGGAATATGTTCCTGCGAAATGCTCTGAAATTCCTCAAGCTTAAGATTTTCCTCAAGCATAGGATTTTAACGCAGTGATTAAAAGCAACTGAATTAAACAGGAAACTCCTTTTGACCAGTGCTTACCTACAAAGTCCAAGTCACACTTACCTGGAGCGTCAGCCAAATACGACACTCATGGATGCATTCTCTTGAAGAAGGCCTTTCCATCTGAAGTTTTTATATTTGGGGTTTGACTTACTGGCGGTCATGGGGGACATGAATTTCCACTTGTCCCCAAACATCCATCTCATTGTGTCTACAGTCTTGCTTCATTTGGATAAGTCTATGTCAACAGAAATTCATCACCTAGCTGTACTGTTTCAAATGTCATCATTTTTGACTGTTTCAAAGACTTTTTGGATGGTGTTAGGAGGTAAATTTTTTCCCCAGCAGAAAATTGTTTTAAATAGCAGTGGCAATTTAAATTCGTTGAACTGTTTTTGAATTCTAAATAAGTTGTTATTTTACAAAATGATTGGTAAAGTTATGCTTAATATAATTGCTTGTCCTGTAAATAGCTTTTTGCAGTGGAAATTGCCTTATTTCTAACTAAAATCATGTCATTTTCTTGTGAGTTTTTGTCTGTACACATCTTGCAAAACTCAGGGCCATTGAGGTCATTTTGTTCTAGGTAAACTGTGACCTCTAGAAAAATCTCAGAAATTCTGAGAAACCGTGCATGTGTTTGTGTTTTACGTTAATCTTTTTATCCATTCTTATAATCAAGATTGCCCGTGCCTCAGAAAAGATTTCTATTATTCTCTTGTTGTGCCCTTTGAAAGGCAATTTGCAGAAAAGCAAATGCTCTCTTGCTTTTCTTTATGGATCAGCTTACATCTAAAGAAAACATTCTCATTTTCTCCTTATGTTTTTAGGAAAGGAAAGAATCCAAATCCTTCCTTATGAAAATCTTACTTTGACAGGCAAACAAATCATGTCTCCTTTAGCCATGTTTTAAGTGACGACCATTTAGTTGCTGTATCTTGTCACATTTTTAGTAAAGTGTTTACTGCTGAACTAAATTATCAAATTCATATGTGTATTTTCTTTTATACATGCAAGCGCAGGAACAAAGTTTATCCTGGATATGTGTTTTACATTTTGTAAAGCCGCATTAAAATATTTATAGAACTTTAAAAATCACCATTTGAAACTACAGTTTTCAGAGTACTGTAGATCTAGTAGGATCAATTATTGTATTGCTACTGTGATAGTAGACATCACATAGCCCACTGAAGAAAGCTTGGTCCTTGCTACTATCTGACAAAGACAGGGCTACTTCCTAAGAGGTAACACATCCGTTATCAAAACCTTATCTTTTCCCACAAGGCAGTTTAGTCTCAACTTCCAGATAGTTTAATATACCCTACATGGCTTCACAAAACTGTCTGGGTAAAGACAGAATAATGTGCACCCAACTGCTCTGATATTCCACTGTTAACACAGTGACCATCATTTTAAGTTATTATTCATTTTTGTGATAAATGAAAAGTGTTTTGATTACTCTAGACATGCACGTCTCAAGACAATCTAGTAAGTGACGTTCAGCCTCCATGTATGGTTCTCTGCCACAAACAATCCCAAATTCCTTTCTGCCTATTGTGCAAAATAATTGGTTTTTATTCTTTCTATTAGACAGTTGTAAGAACCCTTCTTTTTAAAAAAAATAAACAAGAAAGTTATTGAGTCTTCTTTGTTGTGCTGGTGTCTGGGTGATACTAACATCAATACTGTAATGTTATTTTCATCATGTTTTCTTCAAAAATGTGTTAATTTTTGCAACGTTGAAATTAAACTAGTGTGAGAGACTGAGTACGAAGAGAGACAAGGGCCAGACCATCAAAGACATCAAACTCTAACTTAAAATTTCTGCAGCAATCAACCCAGAAGGACCAAAATTTGGTCCTTCTGATGTTCCCCAGTTTCTATCTCAGCACCCTGCAGAGAAAGCTTACCAAGCCCACACCAAACACAAAGGGTACCATGCTAATAACTAGCCACTTAACCGCTTCTCTGTGATAATTATGCCGCTGGAATCTCCAGCTCACCCCTGCTTGATCCTGTCATTCCTCCCTCTCAAAACCCCACTCTCTGCGAAAAACCTCCAAAAAGTCCAGTTTGGTGGCAGAGGCTCCTCCCTTGTAGTTGCTAGCTACTCAAGACTTCACTTAAAACCATACCATACTTGGGCACAAACCCACTCTGTGACAGACACGTCATCTCCCCTGAGCCTACAGGCAAATTAAACCCTCTCCTTTAGACCTGCCATGTGATTTTCTCCTATCCCCCTCAATCTCTGGGGGACTGGAGGGTCACCAGGTACTGCTTTGCCCAAATAAATCTGGTATTTTACTTTTGAATTTGGCTTTATCAGAAAGCCATTTATAATATTCCCAGAACAAGATATAATTGGAATCTTGCATTTGTTCTAATATGAGGCTTTTTTGATTCCCCTATCTGTCTGAGTCTGCAAAATTCAAGTAATAGTGTTTGACTTCCTTCTTGTAGCATGTCCCGAAAGGGTAGCCTTTGTACACATTAGATTGTTTTTTGTTGTTTTCTTCTCTAGAGTAGTATTTCAATAGAAAACATGACAGTTAATCCATAGGTAAAGTCAAGTACATTTTTTACATCATGATTACCATGCACTAAAGTTTGAAATTGAAATATTATCAATAAGAGTGACCTAACAGCTGGGAGTGGTGGCGCACGCCTTTAATTCCAGCACTTGGGAAGCAGAGGCAGGCACAACTTTGTGAGTTTGAAGCCAGCCTACTCTACGGATTGAGTTCCAGGACTGGCTCCAAAGTGGCACAGAAAAACCCTGTCTTGAAAAAAAAATCAACAACAGCAAAAAAGAGTGGCCCAACAAAATAAAATCCATAATTGGTAATTAAAAATTTTAACTGTTGAAATAAGTAACCTAAGATAAAGACAACAGCAATAACGAAAAGCAATAACACATTGATACTAAATTATTTCCTCTCATTTTAGTGCTCATTTGGGGGCGGGTTCCTTTTCATTTCACCAAATCTCTCTTCTTTTCCTCTTCCAAGCACAAATTCTTAATTCCTGGAAGGTATTTTCTTAAGAATGTTCCACTTGTACTGCTAAATATAAGACAATCATACTTGAAAGTGGAATATTCTATTTTTAGCTAAAAAGTTGGTCACTTTTTTAAAGTTATGATACAGCCAATAACGCAAGATACATTAGTCAGCCTTCTGTGATTTCATCTGAGGAGGCTTTTTTCCCCTTGGACTTGGGTTCACCTTAAACTGTGGCTTTTTCCTCACACAAGCACTTTCCAAAAACCTGAAAGAACCTCACCAAAGTATTTATACACTGTCGTGTTTCAATAAAAAACTCAAAAGATCCACTATTATTTAAAAAGCTTGTCTCCAAAGCAACTGCCCCCGTCCCTTCTACTTCACAGTAGCATAAAGATGACCAAAGGGCATGTCTGAGTTACATTTAAAGGGCAGATAAGTGGGAAATATTTCAGTTTGGGTTTATTTGTATATTGATGTAGTTTCCAGCTATTTCTATAAATGGTTTCTTAATTGCTAGTATTTTTGAGGCAGCGTGAGCTTCTAGAAGTATTCTCCGTGCTCTCTGCAGTGACTCTTGTCAGCATTACATCAGAAGACAATAGACCAAGAAGGCATTCTGCAGCATCAGTACCAAAATGGTGAGAACAGACAGCAATCAAAGCTTCCAACATGCTGAGTGTGCAGTTCATATATAAAGTTCTTCCATGTTTCAAACAGAAGTAACTTCCAAAAGAACTCTTGCATACTCAGAATGTGATGTGGGATGTCTTTCTGTATGCTGTGAATATGTATTGTTCTCATTGGTTGATAAATAAAGTTGTGTTAGCCTATGGCAAGGCAGGATAAACCCAGGCAGAAAATCCAAGCAAAGATACAGGAGAAGAAGGGCAAAGTCTGAAAGATGCTGCCAGCTGCCCGAGGAGTAAGGTTTAAAGCATTACAGGTAAGCCATCGGCCATGTAGCAATATGCAGATTAATAGAAATGGTTTAATTTAAATGTAAGAGCAAGTACATAATAAGCATGAGCCATCGGCCAAGCAGGTATACTTAATATTAAGCCTCCGAGTGATTGTTTTATAAGTGATTACAGGACTGAGCAGACACAGAAAATGCTCTGGCTATAGAATTAAAGAAATTTATATTTAAAAATACAGTTTTTAATGTGGAATCCTGCCTCACACTTTCTTCTTTTTCTGTTAAACCGTCTTTGAAACAAAATGTGTCAAGATCCCTGTCTCTAGGCCACACCTGCAGCAATACTATAAGCAACAAATAAAACTGTACATAAAGATAGGTTTCCTTGTATTCTGTTATTAACATATTTGATCAATTATAATAGAAAATTCTTATTAAGTGATACTTTTTTGAGACAGAGGTTTTTTGTGTAGCCCCAGCTGTCCTGGAACTAGCTCTGTAGACCAGACTGACCTCCAACTCAGAAACTCAGAGATTTGGCTCAGCCTGGAGTGCTGAGAATAATGATATGCACCTGGAACCCCCAACTAGAAGACTCCTGACATTTTTCTATCCTCTCTAGAAAAGTGTATTTATGCAACCACTGTCAGGATGATATTAGCAAATTATTTATGCAAAAAAGCATACATATCTTAATTAAGATGTCAAAGTGAGATATTCTTTTCTAAAAATTTGTCCTGCTAGCTTTCCTCTCAAAGTTAATTTTTTACTACTCCTTTCTTCATCCAAAGCATTTGCTTTCTCTGCTGCAGCACATAGAAATTAATGAAGACAGGTTCCATATTAAATATGGTCCACCAGTAAAGTTCCGTTAGACTTGTTCTCCAATTTTATGTGCTCACAGCTCTTCAACTGTTTTGTTGTTTATTTCTGAGAATATGTTTTAGTTACAACATTTTCACCTCCAAATCCTCCCACATGTCCCTCCCTACTCTCCCTTAATCATGGCATCGTTCTTCGTCAATTTTTATTGCATGCATATATGTATTTGTACATATACACATATTCTTTTTTTTTTTTTTTTGTTTTTCAAGACAGGGTTTCCCTGTAGTTTCTAGAGCCTGTCCTGGAACTAGCTCTTGTAGACCAGGCTGGCCTCGAACTCAGAGATCCGCCTGCTTCTGCTTCCCGAGTGCTGGGATTAAAGGCGTGCGCCACCACCGCCCGGCTACACATATTCTTAAATATAACTAGTTAAATCCATCTAGCAATATATTTTTTGAGCACTTTCTTTCTTTGTACAGTATTTCCTAACTGCTATGTCTATTCCTCCTGTTATAGTAATTAGAAAGCTTCTTGAAGGAGAACCTAACTTTTCACCATGACTGCTGCATGATGCCTACTTAGTACTCATTTATTTGTTCATCTATTAATCTTATATTTTCATTAGCATGTATAGAATGCTCTTCTGGTGTCCAAAAATAAAATTTGTAGTAGATGCACAATAAATGTTGATATTAACAGATACATTACCTTCTGGTTTTGTCAGAAGAGAACGATGTGGTAACTTTCTTCCAAGTTCCTTCATGTCATTGTCATAGAGTACATCGAAGGAAATTTTTTTTCATGCTCAAAGAAACATCTGTGGAAAAAACGGGACTGAAGTCAGACAAGTATTTGACTTTTGGTTTCTAGGCTATTCTAACTGAATGTCATGTGAAAACTCTAGTAACAGTATTCTCCTTTATAAGAGGGGAAATTATCTCCTGTGTCACAGGAATTAGATGGCACACAGTAGAAGTATTCTATAAACAACTGTTAGACACCAATGCTAAGGTGAGGATTTCAGGTGAAATGTGCTATTTGCCTTCTTCATCTGTTGTATTTTCCATTTCTACCATCAATAATTAATCACACTAATTATTTATTATCTACTCAAGTGGAAAATATGAAACCCACTTAGCCAACTAGATTGAAGTAATTCTCAGATATGCTCTTCTAGATAATGAGCTTGGAACTGAAACGATGTTTTCACAAATCACCATTAATACACCCTAAAAGGAGATCCAAAGATCCAGGACCTGGGGAGATGGCTCAGTAGTTAAGAGCGGTTATTGCTTTTGCAGAGGACCCGAGTTTGTTTCCCAGCAACCACAGGGCAGATCTTAACCACCTGTAACTCCATTGTGAGGGAATCAATGCTGTCTTTTGATGGGTCCTTGCACACATGCGGTACACATATATACATTCAGCTATATACACATAAAATAAAATGAATAAACGAACCCAAGAATTGGTGGTGGTGGCGGCGTGGGCACAATGCCTGGCATTTTAACAGGCACATTCAAAGTCATTATTTGTCAGATGAAGGCAATATTTCATTTCAAAATGTAGAATGTATTTCATCTGATTTTCAACTCTCTTTTAAAAAGTCATACTATAAGATATGCCTATTACAAGTCAGGGCTTAATCATTCAGTTAATGCTGAGTAAGGTTAGGTGTGTTCCTTTCATCTTTTTATTTCCATTGTCTCTAATCACAGTCTGTTTTTCATAGTGCACAACCTGTAATCTGAATTAATGAAAAAGAGGATTCCCTTGAAAGTGTAGAATAAATTATGAAATGCTTGATTAAAATTTGTTAATTGGGAGCTAATGTAGAAATTTGAGGAGACCACTTCAAGCCTTTTTTCCTTACCAACCATAACATTATTTCGTGAGCGTTTATAATAAACAATAAAAACAAGTGGGGCCGTGCATTGTGGGATTGTGTCTCATTGTTTTCCGTTCTATTCATCGGCACAGTTTTCCAGGTCTTCTTAGACAGGCTCTGCTTGGTTTACAGGGATTTGTTAGACATGTATTCACATATCTCACAGGAAATCAAGCAACATACTCAGTTGAGTTAGACAGAGGATCCACATCATTTTAGCAGTTCTTTGTAAGAGATAGAGAAACCGAAAATAGATCCTTCTCCTTTGTAGTCTAAAGTTAGGCAGAGAAGCCCTGTTACCCACGGATGCAACTTCCAGCAAACACAGAGAGAAACGCACAAGACATAACAAACCCCAGGAGGTGATTAAGTTTAAATACTACCTTGAAATTTTTCCTTGAAAAACAGAAAGAAAATTTCAAGAGCCGAAACCACATGCTGAAAGCAAGGGGATATGGAGAATGTATTGAACAAATCAACAGGAATAACAAATTAAGAAAAGGAGAATAGCTATCTGCTGTTGGGCTCAAAGACAGGCCCGGGCAAATAAACCATGTTTTTGAAGATGGGGAAATATTTGCATTCTTGTGATGTAGTCGTACTGCAAGCCTGGGGAGTGTTGTGGTCAACTGTACTGTTTGCAGCAGGAAGTCACTTTCAATCACCTTGTAAAAGCATCAGGTCGCAAAGTCGTGTAGCATACTCCGTGCATTGTATCTAAACAAAACCGTGTAATTCAGCCCTTTATTTTCCCTTTACAAATGATGGGAGTGTTAATACTTCCAGCTCACAGTTTTACTGTTTCTAAATATTAAATCAATTATAAATATCTACATATTAATTTATATTATTTATATAAATTGCTTGAACTTAATGTATATTACTAATACAAACACAGTATATAAATTTTAATATAAACTATTAACGTGAGTATAATATAAATATCAAATAATAAACATTGATTAATTAATTGCCATTGTTATTAGGATATTCTTGTTCACCCCAATCATCATTATCACTAGCAGGCATTCCTATAAAATTTTGAGAGAAGGTCCTCTCAGTTTATGCCTATGGTTTAGGTGCTGGAGGGGGGTAAGACAATTTTGTCTGGTTGGGCAAGATTTTGGTCTTTTAGAATAGTCAACTGCATCTTTCTAAAACTATGAATGCTCAAAACATGTCCTTAGTTGATAAAAATATCAGGGAATCAACATGTCATTTAAATGAATTTGTTGGCTTTCTGTTCTGTAATGAAAGAGGTTAATGTCATCAGAGCACTGAGAGATTTCAATTTTCCATGTCCTTAATCTTAATATTAAGTTTATTTAAAGTTAGATAGGTTAACTATTAGAGAATTAATTTCATCATAAAAGTTACTATAGCGTGCAAATAAGTCTTAAAAGTTAATTTTGGATTTCCACATAAATTTATCTAGCATAAAATCTTATTAGAGTATACACAGCATTGTACCTTTATAAGTAAGTATAAATTCTTTTTTTCTAAAAAGCTAAGTCATTAAAACTAAACAGAGTGCTTTGTTTAGTTTTCAGTTCTGAAAAATAACTGTATTCCAAAAAACTAAAATGATTATATCTTCTATCAGACCTTTGTAAACATGCTCATGTCACCTCTGATTTACTGTGTTAGGGTGAATCTGGAATTAATTATCTTTCAATTATTGCTATGGATTGGTTCAGCATTTTTTTCTCTTTTTAATGTTTCATATTCACCAATAAGCAGGCATTACATAAATATCCCAGTTGTCTCCAGTGGCTGGTCTGGACCATGTGCTTACAATTTCCCAGCTTTCAGTGAAAGAATTCAAGATAAAGGATTGCAGACTTTCAAAGAAAATAAGTTGATTTTATTGTGAGCAAAGTGCTAAAGCAGATTGTAGATTGACATTGGGACATATACGTAAGAATACTCAAGGGCCTCAATTATTTCTAGGACTTCCTTTTAAAGGGTTCAAGGAGAAGTTTGTTTACTAAGGGGTATAGTGTGATTCTCCTTATTTAATAAATTAGATCATACATTTATTATTCCTACTTCACATGTCATTTCGAGTAACACACCGGATTTTAATCAGATGCATGCCCAGATATATATAAGCATAAGGTGATAAATAAGGAATTTTCCCCTAAAATTTAACTTGAAGGAGAGAATTTGATTTTCAGCATTAACACCAAAACCAAAACCAGTTTAGACTCGATGGGCTTTTTTTTTCCCTCATCCAGGCATATTGGGAATATGCTTGAATAGAAACTAAATTTGTTTGATATCAGGGACAGAGAACTCTATACTATTGTTCAGAGATGGGAGTATATGCTGTCGGTGAGGATTTGGGGTTGATAAGCACAGTTTTAGAGGTGTGTGTGTGTGTATGTGTGTGTGTGTGTGCGTGCAGATGAAGGAATTAGGCTTAAAAGTGTGTGACTATGAAGTATTATTGTGTATACTATAGTTTACCCTCTACAGTTGCAATTAAAATACTACGTTTTGTCGTTGTTTCCTATTGACTCCACTATGAATGATTCCATGTGTGGTTTGTGTTTATACAGACAGGTTTTCATAAATTTTAATTGTTCTCTCTGTTGTACTGAGAACTGAACCTGAGTCCTCTTGAATGCTAGGTGAATGTTCTACACAGAGCTAGGCTAACTGGCCTTTTTATCCTTAATTTTTGATAAAGATCTCACTAACTTGCCTCATACATCTTTTTTTTTTCTTTTTTTTGGTTTTTCGAGACAGGGTTTCTCTGTGGCTTTGGAGCCTGTCCTGGAACTAGCTCTTGTAGACCAGGCTGGTCTCGAACTCACAGAGATCCGCCTGCCTCTGCCTCCCGAGTGCTGGGATTAAAGGCGTGCGCCACCACCGCCCGGCTTGCCTCATACATCTTTAAACTCATGCTGCAGCCCAGGCTGGCCTTAAACTTGGGATCCTCTTCCCTCAGGCTTCTAGTTGTTTTCCCAGTGTACACCACCAAGTTTGTCTTTGTTTTACATTTTATTCCATATTTGTCTATAAAACGGAATGTTCTGTACACATTTTATTTATTATAGCACGTGTTTCTTTAATTTTTCAGTATTTCTTTGGAATACATTTCATTGGTGATTTTTTTTCAAATTATTAACAGATCTCAAAAAGAAAAGCTTTGATTAAATAGATGCATGCGGTCCAACTCTGTGTTGTTCAAGAGTGAACTAGAGAACACTGAGCTACTTACCCTGCTTCATCTTCCAAGCAATTACCTCGTAGATCTTCAGTTGTTTACGTCATGCTTCCATTATTTCATAGCTTTTTATAATTAAAACACAGATGTGCTGTGTACGCTTTGATATATTTGCTCTAAAAAGCAAAATGTTCCATTTTGGGAGGGTATAGTAACTATGAATTCTAAATTTTAATGTATGTATTCTGTCTACTCTTAAAATCTTAACAGGATAGTTTTCATAGATATGAACAAGATAATGCTAAAATATTTTATACAGAGGAACTTAAAAATGGCCAAAGTGATACTTCTTTTAAGTTAAAGAAATTACATTTACCGAAGTTTAAAGTTATTATCTACTTTTTCAGAAGTAGTACAATAGAAATATGGGTAAAAAGATCAGTGTGGGCATCATGGAACTAGAATGACAGCCAGCAGGGACACAGACAAAGTAATTACTTTTTGGTTTAAGGAAGATTCTAGAAATTAAGTGGGGGAAAATATGTACTTCTCACAAATGTGGCACTCAGAAATTACTAGGTCAAAGGTGGCCTCTATCTAAACTTTCCAACTTACACAATAATGAACTCAGATCATGAAGGCTTCATGATTAGAAACTAGTCATTAATGACTGGGTAAACAAGAAACTCTGGACAAGAAAACTGACTTGACCTTTAAAACCTGTGGAAGCTTTTGATAAGGAGATCCTCCCACCAACCCCACTGGTGTCCCTCAACTCCTGGACTGCAGGAGAACTGACCTATAAATAAAATCTTCCAAGCCCAACATTCTCTCTTTCCCACTTTCTAAACCCCCATGACCCTGATGCCACATATTCACAGTATCCACTCAACAGAGAGACTGTGCTCTTCAGTTATTCTGATTAAAGAAAACTTCTACGTCCAGATGTCTGTCTTCTTTCCAAGACACCACCATCAATCTCATTCTCATAGGTTTTAGAAGCAATTAACCTAAAATCAAATTTTCATGAGGAAGTCTTCGTCACTTTGAGATAGACAAGTTCTTAAAGTATAAAATATTAATTAATAAAATGCTATTAATATTTAAAAATATTAACTTTTAAAATTAGATTATAAGAGATCCTAAGAGGATGAAAATGCAGGCTGTTCATGGTTTGCTATTTTCCTCCTTAATTCAGCTCGGCAGTCCAATGCTCACCACATGCAGGGTGGGTTGTCCATCTTTAATTAAGCCTTTCTAGGAACCATTTCTATAGGACCATCCAAAGAGGAGTTTCTATGGTGATTCTGAAGTCAGTAAAATTGTGATTAGCTACTATACATGTGATATTCATATTGGAGAAAATATTATCCTCACATAAAAATCTTGTCCACAAAAATTCATTGCACTCTTTCTGCAGTGCTGAAAATCTGGAATCACAGAAATCAATTTGAATGTCTTTCATCGAGTAAAAGAAGTGAACAAGAACATTGGTATGTATGTAGGAACAATGAAAACACTCAGAAAAACTGCTGTTACAAGGCATTGCTTAAATCAATCCCAAAATATTGTGTTAAGAGAAAAAGGACAAGACTAAACTCATAGTATATGATAGTTTTATATTAACTTCTAGGAAAATCTAAAACTCAGGGATCTAAGACATGTCCTTGATTGTCATGGATTAGGTTGGTGTGAGAGCAAGATTATGAAGGGACTAGCTAGAACGAATGTCTTTGCAGTTTTGGAAGTCTGGTTTCCTTATGGTAGTGGTAGCGTGAATCCAATTTGTGGTGGCACTTCATAAAACTACACTTCCGCAATGGCATATGGAAAAATGTTCATTCTGCAGGAGATTTATGATTTCGTTGGAAACACTGCATCTGTGCCCTGGTTAGGTAGGATATAGCTGGAGAAAGTGATGGGAAATATTCAGCTAGAATATAAGTATTCTCACTTCTTCAGAGTCTTCAATGAACTCAAAATAAAAATTTTGAAGTCTCCAATTGCTACATAATTTGTGATTTCACTCACATAGACTACTAAAATGAAAATGATTTCAGTAATCAGGGAGAAGTTAGTGGTTTGCAGTTTGGGTTGGGAAGACGGAGTGGTGACCCAAGAACAGTTCCTCTGGAGAACCAGGAAAGTCTTCATTCCCAATCCTGGTAGGTGACATATTATTTAAGAATCTACGCATGTGACAGTCTTTACAATGCAAAAGCACTAACCACAAGAAAGCTAAGTGGATCTAAAAATGTTGAATTATGAATGAAATCTGTGTTTTGGTTGATAATATTGTATCAATGCCAGTTTCCTGGCCTGAGCTACTGGAAGTGCCATTTTTATAAGATTTTTAGCATTAAAGGAACCTGGGTGAGAGTCAGGAACTCTTTTCACTATGGTAACAACTTTTATGTGATTCTAAAATTGTTTCAAAGCACAAGTTTAAAAGGAATGACCTGAAGTGCCTTGGGCATCCTTTCCTCTTCCTGTCCTGCCTTATCTACTGCCTCATAACCTCATTTCTGGTCGAGAAGCCTTACGAATGGAAAAGCGCCACTGAATGACTTCCCACTGACCATAGCACAATCGCATTAGTGCCTGGCAACCAGCCCGGGGTTATGGAAAAGCGGTTACTGAGGAAAAGATTCGAGTGCCCTTTTTATTTGAAACTTACCTAAAAATAGAAAGGTGTTCATCAGCTTAGGATGGGAGTGCGCACAGTTGAACAGAACAAAAAAAAACTGTGTATAATTTCTCTCTTCCTGACAAGTTTCTAAGACTAATATTAAAACAATAACATGCTGGAGCATTTGTTTATAGTTAACCAACATTATAGAAGGAGGCCAATTGCACATACTATAAAACTATACTCTAAGTGGGTTATTGTTCTGTTTCCTTAGCAGACTGGTTATCTTGTGGGAGTGTAATCTACAAATTATTAGTGTATTTCAAACTTATAATAATAAATCAATATTATTAAATCTTTATAATAAAGAAGAATATGATTTTTAAATTTTTCATCTTATAATATTTGAATTTTAGTTTTATCAACTTAAAAAAAAGAAAACATGAAATTCTAATGTACTGTTTCCTTCAGCTATGAGAATAAAGCAGATGGCTCTCTGTTCTTTCAAAGCTCAGCAAAAACTAGATTTGTTTCCAACAAAGTAATTTCTAGAAACTTTTCTTTGTGTCCTGAAAATTACAATTGTGACCGCTTTGTGAACAATAAGTCCCTGAGAAAGAGTGACAAATAATTTGATAGCTTTAAATGTATTTGTGTGAAAGATATAGGACTCACATATTAAATATTGCCAATACTTAGCTTTATCTGATTTGTATTTTCCCAATGACTGTTAAAAAACCAATCCTTAATTCTTTGCTCTCTGAACCAATCCCTTACACACCAGGGCATCGGTTCTCAACCTTCCTAATGCTGTGATCCTTAATACAGTTTCTCATGTTTTAGTGACCTCAATACATAAAATTATTTTTGTTGCTACTTCATAAATGTAATTAGCTACTGTTTTGAATCATACTGTAAATATCTTATCTGCAGGATAACTGATATTTGACCCCTGTGAAAGGGTCACTTGACCCTGAGGGGGTCACAACCCATAGGTTGAGAAATACTTTACTAGGGCACTCTGCCCTTGGGAAATGTGTTTCCCTAAAAGACACAAACAAGATCCATTTTATTAATACCTAAGATTTGCGCATGACTTTCTTTAATATCTATCAAAGACCAAATGCCTACCTTCCAAATTCTTACAGGCCTAGAGATTGGTTTACTGATTTTAGAACTACTTAAGGTCCTGAATTTAGCTGGGCACAAAGATAAATATTTCCTGTTCTGCTGACTGATTTCCTGTGATTGCGAAAATAATTACAGTTCTAATCCCTCTACCTGTAACCTGTCTGCTCCTCCATAGGAAAGTCTATGCAAAAAATCACTCTGCAAGAATACATGAACGTTTCCCAAGTCAATAGATTTAAAAAGACATTCAATTACCCCCTACACTTTTTACCTTTGACTAGATCAAATACAAAGAGATGTTTTGAGTTTTACTTAACATCATACTTTCCTGTGCGGCACATGGGTCCAATGAAGATTTAAATTATGCTAAAATTCCAAACTAGTAGCAATTTGTGTGTATGCATCCTTTAGAGAAATTCAAGGTAGAAACTATTGTGCATAAGAGTTAATGTCCTTTGGAGGCATTGATGAAAGGTCTCTTATGTCTCAATAAGTACTTATACAGTCAGAGCACGCCATCAGGAAAGTGGCTCATAAGCTAGGCAAACAGGAAAGAGACTTTCCTGTCAATTCAAGATTACACAGTTAGGCTGATGATCACTTCCTAATATTGAACTTATAACTCTACAGCCAGTATTTCAACTATGTTTGAGGTTAAACTAAATCAAGAAAGTGGAATTGGGCAGACACAAAGAAACTGTTTCAACCTCTACCTTCCACATGCATTGAACATACAAATGGTGCCAATATCAAAGTATCTTATCCGTTTAATCTTCTGAAGACCAGAAATAAAGGGGAAAGCTCACATACTGTGGTGGGGACCAGTGGCAGAGCATGGCTCAGCAAGCAGAGGGCCCTGGGCCAGACATTCAGCAGAATCACCACAAGTACCATCGTGAATGACGATGGACCGGACACCGACAATGAATGAACAAACCCTGTGCCGGGTTGACCCTCATATAGAGAAAAACAAGGTAATTTTTTTTTCCTCCGAGAAGGTAATTTAGACTTTGGTGAAGTTATTCAGTATAAAAATTAAGAGAAATCAAAAAGGAGATTGCTAAAAATTGAGAAGAAGCAACTACTGGTTGAATATAATATATCTCCCTTCCCAGCCTAACATTAATTCTTCCCATGAGATTGCTGCCACACTGCAAAGGGGTTTCACCAAATCCACTGTCCTCTCCACCCTCCCAAACCTCTTCCTCCGTTACTTTTAGTTTTTATTTTCTTGAGTTACAAACGCGATTTAAAAAATTTACAAACTTACAATAAAATGTCTTCAATGTTCCACATTGACTTACAATAGTGACTTTTAAACATATTTTCTCTGGCGTTGAACTTTCCATGTGCCTGGGGTTGTTTCTAATGACTGACCCCCAGTCACTGAGAGAACATTCTATTTCTCTTCTTTTTCTTCCTTCCTTTTTTTACTAACATAGCTGTACTTTATTTTCCCATCCAATCTTTATCATTTTCATCTCATCGAATTATGAATAAGTAATTCATTTTTTGAGAATAAAACGAATGCAGGCTAGAAAGTGTCTTGCTTTCATAACCATTTTGTAGAATATCTCTTTAAGTGGGTATCGTTTAAGTATTTGGGTATTAAAATTAGAAACATTCATCAAATTAATAGGAAAATTTCAAATCTCTCACACAAAAGACAGAAGGGTGATTGATCATTCAAGAGATGGTCCGCACGTTAGTAAGTGGAGAGGGGTAGCTTTAAAATATCTAACAGGACACAGGACATGTTACCCTTTTATGGAGCAAGATGAAATGTTTGTAAGTATTGGCTGTATGAGACTATACTTAATAGAAACAAAATTAGCATATCAGAAAAAAGTCAATTTAAAGAGGCAATGCATCATAAAGCAATACCAGAAGCAACAGTTAGAGTGATTTTATAATCACATCTGGGAAACATTGTTGAGCATTTCAGAGAGCTTTGAGAGGCTTAGACTCAGTTATAAGTAATTCATTTCTCTGTTCTGTTTATTACATTTAAATTATACTCATGTTGAATTTTTAAAATGAATTCCTCATATATGTAAGGGAAATTGATTCTGATTTCTTCAACAGGAATGCTTAGAACATGATCAATGTGCAAAATGTGAATTTTGTTGCAAAACTGATTGAGGAGACAGACGTAGGGAACTTCCAATGATCCAATAAAAACATTCAAATCTTAGAAGAGTAACCGTAGTGGAAAAATATAAAGTTTCCATCTTGTTGAACAGGTCCTAAATCTAACTAGAGAGCTACAGAAAATGACGTGTACCACTGCTGAACCTTGAGATTTAGAGATCCATACTAGTTATCAGTGTGGTACATAGGTATCGTAGCTGAGTAGGATTGTCAGCTGCCTTCCTCCTTTGGAAAGTTGCATGGTGCCTTCTTCTGCCTTAAAAGCTAGTTTCCAGGAGAGAGCATTCAGATAAGTTTCAAATTAGAGGCCTCTGGGCCCCGTATCTAATGTGCTTGGTGTTTTTAGCAATACAGATTTATATCAGTACTGCTAAAAAAGCAATTGGTGAAAAAAAGTGCAAACTTTATTTAAAAAATAATCTAAGAAGCATTTTAGAACAATTTTAAATAATGTAATCGAATAAATTATGTTTATTAAAAAACTCAATTCCATAACATTAATAAGATTGATGTATGTAATTTGTTATCTGAAATTTAAAAATTGGGAGTAAAAGTAGTCTACGTGCAGCATTTTAGAAGATCTATTGATTGATGATGAATGTGTTTTGTTACTCAAAATGCAGTAGAGCATTTTCAAAACATAAAGGTTTGTAGCAAAAAGTACATTAAATTTTATTTTTACAAAGAATGTGATCTCAATCAATGAACAAGTTATTATTTTTGTGATATGCAAAAATGGTACAAAGGAAAAATGATGAAGTATATAATCCCTTGAATCCATCAAAAAAAACTGGTCAAAATACTCAAATAACAAACTGGGCAGTGGTGGCGGTGGCGCACGCCTTTAATCCCAGCTCTCGGGAGGCAGAGGCAGGCGGATCTCTGTGAGTTCGAGGCCAGCCTGGTCTACAAGAGCTAGTTCCAGGACAGACTCCAAAGCCACAGAGAAACCCTGTCTCGAAAAAAAAAAATACTCAAATAACAACAGTAATAATAGAGCAGCGGATATAAGGAAAGAGCCAATTGTCTGCAAAAAGACTATAGGCCACACTAAAAAGCTCAGAGCTTCTGGGTCTTAAGAATTACAGGTAAGATTCCAAGCTGTCAGGGCCAGCTGGGTCTTAAAGCTTTTGGAATTCAGATCAAGTGCTCTCTGCTTTGCTAGCAAGCAGTCCTGCCTTTACCGACCAGAATCCACAGCTGTTGTTCTCAAGTCCAGAATCTCAGAATTCTCGTCTCCTCACATTGGTGAATGTCGTCTCTCAGCTTTTATGTGGGATGACTTTCAGCTGTTAGGGTGTGGCACTCCCTTAAGCTCTTCTGTCAGTCACAACCTTCATTGACCTTTTACAGTTTGAACTTTCTGTACCTGTGGTCTTCTGTCTTCCTTCATAATCCCAACTGCTCCCATTTCCTACGATTTCTGCTAAAGATCGCTCTCTCTAATTCAACCAGATTTTCATTGCTACTATGTGGCAGTGGCTAACGGTGACACTGCTCTTGCCACTGCTGCTCTTGTTGCCATATCTACTTCATATTACAGCTGAACCTACCGTGTACATTGTAAAAGGCCACAGATAAGCAAGACAAAGCCCCGTGGGACAAACCTTTTAATTTGCCAATGCAACCCCGGAGGGCAACAGAGGAGAATGAATCACAACTAACTTAAAAAAGTGAAGTGAACAGCCTGGTTACTTAGCAGGAGGAGGGCGTGCATGAGTATGATGTGCAAATTTGGTGAGTTACTGTACCCGTCATCACGGCTCTTAGTCCCACCATCCGTGTTGCATAAGATCCCAGGCCTCTGTAGAATTATCCACAGGCTTGTGGATAAACCCACCTGGAACGTTTTGCTAAGACACCAGGGCAAGTATTACTCTCGCGGATGGGAAATCAAGGGGGTCTAGAGTCCCCCACAGGTTGTGTTGAAGCGCTACCTCCCAAGAACAGCATAGATTTCCTGAAGTGGTCATGTCTACAAACCCCTCTGAAACAGATGTCTGGCATCAGTTGCGATGGCCCTTGAAGCTAGAGTAGAGTGTGCTCTAGCGTCGTGGGAGAGATCTAAAGCGACTAGGTATTCAATTTCTTTGCCAGCATTCCGTTTGGATGTCAGCTCCCCACCGGTGACAGACAACCTCAAACACGAGAGAAATCTGGCAATGGCTATTTGGGCACTTGTCTAGCTTTCTCCTGGTTGCTCAAAATTTCAAAGAGAATAAAATGAAAGATTGCGTACGTCAAATGGTTCACATTCTAAATAGTGCTTAGTGGTTTTTAAAAATAAAGAACAGCGTTAAGACCTGCCCCACTGATCTGTGACTGCAGCAGGTAGGCAATGAATTGGGGGAAAAAAAGGCTAGGGAATGAGCCAGGCAGTGGTGGCACACACCTTTAACCCCAGCACTCAGAAGGCAGAGGCAGGTAGATCTCTGTGAGTCTGTGAGTTCGAGGCTAGCCCGGTCTACAGGAGTTAGTCCCAGGACAGTCACCAAAGCCACAGAAATACCTTCGCAACACACACACACACACACACACACAAGGGGGGGCTAGGGAAGAAAAGGTACTACCGGAACTAAACGAAAGGGACAGAAACCAGGTCACGTGTGTGTGGATAAACTTGTAAAATATGAAGAAAATGTTAGAATGATTAAGTCAGAAAAGTGGCTTTATCGTATTGCTGTGTTACAAAAGCAAACAAACAACAGCAACAACAACAACAACAACAAACTTCTGCTACCACAGCAGAGGGAATAATAAACAATTGGTGATCAGTCCAAGCAGGAGCGTCTGAGAGACCTAGACCTTGCAAATGATGTCACGTGCATTATAGACACATGGGGGCGGTGATGACTTCACTGCCGTTATTGGTTGCAAATAACTAATCTTCCGTGAAATATGATTCAAGGGTTTCTTTAGAGGACTTATCTCGACACACAGGCAGATAGCTGCTAAATAGGAGAACACTGTGGAAGTGCATGTTTACTGTGTGTGTGCCCAGAGAATGAAAAGCCAATTGGAATGTGTTTCGTTGGAGATATATGCTCCACACTCAAGCAAAATGGCTGATCATTTACTTGAGAACATCCCCATCTTAGGAAGCAATTTAAGGCTATTAAAAATGATAGTTATCTTCATTTGGTTATTTTATATAAATACAACAAGAAGTCAAGGAATTGGAAGTTTTATGATTCAACACCAAAGCAGAGGGAGAAACTAAAAAAAGGTCCCAGTATAAGGCCTGGAATACTGACATCTAATGGAAGAAATCAAGGATACAGACAATGCCAGTCTAGATAATTATAACATAAGACAAAAATGTAAATAAAGAACATTAGGTAGGGTTTATATTTTGATGAACAAAAATTTTCTTTATTAACATACGCTACTTAATATATGCAAAGATGTTAAGTGTACTAAGAGCCTCAGATGGTGTCTTGCACAATTCTTAACTGATCCTGCAACAAGACATTAACAATTGAAAAAAATGAAGTAGAATTTTTGTTTTGAAGGGCTTCAGTTTTGTTATCTTTGCCTTCTTTCATAGCTTTAGTTTAATTAATAAATTTTATAGAGACTAATACTACCACAAAATTTAAATAAAAGCATACCTTGTTTTAATGAAGAAAACATGAAAAATTTATGTCTCTTGGCAGTATTATTATTTTTATACAAACAGCAGAAATTTCTGTTAAAACATTAATGATGGCAAACTACACCCCAAAATATTAAAATCTTAGAATTCACTGAACCAAATTTCCATTAATTTAATCTCATTCCTGTAAAAGGATTCAAAGTCCAAGACATAGTCAGATAAATAAAAAACTTATTTTCTTAGAAGGTGATATAAAAATTAAGGTTTATAACAATAGAATTATGTATATATAATATATAATATTCCAAGCCAAATATTAGAAGACTAGTGGCATGAAGGTATGAAAAAACCATGCTCATTGCTCCTGTATCCATCATAGAATGAAACTGGAAACAAACGACCTCATTGTCAATGGATGAACTGATAAAGGAAAGAAATTTTAGTACCTTTGCACAATGTAGTATTACTCAGCCATTAACAATGACATCATGAAATATGCAGATGAATGGGTGGATCTAGATAACTATCATCCTGCCTGAGGTAACCCAGACCCAGAAAGACAGATATAGTATGTATTCACTTATATGTGGTTGTTAGCTGTTAAACCATTTCTAAGCAAGCTGTAATCTGTATAATCACAAAGGTTAGGTATAGAGTAAGTAAGAGACTGGGGGAAGAAAAGGACCTTCCTAGGAAAGGGAAATAGATTAGGTAGTTATGGATGGCTAAGGGATTGAGGGCTGGAAAGAGAGTATCAAATAGAGTGGGGTAGGGAAGATGAAGATGAGGGAGCAAGTATAGGGAGGCACAGAAAAAACTAAAGGCCAGTTGAGGGATGGAAACCTAACAGAGTAGAATCTTCCTAAAATATATTAATATATGAAGTTGATCTAAAATGGTTGTTCAATAACAGAGGTGATAGAGCCCCAACAGGACATCTCTTATCACCAAATGAAGCTTCCAGTACCAAAAGAATGATTTTCATCTAATCAAGTTGTTAGCCAAAGTGGTCCCATAGAAACCCAGGCTATTGCCAAGGCTTTTGGTATCTCTTCACAAACTGACGGTAAGACCTTATTGGTGAAGACAGCACCTAGTCTGCCCACTGAACATAGAGATGTCAACGTGGGGCCTACCTAGAGACTTGACCCCTGTGGACATGCACAGGAAGTTACTTTGCATGATACCAAAGGAGAAAGGTAAACACCAACCTAGCTATGAACGCTTCAATCTGCAAGGACCTGTCTGTAAGATACACTGGTGCAATAGTGGCATCAAAGTTGTGGGAGCAACCTACCAATATCGCTTTGAGTTAGGACCCACTCCATGAGATGGAACTCTAAGCCCACACTACCTGGGGAGGACAAAAATCTGAGACTAGATAAGCCAGGGGACAAAAAGAAAATCAAATGCTACTGTTCTAGTAAAGCAATGTAGGAATAATCACTCCTAATAATCTGCTCTATTGACTCATAGATCAATTCATGGCTTGTCCATCATGAGCAGATGGGAACAAATACACATACAGACCTACAGCCAGGCAAAGTGAAGAGAGTGAGAGACCTTGAAACACTCAGCCCTTATTGGGAGTTCTTCATCAAACCCCTTCCCTCAGAGAACTCTGGGGAAGAGGAGGCAAAAGCCTGAGAATCAGAGGGTTTGAAGGACACCAAGGAAACTAGGCCTTCTAAACACAGCATGGCTTTCAAGAAGTCATATGTGATTGTTAACTTTGTTCCTTTATATGTAAAGCAATTCCCTGATTTTGTTACTAAGATTCTCTCATAGTCTTTATCTTGTATTGCTGCAATGTAATGTCTCTCAAGGTTTGATTTGGTTCATTTCTTAGCATACTAACTGGTATCTGCCATTAGTGTGTGGAGTTCCTCAAACTGTGACTATTTCAAATAAGCCTAATTTTTTTCTGATATTTCCATTGTCTACATATTATAGCATTACAATTCTCCTGCGTTCTAGCGTATTTTCTTTTGTTTTTGTTTTTATTTGTAGTTCAACACATAAAATTTATACAATGTATCTCAAAGTTTGCAATTCTCTCTGGTGAATGTTACAAGACTTTTTGTTTCCATTGCCGTGTGTTTGATTCTTGTTACATTCTTTTCAGCTTCCTTGTGGGTTTTACATTTTGATTCTCCTATAAAACTTGCATTTTTTTATTGTTTTCTGAATCTACTATACTAATACCTTGCTATGTGTTTCATAACTGTATCGTACTTTCACATTGTCTTTATCCCTTTCGAAAAACCAAAAAAAAAAAGGTATTTTTAACTCACTATTTAGAATGTCTTATATTTTTCCTATCATTGTTGGAAGTTGGGCATACATTAAATACTGATGCAAATGATATTTTAGTGTGTATATGTATGTAAATCTGCTTAGGGCATGGGCTATCTTTAATTTTACTTTCAATTACAGGCATGAGAAACCTAATTTAATTTTTGAGAATAGTCTTCTTTTGTACCATACATTCCAACCACAGTTTCCCCTGTTTTCATTCCTTTTAGCCCCACCCCAACTCCACTCCACCCCAGATTCACCGCCTTCCATTCCTTCGACAGAAAAGAAAGGGCCTCCCATGACAGACAAACAGGACAAAATAAGGTATTTTTTTCTTCTCTTTTCAACGCAAGCCTTACTCTTCAAGGAAAACGCTAATGTTTCAGCTTTGGATGCATGTAGTCATGGGGATGGACCTATTCTGTGTTCTTATTCATTAAGTTTTAGTGTTTGGGGCAGGTCAAGGGTGCTTTCTTTCAGAATAAGTTCTTCCTAAGCGTTCTGTTCTCTTCCCACAACACACATTCCCCCCTCTCTTTTTCAGACTCTCTTCTTGTATAGCACTTGCAATCTGTTTCCTCAAAGCCCCTTATGTTAACTAGCATCTTAAACTTTGTTAGATGCCACCAGAAGGCTAGAACAGGGTGAGGGATATCATTCCCTTTCATTAGCTACGACAGGTTTCAGCATTTCTTCTGATACAATCCTCCTGATAGAGAGCAGGCATTTATTAGAAAGGAGAATCTGTATCAGTTTCACTTGGCTCTATCCCGATAAAGTCAGAGGATATTTTTCTCAGATGCTTTTTCCTGAGAAGCTGGTAGATTCCCGGGCGGACAAATCTGAACTGTGATAGTTTCCTTCTGAATGGAGCCTGCAAGAGTTTCTCATTCTTACTTATCCCCACTAAGCCTCTAGCAAGGCACCAAAATGACCAGTTTCATATTGACTTTTGCAGCTTAATATCTTCTGTCCCCTAAAATCAATGCTGTGTATATTGCATTTCTTAAAACTCAACTATCTCTCACAAATTCACTATGATATTTTTCTCAAATTGCCCTCAGAAACATCAGTGATTTTCACTGTTAGCCTTTTTTTTGTAAGAATGAGAGTGATAAGTTCTAAATTATTTCCATGACACATTCAAGTGAAAGAGGAGCAGCTACTTTGGAAAACACTGCTCTTCTTCCTTTTTTAAGAAAATAATTTATTTAACTTTATTTTGTGTGTATTGGTATAAAGGTGTCAGATCTTACTTCCTTTTTTATTTTTTTTTAAAAAGCTGTCTTTTCTCATTTTATATGCCACATTCATTTCCCACTTCCTCCCCCACCTACTTCTCCATTCACCTCCGCCCATCCCACCCCCACTCACTCCTCAGAGAGGGTAAGGGTTCCCATGGGGAGTTAACAAAGTCTAGCACATTGCATTGAGGCAGGACCAAGGCCCTCCCCACTATCTCTAGATTGAGCAAGGTATCCCTCCAGAGAGAATGGGTTCCAAAATGCCAGCAGGAGTAGGGATAAATCCTTATTTCACTCCCAGTGTCCCCACTGTCTGCCCTAGTCACACGACTGTCACCCACGTCAGAGTGTAGAAGTTAGCTCAATTCAGGAAATACCCAGGCTAGCTAAAAGATAAAGCACTTATATTTTTTTATTTATTAGGAGGGAAAAATCTCACGAAACAGGAATGGGAAGTCCAAGCTCAGCTGTGCTGCGTGGGAACCACAGAGAGAGGGCACCTGGGCTGTGCGCCGTTTTTCTCAGGGTCCCAGAAGAACACACCTTAACTTGGTCCCACCTCTTGAAGATAACTGGTTAACAAAGCTTCCCCATCACCTTCCCCTTTTGTCTAAACAAGAGTGATCCAAAACCAATACAAAGCCATATACAATAGGAACAGATATCAACTATAAAATTACAAACAACATAAACAATATTAAGCAAGGAACACAATCTAAATGCTTCAATAAACATTTTATTCCAAAGAATCTAAGTCTTGCATCGGAAATAGGCTTGGCTAAATCATAAGAGGAAGGCAACTACCATTATCTAATCTTCAACCCCATCAAAGGCCTGAGAAGGGAGATAATATTACTTGCGTCGAGCAGTGTATGACAGAGACAATTGGCTACCTCAGCAATCGCCCAAAGTCTCATTTGCAACGTTGAAGCTAGGTTAAGACCTAGCGTAACTGACAGACCATTTTCAGAGGCAGGGAATTTTTTAGAACCGTCTTACCCTGTCTTGACAAGGTTTGGGAGTCACTTTCCTTGTGTTCTGCTTGTCCAGTCCAGATATCATGTACTTTGCCAGTGATTGAGGCCCGTGGGCAGTTCCTTTCCCAAAGGCCAATTGTGCCAAGAAGAAAACAAATTCTGAGTGGAGTGTCTTCGGTGCTCAACATTCTCTTGGGAATAGATTGGTGCTGTCAGAAGCAGTCATGTCTCATGTCAACAGAACCCTAAGTTATTTAAATGCCATGCTTTATAGATTCTCAAAGTTGTTGAAGATCACTTATCCAGGCAGAATACAATTTCTATGTATCTAAAGAAACTAATTAATCTGACTATATCTATAACAAACATTAACAACTACTGACCTATAATATTTAATACCTGTATAATTTAAAGACTAAGACTTTATGTCAGAATATTAAATAATCTGTAAACAAATGTGTAGCAAATGGGAACAATGACCTCAAAATGTAAACAATGTATGCATATCTTGATCAGAGGTACCAATGATATATAATGCAATACAAAATACATCCTAAAAGTTGTGTCAATATACAAAATGTTCTAAACAGAGGTAGAAACATGCATATGTACAATCTGACAGAATAACTTTGCATAGGTGTACAAATATTGTAAACAAATAACAAATATTATTTGAACTTGTATCAATATACAAAAACTATACCAATGTAAATTATCCATAAATAATAGCTCACTGACCAAGTACAAAAGGTCAAGCAACCATTAACTGAATCTTTTAACTCTATGAGACAAAATGAATCCTTTCTTTCCTAAGTTACTACTTTCAGATATTTTTGTAAAGATATGCAAATGTAACCACCACACTGAACACACTGATTCCTATGACAGTGGAGTAGCTGGGGATGAGTCCTATAGAATAGTATACAGATTGGTCATACATGAGCCAAATAAGTAGTATGTTGGTTTTAGTCACTATATTTTGGGTAAAATTTGTAACACAAGACTAAGTACTGAATTTATTTGTCCTTTCTCCATCTGTTTATACAGTATGAAATCAATGACTTGATATTTTGTGTGTGCATGTGTATGTATTCATATATGTGTATATATACACACATGCATGAATATCCCTATGTGTTCGGGTATGAGAAAGAGAGCTGATATCTATCAACTAAAATTTTATCAAAAAATAGCTTATAAAATCTATTATTTTGTGTCCCGTTTTAATCTAAAAAAAATCATATGAATTGTCCTTCAGGCTTTATTGTAAAAATAAGGACAATACTAAACCTAAGTTATTTTATGAAAATAAGTTTAAAAGATTTATAGTGGCATAGATTTAATCTACCCTTTTTCTAAACTACTGTTAAATAGGTTTACAACATTCTTGGAAGGGCATATATTGTAACCTATTAAGGAGACAAGGACTCTTCTCTATATTTACTAAATATTAAAAAACAATGAATTCTTTTATTTTCATTTTAGGAGTCAATATTTGTTCTTATAAATTGTTTTGAGGTTAGTTTATATTTTCATCTTGGCTTATTCATTTATCAATTTCTCTATACTCTAGTTGATTCTAATTTATAAAGTCATGCCTATGTATATTTATCTATCTAGAAACACTGATTAGAAGTATAAGTACATACATCACCTATTTGAACTCTTTTACCCTAAGTCTACTGATAGTCTGCCATTTTCTACTGCTACACAGTTATATTACAGTCAGGACCAAGTTTATAGAAACTGCATTAACATTTTTTAAGCTGACAGCATGCTTTCAATGTTATCTCATTGAGCCATATGAAACCATTTGGTAGCTTTTAGAGAAATATGGCTAAATAATGTAAATTTTAGTGAGCGACAGAAGAAACTGAAGTATAAATGTAAGAATGGAAAATAATTAGTTTTTGGAAAAATGAATATTATGTGACATACTGTTACAAATTTTTTAGTTTGTTGAATAATATTTTAAAATATTTGATCAAAGTCAACCTATAATAATCGAAGGATATCAGACATATGGATCTATGAAAGTTACTGCTACTTCTGAGATTAGCATATAAAAACAGATAAATTCAAACATTAACTTGGGCATAAGTAATGGCAATGATAGTTTAAATATTTGTGCTGGAGTCATTTGAGAACATATATACATACACATCATATGTATTATCAATAAGTATATTTTTATTTGTTGAGAATTTATATATATATATATATACTTTGTTTACAGTATTTGTATGTCAGTAGTTGGATTAGAGTTTACTACATTGCATTTTTATCATATTCATATCCATCTTGCTCTCCTATCTCACCCTACCCATATTTACCTATCACTGTGTCTTCATGTCTTTAACCCATCCATTATTATTAGTGATATCTGTAGACTCTTATGTGTGTGGTTGTCCACTGGAGCATGTTAGACCTCATAGGTCACACCCAGAAACTATCAATTACCAATAGTTCCTTAGCTAGAGATGGTGTGGGAGGTCCTTCTGTTTATGTGTTGCTTTTATTGGTTAATGAATAAAGAAATTGCCTTGGCCTGTTGATAAGGCAGAACTTAGGTAGGCAGGGAAAACTAAATGGCATGCTAGGAGAAAGGAGGCAGAGTCAGGGAGATGCCATGGAGCTGCTGCCAGAGTCAGACATGCCAAAATTAATATGAGTTAGCCAATAAGAAGCTAGAGCTAATGGGCTAAGCAATGATTGAATTAATACAGTTTCTTTGTGATTATTTTGGGTCTAAGCTAGCCATGAGGCTGGGAACCAACAAGCGGCACCCCCTACATTATAGAGATAGGATATAATAACAACCTCCCCCTTCAATGCTTGAATTTTTATCTTGGTTAAACTTGCATAGGGTTTGTGTTTACTGTCACAACTGCTGTGTGTTCATATGAGCAATCATCCTGTCACCTTTAGAAAGCACTGTTTTGTTATTGTTACCCACCACCTCTAGTACTTAGAATATTTTATCTCCATTTTCATAATAATTACTGAGCCATTGGAGGAGACAGTTGCAGAGTAATAATCAATCTCTCCTTTAAGAATGAGGACTCTACAGTCACTTGTTCTCTGTATCTTGACTAGCCATGGGTCACCATGTCAGCTATCATCTCCTTCAAAAAGAAGCATCTCTAATAAAGTTTGAGAGATGTACTAATGCATGGATATAATTAGAAATTGTTAGGAATTGGTGCAAGACTATGCATGTTAGCAGAATTATAGTAGTAGATCTTACTCTAGAATCTGAAGTCTAGAGTTTATGAAAGTAGAGTTATGGAAGTAACTATACCAGGAATAGATTCCATCTTACTGAGAAGGACTTAAATCCAACCAGAAAGTGGTTGGCTACTCATATGACATTCATGCCATTATTACATCCATGGGCATATCTTGTTAAGCAGGTCAAACATATAGCTCACAAGGATCACAGATGGATAAGATTGAGGTGTACCTTCTTTCCCTGTTAATATGAATAGGACTATCTAGCCCAATGGAAAACTAGTCTTCCCAGTAGGGATGAAGTTTCCAGGTAGGTGCCAGAATAATTTTTTAGATTTGCCTTGATTCAAATATGTGGTATTTTCAGCAATATGATCTTGCAAAAATAGCATGGGCTCTTAGCTAGACCATAAGTAAAGTTTGAATTTCTAGAAAACCTAATTTTTCGAAATACTTAAAAGAAAGAAAGGAAGGGAGAATGGAAGAGAAATATTGAATATTTATAATGTTCTATTGTTTATAAATGATAGAACATTTATACTATTACTGTTGTTTTTAATTTCTATATTTCTTTTACTGAAAATGGATTTTTTAAATATAACACATTCTGATTAGGGTTTACCCTTCCTCAACTCCTCCAAGGTTCTCCCTTTGACATGTTCTCTGCTCCAGACAAACTGTGTACTACTATTAAGTGAAAAACAGCTGAGTCTTCACTTTGTCCCAAGATGAGATACTGGAGATCCTGCTGAAATCCTAAAGACTTTTAGTTATGATGCAGGATAAATCAGATATTTCCTTAGTGGTGTTAGCCAGCTGGCTATCAGCTAGTGAGCCTGGAGCAACTGTTCTCTTATTTTCCTGCCACTGCAGGTTTCTGGTATAATTTGCTCTCAGCTGAAATCATACTGTTCAAGCCATTTTTCTGTTTTGCTAGCCAACTTCCAAATAATGACATGGAAAATTCTTATTAATTAGGAAATCTTGACCCATAGCTTAGACTTGTCCATAACTAGCTCTTACAATTTAAATTAATCCACTTACATTGGTCTACATTCTATCATGTGTCATTATCTCTCTTCCATCTTGTACCTCCTGGTTCTTTTTTATGTCTTCTGGTTCTTCCTGTGCCTAAACACCTCCTCCTCTTCCTCTCTCTGTCTGAAAACTGCAGCTCTATCTTCTACCAAACTATTGGCCATTCAACTCTTTATTGCACCAATCATAGCAACATATCTTAACAGAGTGTACAAATGTTCCACAACACTGACTACCTGTGAATAAGCCCAGCTGATTACTGTCAGCATGAGTACTTTCTCGAGTGTTCAAACTGGAAACAATGCCTCCTTCCTTGATGTTTCCAACACTCCATTCACACTTTAATCTCATTCATACTACTCAAGGTAATTGTGTACCTTATATTTCTGCTCATCCTAAGGTGAGGAAGGCAGAAATGGCTTTTAAAACTTGATACTCTTATCCAGGTTAATGGCTCGGCAGCTAAAGACACTTGTATTCCAAGCCTAGTGATCTGCATTCATTCTCCAACCCAAATAATGTAGAAAGACAACCAACTTCACAAAGTTTTACATGTATATGGTGGAACACATGTTTGCACATGCGCACGCGCGCACACACACACTCTCTCATATTAAAAACAACAATAGTAATAAGGTTGATGTTTGTATCCATTTAGTATAATACTTAGAATTTAAGTGAGTCTAAATACTTAATTAATGAACTCTAGCATTAGTCTCTTTGAAACAGGCTAACAGTATGGTAGATGTTAAGTGTGTGTGCATGTTTGTGTTGCTCTAATTGGCCTTAAATGCACTATGTAGTTCTGAGACTGACCTCATGGTCACAAAAATTCACTTGCCTCTGCTTCTTGGGTTCTAGTATTAAAGTTGTGTGTCACCTTCCTGAAAAATAGAAATGTTTTAGTTTCATATTTCAAAAACATAACTACATTATTATATACTTTACACATTAATATTCATCTGAATGATAAGAATAAAGCTTGCAGCCAGTGCGTACAAGCGCATATGCAAAGAGAAATTTATGTTTAAACTATTTGTAACAGTTGTTGGTAATAATTTTAAAAATAACTATTAAATTAATACTTACACAATGTAAAGCCCAGAAGGAAAAGGAAACAATATGCTTTAAAGTCTAAACTTGAAATAACACAAATGTTTTGCATGATCTTTAATTCAAAAGCCACGACTGTATAAAACTAGACTATTTGCATGCAAATATCATCAAATTAGCTCATTACTTTCCTGCGAGTTGTTTGATATTGACCTTCAGTTAGACAGTGGCACTCATCCATTTCTTGAGCTCTGACTAATTCAAAAGCTTTATTGAACTAAAATTTTACCTCTGTCCTTTCTCATTGTGCTACATTTAAGCACAATGGAAAGAATAAAAATTAAGGTGAAATAATAAGTTTTAAAATCACCTGCATGGAGTATGCAGTGTGGTTTTCAATAATTTCTAGTTTAATAAATAAGATTCATAGCAACATAATATATATTTACATACCTATGGAGTTTATTTATGTAAAATATTGAACTCTATGAACTCACGGGAAAGAACACCGCAACAAACTATGAATACTAACACAAAAGTTTCTTTAAAATGTACATTTTAAGCCAGTTGTAATATAATAGAATGATAAAATTCTAAGAAAATATTTATTTACCATAGTATATCTATACATTACAATGTATTTCTCATAAGCTATCCCCTTTGATAACTTACTGCAGAGACAATCAACCTGGAAGAAGAAAAAAGAAGCTAAAAGGAGAAAACAAAGAGGCAATCTGCAAGCAGCAAAACACCACAACTATGTGTGCAGGAAAAAAGCAAGAGCAAAGAAAAATAGAGAGTGGTATACACAAGGTATATGCAAAGAGGTCAAAGAGGCCAGACTCCATAATAAAACACATTTTGTCTATGAAGCTATCAGACAGATAGCTGCCAGATATGTTCCTCAGATTTGGATGATTAAAGATCGGCAAGGTCATTTATTAACAAAACCAGGGGAAGAAAGGCAAAGATAGAGACAATACGTTGATACCTTATACAACGACCCTAATGCTGTCAATGTAGACTTCAACGAGAAACACTGGCAGTTACTTGAACACTGGAGATGATGAAGAAATATTAAATATTGATAAAAGCGAGGTAGAGGAAGCTATCAAGAGAGAAAAATGCAGGAAGGTCCCAAGAGTGGATAACATCATACTGGAGGGGCTGGAGGTGGCTACAATAGGCTCAGGGGCTGACACACGACTCAGACTCTTCAAAGAGAGATGGGAACATGAAGCATTTCCCACAGAACGGAAGCACTCAGTCATAACTCCCATACACCAGAAGGACAAGATGGACTATGAAAATTACAGGGGCATTAGATTGCTGTGCCAAAGCAGTAAGATCCTCTTCTCCATTTTCCTGCAAAGGATCAAGGGCAGAAATCCTTGCAGAGGCCCGGTGCAGATTTGGAGCTAAAATGAGCACAATTGATAGATCTTCACTTTGAAAACACTAGCAGAAAAATACATATATTGACTAATATGTCTGTTACATCGACTTTAGGAAGGCATCCGACAGCATTTGGAGGAAAGAGCATTGGGAAACAATGAGGACGCAGAGAAAATCATTGAAATACTCTAAAATGCCTATAAAGACACCATTGCATCAATCAAAGCCTGTGGAGAATAGAGATTAGTTTATGATGATCACAGGAGTGTTGCAGGCATGTGTTCTCTCAGCATTAGTCTTTAATATTGTCCTGGAATTAATAATAGCAAAAGCCCTGGAGGATGAGGAGATAGGCATGCGGATAGCTGGTATGCAAATTAATAATTTGCTTTTCACCGATGAAATAGCACTACTTGCTGAAAGCCCAAATGAACTGCAGGCCGTGGTAAATGGAGTGGTGGAAGTCAGTGAAGACCTTGGTGTGAAAGTCAACATCAAGAATAGTGAGACACACACATGGGAAGGACACATAAGGATTTTAATGTTATAATAAAGAATCATCACCTCAAGCAAATAGTCAACTTTGTCTATCTGGGATGAGACTTCAATTCAAAGGCGGGAACTATTTCAGACATCTAGAGGTGGATAGGGGTAGCGAGAGCTGCATTCCAGGTACTAGGAATTGCAGGTACAGGTCAGCAAGAAACATAGCAACACCAACAGAATTGCAAACATAAGCTTTGAGCTGTCTGCTATATGGCTCTGAGTCCTGGACAATGAAACAGAACAGTGACTAAATGTGTTTGTGATGGTATGTCTCAGGAAGATTCTAGGTTTCACACGAAGAGATAGACTGAGCAATGAAGACGTGAAAAAAAAAAACATTTCCATCTACAGAAAGAAGGAAGTAAACTACAGGATACGGCAATGATACTTAAGATACTTCAAACATGTTATGAGAATGAATGGTGGCAGTTACCCGAAGACAGAATTGCTTGGAGCAGTGAATGGGATAAGGTGAAGAGGAAGACCCCACCAAAATGCTGGATAAACAGCATAAAGGAAGACTGTGGAACCTTGGGTATGACAATAACACAAACATCTAGGACTGCCCAGGATAGTAACAAGGGGAGAACTGCCATTAAGAAGGCTGACATGTATTCTCAAGCATTGCTGGGGCAGAAATGAATGATGATCTCCTTGAGAAACTCAACTTTGCTCACAAGAATAGGTAACCTGAAAGTCACGCTAGAATGGAGGATCAATTAGAAACTCTTAGGTAGCCTGCTGCTGTTTAACTATTGTCAAGCCAACAGGGCAGAGCTTAGAGCCCAGAGCCTATGACAACACCTTTAGGGCTCTCTTTTCCATCTTCCAATTTGTTATAGGTTTAGTGCCCTGTCATAGAGTGTATTAATGTATCTTTTTAACAAAAAGATTAGTTTAGCTAGTCTCTATTATATGAGTTATGAAATAATTTTACTTAAATTACTATGGAGACAATAAAATTAACTTCTGTGTTAGAGGACCTAGGGAATTCATTTGTTAATATTTTCTTGTTGTTAACTGTATATCTTTTCCAAAAACTCAGTGTTTCTAGGGAGAGAGGGTATTCTGGGGAAGCTGTATCTTCCAGTCTCTACTTTTAAAGGAGCTACTGGGTGATGCAGAAATTAATTTCCTCCTTTATGGCGAGTATAAATGGAAAAAAATGTAAAAATCATTCCTGGAGGCTCTGTTCGCCATGCTAAGGACCAAGAGTACGCCTTTTTAGTGACAGATGCGTCTTTTCTAATATACCTTCAATAAGGCTTTTCTGTATGTATTATCTAGAATACTTGTCATTAATTAGTTTTGGTCACCACCAAGGACAAATGAGGCCACCTTTGAAGATAAATCAGAGAAAAATATCACAAAGTAGTGATAGTATTGAGCTATAGGGCCAGGTACTTTAGGATCTAACTACATGAACCTGTAAACTCTTCGAACACAGTGAAATCTAATCTTTAGTTTTGGTAACTGAAAACATTTCTGAAATCTAAACTGAGATTAGTTCCTGTTATCCTCAGTAATTTACATTTATTTTTAGAGGCACCACTGTTAGAGATGTGACCCATAGTTCCTATGCTGCTGTGAGCACCTTGTGCTACTCTACAATTCTCTTTCATAAGCTTTTCCTGTTGAATTCTAAACGGGTTCACAATGACTTGATCTCACCATTATGGAAAGAATCATATCACTTCTTAATTTAGTCTATTAGTGAATTCCTACAATTAAATGCTTTCAATCTCATGTATCCTTTTCTTAGGAAATATTTTCAGGTCTTTATTTGCTCTTTTAGGTCAACCTCAATCTTGTTCTTATTGTGGGTATACTACTCTTAAGTAGTTCCTAGAAATGAATTAAATGCTAATATTATACTTGGTAAAATAGTTCAGAAAAAAAGAAACTTGAAAAATGTGTACATTTTCAAAAATACACCTTTCTAGGAATGAAATATGCTCTCTAAATATGTTATATAAAATATTTACCATCTGTTTATTTCATAGAAAAATTTTTAAAAATAGTTTCTGTCTAAAATATTTATAAGTTGTTCTTAAATTATGACAAATTTTATTCTGAGCATTGTTTCTTACTTGTTTCAAAAGTGTCCCCCCCTACATTTTATAAAATGGCATGAATTAACAAATATTTTCAAATAGTGACCATAAGATACTAATGGCAATCACTTTTGCTGTTACAAAATAAAGCAGGTTTTGAGAAATATTAAATAATTAGAAATATTTTATAAAATTATTCATGATATATCAATGAGAACTTGACATTTTCCTGGAAATGTGGGGCTATTTCTAAGAACAATTAACATTAATCCCTACTGTCTCTTCATGAGAAATTTATGGTGAGTCAAACCTTGTTCCAAATGCTTTTGCCTAATAAATAATTCCCTTAGTATTTAATTACTGCTCTGATACATGTTATCATTTAATATATTTCATGGAGAAGAAACCAAAATATTTTAAATGTCTGGTGAGACCTATTGAAAATCCTGAAGGCCATGCCAGAACTCAAGTCTGGCATTTGAGCAGAATGAGATGACTTGCAGAATTGAGACATCTAAATAAATGGAAACACCAGCAATAGGTACAGAACGAAGCTCATAGTTTAAATTCCAATTTCTTGAAAGAAATCCCCAGAATTAATCCACCTTCTAAATGAAGGCTTAGAATGGAAGGTATTGGGAAGGTGTATATCTCAAGTTTGACTTAGAGAGCCCAGCTATGGAACACCTTTCCTGAGTTCCCCATCTCAGATGATTGATGGCTCTTAACTGCCTGTACAGCCCAGCTATTGTTACATGGATTTGAGAAGGAATAGAAACCTTTAAGTTTATTCTGCTTGTTCTAGAATTCAACATAATTATGTTTTGCTGAAATTACCACAAATAGCTTTTTACTGAATTGTTTAGCAATGTCATTGACGACTGCAATTGCATGGCTCTATTGCAATGTTTTTCACCTTCTTGGCCTTGGATGCTGGAACGATTTAACAGGAAAAAAAAATGATTTAATACAGAGCAGAATTTCGTTTACTTGGCCAATAATAAAGGTGCTATCTTTTTTATAATTCTTGGAATTCCATTATCAATAAGTGTAATTTGGTAACTGTTTTTAACATCTAGGAAGCAATGAATATGAGTCTCCTTTTAATTCCTACTGAGATTGCCATTAATATGACTGTCAATTTAAATAATTTACATTCATTTGATATTTCAATACTTTATCATAGAAATTCCAAAAATGAAAAGGATTTAATGTTAGACTACAGTTTCAAATGTTCAAAACAGGTGGAATGATAGTCAATCAGAAACAGGCAAAGGGTTACCTTGACTTATATCAACCTGTACTTGGACAAGACAGCACATCTAGAGAGATAATAGAAAGCTAGCCAAGGCAAACCCTTACTAAAACCCTTCAGATGGGAGCCCAGGTTGTCCATGGACTTGAAGCAAGGCGGATTCCATTCCTCAGTCATGATTCTGGGTGGGATGACGTAGACACAGCTCATCTGAGTCCTGGCTCCAGCTCACTAGCTCTGTAGTGATATCATGCACTGTGTCCAGCAGACTGTGGGATGCACTTGGCCATTCCCATCAACATGAGGTGAAATTGAGGAAATTTGCAATAAGAGAGAATTTGGTAAAGTAGCAAACAAAACACCTTTTCTAAAAGAAGCTTTTGAGTAATGGAAGTTCTAGATAAGCAACATACTTTGGAAAGGGTGTCTCTATAGTTGAAGATCCAGTACAGAGACATGCTTTAGAAACCATGAGAAAAACCTGTGGGCAGACTCCTGTCTACCGTTTCACACAGCCCAAACCAATCAAGTAAATCAGTTGTCTGGGCACAGATGGAACCAGGCACTCGAGTAGATGCTCTCTGTGAATGAAGCATTGTTGAGCTTGGCACCCAGATATCTGGGAAGAGTTTCCCTTTTGCAGAAGTAGCCTTCATGAACATTACCATGGGTGTGCCTTGGATTAAAGAGATCATCAGTGCTACCAAGGCCATGAGCTCTTCAAATATCACAGTGTGGCTAGACAAGAACAAAGATCTGATTGCAGGTACCTGCTGAAGGATAGAGTTGAGGAAACCCTTCTGTGGAGATAGCTCTGGGCCTGCTGCCCGACCTTAGAAGAAACTGAATATTTAACAGTGGGCCACCAAGATACCATGTGACCTGAACTGCCTATCACGAGCTGTGCACTCTCTGACCCACCCAGTCATAAAATAGGACATGCGCAGCAGCAACCTACTATCAAATGGAAGTGGCATGTATATGATAGGGCCTGAACATGTCCTGAAGGTCCAAGCCTAGTCTCACTGCAACTTCATATAACATGGCTGGTTAATGCACGTTGGAGTCCCACCCTTTTTTGAAGCAAAACAGAAGAGGAGGAGTGGATGGGGGTGGGAAGAGGCAAAGTGGGGGGGTACTAGGAGGAGAAGAGGAAGGGGAAACTTTGGTTGCAATCTAAAAACAGACAAATAAATAAATAGAAATTTACGAATAAACTCTTCAGATGAGAAATTTTATTTGCTTATATTTCCTTCTCACTTATGACTACAATTGTCAGGAAACTGTTTTCTTTGAATTCCAGAGCTTTTTATTCCTACATACTTCTTTGATTATCTGCTCTAATATAGTAACTACCATTATGTGCAGAAGCTTGGGGATGTTATAGACCTCAGTCAGTGTCATATCTAGAAATAGATGAATCAAACACACATCAATAGCAGATCTTCTCTATGACACTAGTCTGTTTATAACAGAATTTGAGATTAAAAGAAAAATTCAGTCAGGAAATACAAAGGGTTATATCCAGAGTTTTTTTTTTTTAAAAAAAAAAAAAGAAAGGGAAGTTACAGTTTTTGTACAAAGTCTTGTCAAAGACATTTAATTATGACCTTAACTTCACCTTCAGTACGTACTAGCTCAACTCAGGCTCTGGATATGCTGGTGATAAATGCCAGCCCAAGAAGCAGGACTTTTGTGCCCATGACTTGGAGTCAGGTACTAAACTTGGCTCCCAGATCCTATCTTAGATCCTTGTGTTCTACTGGAAGGTGTAAGGTAAGTATTGGGTGCTGAGTTCTGCTCCATTAAAAAATTGCCTTGTTCAGGGACATATGGAAAAGAGGTCACTGAAATTTTTAACAGGTATAAAAGAGACAGTAGTAGTTTTATATCTTGAGGACCAAAATAACATCGAGTTTGTCCCTCCTACTCTAAAACCAATGGCATTTGTATCCTCGACTCAGAAATAGAGCATTGAAAGGATCAGAGTCTGCTGAAGAGATGGCAAGCAACACGCTAGCCATAAATGTAGCAAGAAATTCTGGGAACAGCCCCAAATGTCAGCAAAGAAGATAAGTATCTTCAAGCAGAAACACAAACAGCAGGAGCTTGGGGACTTAAAGGAGAGACTGCCCGAAAGGTCACTGACCACAGGTGGCATTGTGAAATCTGTCCAACAGTGAGCTGGTCCTGGTACCTGAGATGTTGATGGTTTTCCAATTTCAGCATCTAGATACATTTCCATAACACCTTTGCTACCCCTAGCTAGAATGAAGTGTTCTCTTGCACAGTATAATAAACTTGGCTTTAACAAGAAGAGAAAGGTAAGAAGGTAACACAAGATACTACTGCTCTCCTTGGTGTGCTACTAAATACCCACTACCTACATCTGAGAAGCCCACGCTAGGTCTTATAGGTGCCTGGTTGAATGTAACAAATGAAGGTGTTCTGGGAGCAAGATTTGTACAGTGTAGTATCTAGATTGCCTTAAGTGTTCTAATTAGGTCATAGGTATTGCAAGCTCACCCTTACCACATCTCAGGAAACTAAGCTTCATGAAATGTGTTTTTTCACACTTTCAGTATTTGATTGTAAAAGCGGAAGCCTGCCCACATCACTAACTGTCTTTTAAGCAGGACATTGCACAAAATGTTTTCAGTATCATCTCCGCCTTAAACAGAGTATTATGGCGGCTTAACTAGTTCTGCTGGCACAGCTGAAAAATGCTTAAGTGTTTTTATTATTGAGAACTTTTTCTCATCAACAAAGTGTTGAGGAAAAGTGCTTCAAGAGAAATTATCTCCGAGCAAGATATAGAATGCATATGTTACTTCTTTTGCTTTGCCACTGCTCAACAACCTTTACAAACTAAAATGAACTGGAGATCTCGAATTTACCTACAATAGTACAAAATTAGACATTTCTTAAGGACCAATCAATTGCTGTTGCAATGTTTTATAAGTTATGTCCTACTTAGATCTCCTTAAAGAGAGATAATTATCATAAGATAAAATTTTAACATTTAAAATAATTTTCAAAAGATTTTAAACAATAGAAACATAAATCAGCTAAAATTCATTCTGTTATCATTGATGCCGAGTGAAATCTCCAGATTCAGTCTCTAGAAATGATGGTCAGACCCTCTTCAAACCCTGAAAGCTGCTGCAGTGTTTGTTAGGTAAACAGTTCCCTCTGATTAATGATGCTTAGAAGTTGGAACTCCATTTTTGGTGTGTGTCTTTGAAGTCCAGAAATCTCACTTACTGTAAAATTTGCTATCTCCGCCGGGCGGCGGTGGCACACGCCTTTAATCCCAGCACTCGGGAGGCAGAGGCAGGCGGATCTCTGAGTTCGAGGCCAGCCTGGTCTACAAGAGCTAGCTCCAAGACAGGCTCTAGAAACTACAGGGAAACCCTGTCTCGAAAAACCAAAAAAAAAAAAAAAAAACAAAAAAAAAAAAACAAAATTTGCTATCTCCGAAGACTAAAAACATGGTTAAATAAAGAAACCTTGCACTTTATCATTCCCATCTTTCTTAAATTTTTCTAGCAGCTTAATATCAATTAGACTATATCTAATTTTTACAAAAACAAATCTTTATGTTCCATGTTACAACATTTTTCCATGTTACATATCACATCTAGTTAATATTTAAGTTTACTTTTCAATACATTATAAGAATCAGTCATTTAGCATACTGTCTTTATTAGAAGTAAATAGTTTAATAACTATGATCCAACCATTTCTATGTTCTCTCTCATTTTGTAAAATTGCTTGTAAAGGATAAGTTTATGGCTCTATCTATCTCTATCCATCCATCCATATAACACACACACACACACACACACACACACACACACACACACACACACATATATATATATATATATATATATATATATATATATATATATATATATATATAGCTAAGGAGATGGTAAGTTGACTCACTCAACAGATGAAGCACTTGCTGCTAAGCCTGACAGCCTGAATTTGATCCCCAGGTCTTATAGAGTAAAAGGAGAAAAATCTTGTACCATAGCATTACCCTAAAGCACAATCTCACAAGCTTCTTGCAAATAGAATGCCCTTATGGTATGGCATAGTGCATGAACTTATACATTTTTAATTACATACATTATGAGTTACTTATTTGCTTAAATATCTAAGTGATTTTGAAATTACTTTGATTAATATTCTATAGCAAGTAGACAAAAAAGTATTACATATCAGAAGTTTGGTTTATTACCAAAGTCTAAGATTCATTAGTTAAAACAAACATGCAATTATTAGGTATTAGAAAAGAACAACTTATGCAATAAAGGAGGATTAAATTGCATTTTTGAAAGAATGAAGAAACCCTTCATTAGTACGAAATCACACTTGTCAAGAATTTAATCATAACCATGAATATTGAGGTAGTTTTATATAATTTATCTCCTATGTCTACTAAGTAGACCTCCTCAGAAAAGGGTTGTAGGGTAGGCTTCTCTAAAAGTCAGTGGACACCAGGGTGATCAAATCATAATGGGATAATTTGGGGAAGCAGCTGAGAGTCTGGGGCATGAGCACAGGTGATGGACCATTTTAACATATGCTCTACTATTGAAAAGCACGCCCAGCCTGAAGTCTTAAGAAGAAAACCATGTCAAAACAAGTTCTTTGATAAAATAAGAGGAAGTTTATTGACCTGTCCAAGGATGCGGGAAGGGGGAAGAGAAAAAGGAAGGCAACAGGTGAGTGGGATTCAATACAATATATACATATTACACTAAATTCAGAGTTAATCCATTATTTTTTATATAAATAATATACATTAGTTTTCAAAACTGGAGAAAGTTTTCCCAAAGTAGTTGACATTTCAAAACTCTCTTTTGAAAATAAAATGCAGTTCTGCTGTAGTTCAATTATCTTTGACAATGAAATGACTCTATCAGTCAGCTATAGATATTTATAACTCCTGTTACCCAGTCTGTATTCTATGGTAAATCATCATTCTGAAAGTGTCTACAATATCAATTTTAAATGTTAGTAACATTTTTGACCCGTGTAATTTTGGAGTATCACTTGTAGGTTTGTTACACATGTATGAACATGTAATGTATAAGCTTATTTATTTTGTCTCTTGCCACTTATTTTAAAGATTTAACTCCCCAGGACTAAATTGTGAAAGAAAAGAACAGACTAAAAATAATTTCCCAAACCTTTTTGTGAATTGTGAGATCCAGGAGGCCCTTCCCTGAGCCTCTTTTTAATCTCACGGATGCCAGACCCCCTCCACATCCCTGCGGTCACTGCAATCTTGTTCCTCAATTGCTTTTAGTTTTCTCTGACTCCCAAACTTTCTCAAGATGTGGTAGGAAGCCGGGCGGTGGTGGCGCACGCCTTTAATCCCAGCACTCGGGAGACAGAGGCAGGCAGATCTCTGAGTTCGAGGCCAGCCTGGTCTACAAGAGCTAGTTCCAGGACAGGCTCTAGAAACTACAGGGAAACCCTGTCTTGAAAAACAACAACAACAACAACAACAAAAACAAAACAAAACAAAACAAAACAAAAGATGTGGTAGGAAGAGAAAGGTTACAAACTTAAATGATCAGCTTTAGATCATTTAAATAGTTTACTATTACAGGTCCCTTTAGATCCATTTCCAAGTTAGTCGTGGTCTGAGCACAGAAATCCCGTGAATGTCTTTCCTCGGTCAGTTCATTTTTCGTGGTGACTTCACCATGGCAGGTAATGTCAGCACCATCACCGTTGTCATAGCACCCATAATGCCAAGCAAGGACAACCACACTGTCTCTGACTCTTCAACACCTGAGTTACCCTACAGTAAATACGACACTCCTGTAATATCTGTCCCTCTCACAGAGTGTAGTTCTCAATTCAGATTCAGATCAGCTATTAATCAGAATACCCCAATTAGCAAGTTACACCATTGCCAAAGAAAATTGATGTCTCTAGACTAGTTAGTATATAAGGGAAGAAAACAAAAGTGTGTATATGTATACATACACACACGTGCAAATAAATCTTTGTTTATACATATTGGAGCAAGTCTGACCTGGAACTAGAAATTCTCCTGAACAGCCTCCTCAGCACTGGGATTAAACCGCTCCTGGCTTTCCTTTAATTATTAGAAATAATTTCATTTACAGAGCTGGAGAGATCGGTTGGTAAATAAAGTACTTGCTGCACAAGCTTGAGAACTTGAGTTTTGGTCCCTAACAGAACCATAAAGAGCCAGGTAGAGAATGTGTCCGAAAGCCCAGCACTGGAATGATGGAGAAAGTAAATCCAACTGGTGAATTTTAGATTCCATGCCTAGAATAATAAAATAAAATGACTGATGATAGTTTACAATGTTTACCTCGTCTCGACTTGCATACATACCCATGTGAACAGACACACAAGGACAGACACGACATAGACATGACAATCCCACACACAACTTTTTACAGTGATGTAAATCCAAGCTCAATTATCTGTTATAATTGCCTTGAAATATGTGAAAATTAAGCTCTAAGGAGATTTGCAAAGCATTTATAAGACAAAAACCAAACGATGCCTTTTTGTTATTATTGTTTGAGGTCCCGGGTATTGAATTCAGGACCTTTTGCATGCTAGCCCCGAGCAATGTCTTAAATACATATTCTAAAATTGCTGTCTGTTTTCCCTTTTCACTATTGTGGCCTTTTGCTGTTTGTCTCTATAACTGAGTGAGAGAAAATTTAATATTCAGTCAGTCATCTCTGTACCCAGTAGACATCTGAATGCTGAAATTTTGTTTGAGGCTTTATTCTAACCACAAAAAAAATACCAATACACCTGGGAAGGTGTAAATATTTTTGCAATCCACAAAGTACCATGAAAGAAGGACTATAAAGTGCTTCAAATGAAAAAAAAATATTGTGATTAATAATCTAGTAAGTATATGTGTACCCATTATCCAGCTTTAATATAACAACATTTTCTTATGTTTATTTCACACTATTTTTGAAATGAAGTATTATTGAGGGGAATGGAAATAAATGAATGAAATATTGGGCTTGAGAGGAAAAGGCAGGAGAATGGGGAGTTTAAGGCTAAGCTAACCTTGGGTACATAGAGTGTTTAAGTCTAGCTCGGACTACAGAAGACCTTATCTCCAAAAGTATTAACAAAGAGGTCTTAGAGGATAGTTTTAGTAAGAGCAATTTCTAAGACATGAGGATCTGAGTTTATATTTTTCTGAGCCCACGTAAGAAAAAAATAAATGTTGGACACCTGTGAAGCTGGTGCTGGCGATTGGAGGCACGGGAAGGAGGAAGGTGAGTCACAGGTGCTCCCTGTCCACCAATCTAAACTCAGAATACCTATTAACCTCCTCTGGCTTCTGGGAATACATACTTACATCTGCACACACACATGCACCCACACCATCCACACAGTACACACATTGACATACACACACACACACACACACACATATAAATACACACATAAATACTAAGAGTAATCAATAACAATAAAAAGGATTACCAATGCAACTGACACTTTCTGTACAAAAGCCTCTTGGGTTTTCCTACTTTATATTCCCCAGAAGTAAGCAACTCCCTTAATTTCTGCTCCGTTACTTCCTTTTATTTATACTTTCAAGATATATGGATCACAGAATGAAGTATAGTACTAATTTGTGTGCTTTTGTAAAAAACATCTTGCTTCTTGCATCTCTACTTAAGTTTTTATCCATATTGGAATCATACATGTGAGATTTATGTCCAATAATTACCTAATAAAAGCATTAATTTTGTGAGCAATTGTTTGCATATTTCATTGTTGTCTTGTTTGTACAAGCCTCTCTAAGATGTGTTCCTAGAAATGTAATTGCTTCGTAGCATATAAGATAAATTTATTGTATTCTCCACAGTGCCAATAATTTCATTACATTTTATGGATATTTTTGCATCTTTGCCAACTATCTTGATTTTGTACTTTATATTTTTCCATACTGATGAGAGTGTAGTACTTTTTATTTTGATTAAGAGAGAAATGAGTTCCTCTTCCTAGGTTTATCAACTCCTCAAATTACTTCTTGTGTATATTTCCAGATTATATTTACAGACCGCTTTTCTCTGAAGCTGTCTATCTGATTTTTAACGGGCCCTGTGTATTTTAAAGCTAAAAGTCTAAAACCATGGATGTATATTCATATCAGGTGGACCACCACAGTGATTGACATCATACCTTTTAACGTCTTTATGGCTGCAGTAAATCATCTAAACTATAAGGAATTTATGGATGACATGTTCACAATAACACTAGCCACTATCATCAGTTTATTGTCTTTCTTATTAAAATTACATATCCTATTGACATGCGTGACTACACTACTTCCAAACTATGAACTTAATGAACACATATTCATTTTGCTTACTAAATGATTTGGATATTTTCTATTCCCTTACTCCTGCAACTTTATGTGATCCTAGCTTGCATGTGCTGTATATGCTGCACATGGTGATTTTTTAAAAATGTGTTTATTTCTTAGTAGGCAAGTAAAATCCAGTTACACTCATGTGATTACTAGACTAGGTAACTGAATTCTCTCACTTTTCTTCACACACCTTTGTGACACATTTTGACTATTTCTGGTCCTCTTGTCTACCCTTGAACTCGTAGTTCTCTATGTACCTCTGTTTCATCTGTGATGTCTAGAAGACAGTTTCTGTGTTTTCTTTATCTGTGTCTGCTTTAAGAAAATTTTATCTTCTCTCTCTACTCACAGCTCCATGAACCATACCATACCCATTCCATTTTAGTCTAGAATGTATATTTACTTTCTCTTATTTCCAAAAATCAGATAAAAAAATTTTCTTCTTTTAAAATGCTTTCATACCGTTAACAGAAATTTAAATAAATTCAGTTGCCTTCAACATCCAGACTTCCATCATATTTTGAGGTACAAATCAAGCTCTTGTTAAGAGGAGGGCTTGAAAAACTGCTTTTCAATATTTTCATAAAACCTATATTATGCATTCATTGGTTGTGGTCATGTATTTTTCTAATCACTACATCACACACTTGGAAACCACAACCTTTATTAACTTCTGTAGAGCTAGGCAGCACTGCTAAATTCAGAAGTCACTTACTAGTCTATTACATATTTCACTGCTTCTAAAAACATGAGAGCAGAAACTACTTCAGTGGATTCTCAAAGTTTGAGAGATGCAAAATATGAGCACATCTCTTCAAAGTTGATGAACTGAGTTTAGCATGCTGTACTTGTCTGCCCACCTAAGAAAATGATGAAAAATACCGCCCTGATATGATGATTTTAAATGTTTCTGTGCAGAAGTGAGAAAATGTTAACAACATAAATGAGTAAACCTTTAAAAACTACAGTGGAGGAGAATATGAAACAATTACAATAAATGCAGTTTCAATGCAAGTGACTCTTGAAAGATGCAAAAATAGGAAGATAAACCTACTGTTCTTGCCTGTTTAGATAATTTCAGACAATGACAGTTAGCAGACGTCTGAAAAATTCACCGTGTAAGAAGAGGCTTAAATGCATCTTCGCAAGGTCAGTTGCCTTTTAAATATTTTCATTTGTTTATGACAGTGTGGGGCCACACCTGCATCTGTACACATATGGGAATCAGGAGAAAACTTGTAGTCTCTGCCCACTCTGTTGGACTCAAGGATTGAACTCAGTCATCAGGCTTGGTGGTAAGCACTTTACCTGCGGGACCATGTTACCTGCCCAATATTATTTATTTATTTATTCATTTATTTTTGGCTACTATGTTAAACATATTGAGAATCACACATGATTTAAATGGCTTTGGTACACTTAAAAATTTTATCATATTTTTATAACTTCTGTTTCCTATTTTATTTCTGTACTCATATTTAATCCTGTAAGTCATACATTGGTTTTCCTGTAATTATTTTGTCCATTTTCATTATTGTATTGATTAAATGTAAAAAGCTTCAGGTAATAAGATTTATTATGTATAATATGCCTGAAGACATAATATTGAAAGGCCTCAGCTGTTACTATCATTAGAGTAACAATGCTATTTTTGTAGATAAATGGAAACTTACTAAATGGCTTACGAGAAAATGAGAGATTAGTATGTTGATCCCAGAAGACAGCTATTAATGGTCTCTTGGACTCTATTAAAATTTAGATTACTGTTTTTAAGACTATCTTACAATTAGGAATATTATTGCAAACTGCCCAAAATGAATATCATTTCTTAACAAGCTTAAATCTTGTAGTGAAGAAAACATATTTCAAATATATATCATTACTTTTCAGGTAACAGCCATACTTATTTTATAATAAATGTTCAGGACAGCTCTTCTCAAAGAAGCTGGGCAGAAATAGGCTCCAAGTCTGCCTCAATCAACAAAAACAAATGTAGCAATTTTTATTTGTCTTATCTTCACATTTCAGAAAAATTAAAAATAATCATTAAAAGATGTCACAAAGTTTTATGACTAAAAACCTTTAAAACATCATTGGTGTGTCAGATTCCAATCTGAAAAGCCTTATAACCATCCTTTCCTGTCCACTAAACTGTAGACAGAAGTAATGAAATCATAAGACAAGTGGAAACCGTCGATACACATCTCTACACAGCATGGTGAATGCCAGAGCATTCTGAAGAGACAGGCAAGTGCTGTTTAGACAGTAAGTGTGGAGGAAGCCTAGAAGCAAAACTGACGGTTTTAGACCATTAAAAGTTCAAAAGGTAAGCTTTAAAAGGAAACTACTTCTATATTTTAGAAGATATAAAAGTCAAATATTATAATTTTGTCGTGTTAGTACTCCTGAAATTAAAAACAACATCTGAAATGTATTTAGTATGCATATCTCAATTAAAGACATAGGTGGAAAACACATGTGCTCTTTTACCTATAGAAACATGTATTAACCTACACTTCCAGCATTTTCATTTTTCTCAAAATGCTTATTTAGACTCTAAGGATTCTGAAATTAAAAGTTTATTTCTAATTTTAAGTATCTAGTAAATGTGAAAGCAATGCATTTTCCCATCTCTTATAGTCAGAGATGAGTAAAGCATTCCTCATTAGCTACACTTATGGGAAGAATGTGGTTCTAATAGAAGCTGCTGCTCATTATTCAGTTCTGGAATTTTCTTTCTTGCTTTCTGGTTGGGTTGTTGATCGACTAACTGTGAGACAGTGCTGCGGAATGATGCTCATGCACACTGCAAAGACATGCCACCCGTATTGGTTTAATAAAATGCTGATTGGCCAACAGACAGGCAGGAAATATAGGCAGGGTGACCAGATGAGAGCAGTTCTGGGAAGAAGAAGGCAGAGATGCAATCATCAGCCAGATGCAGGGGAAGCTAGATGAGAATGCCTCATTGACAAAAGGTACCAAGATAAACAATAGATAAAAATAAACAATAAACAATAGATAAAATAAAATAAACAACAGATAATAAATAAAATAAACAATAGATAAAATTAAAGAATTATATGTTGATTTAAGTTGGAAGAGCTAGATAATAATAAGCCTGAGCTAATAGGTGAAACAATTTATAATTAACATCAGTCTGTGTGTTTCTTTGTGATTGAATGACTGTGTGACCAGGCAAGTCAGAAACTTCTGTCTATAAATGGCACCCAAACATTCAGCAGTAGTTTCCACATTAAGCCCAAGAAAATTTTAAAAAGAGAAGAAAATTTCTAGACATAGAAGAACCCAGTCAGGCATGGCTTCTTGGTAGCGGCATTGTCTTAGGTGGACTCTCTTTGCTGGAGGTGAGCAAAGGCATGCCTCCTACCACTATGTCTAAGCTGAGCATGGTATCTCTCCAGAAAGATTTCCTACATGCCAGAATAAGGAATAGGAATAAATCCCCAGCCTTTCAACTGTCACACACATTCAGAGAGCCTAGTTTTGTCCTATTCTGTTTCCCTTGCTGTCATGCCAGAGCTACTAGGCTCCCAATAGCTCAAATAAGCTGTTTCAGTGAGTATCCCCATCATGGTCTTGATGGCTTTGCTCATATTCTCACTCCTCCCACACTTAAACTGGACTTTGGGGTCTCACTCCAGTGCTCCATCGTGGATCTCTGCATCTGCTTCATCAGTTGCTGGATGTAGATTCTATGATAACATTTAAGATAGCCATCAATCTGACTACAGGGGAAGGCCAGTTCAGGCACCCTCTCCAATATTGCTTAGGGTGTTAACTGTGGTCATTCTTGTGGATTCCTGGGAATTTCTCTAGTGCCAGGTTTTTTGCTAGCCCCATAATGGCTACCTCAATCAAGATATTTCTTTTATGCTTTTCGGTCTCTGTCCTTCCACCATCTCGAATATCCTGTTTCTTCAAGCTCTCCTCCTCTCTCCCCTTCTCCTCCCTCCTCTCTTTCTGCCTTCTTTTCTTCTACAAGCTGTGTTAATATGCTACATATAAATAAGGTTCATTGTCAAGTAGGTTTTGAAAAATAACACATTTATTTACTCTGAGAATTGTTAGTATTTTTTGTTACTATCCATGAATATCTCAAAGAAGTGTTATTATTTTCTTAGCCATTTAGAAGTTCCTTGGGCAAGGGCAATAGAATATGCCTTAAGTCCCTGATAACTGGGAGACTAAAGAAGGGAAATCATGAGTCAAGGGCTTTTTGGGGGTACATTGTATGATTTTTGTCTTAAAAAATTACTTTTAGCTTTTTGAGAATTCTACACACTGATTTGCAGAGTAGCTGCACCCATTTGGAATGTCATTGACGGCTAATGAGAGTTCCATAAAGGTCCTTCAACATTTATTGTCTGTTGTTTGGTTGCTTTCTGCTATTCTGACTGAGGTAAGAGAAAATGACAAAGCCTCTTTGAATTACATTTCCTTAATTGCTAGGGAAGATGAACATTTCTTAAGAATTTCAGGGCAATTTTCTTTTTTTCTTTTGAGAATTATCTGTTCGTGTCCCAGGCCCTGTTTTTGAAAGTTTTTTTCTCCAAGATGAACAGGATGGGGGCGTGGTTTGGTGTAATGCAAACCTAACTAGTCTTATTAAATAAAAACCTGGAGTCAGATATTAGGGGGTGAAAGCTGAAAGATATAGAAGCAGAGCAGCCAGTCACAAGATTTTTTTACCTCTGAATGCTCAGATCTGAAATGGTGATCCTCTCTCCAAGAATCCTCAAACTGAATACAATGTGCTCCTGTCTCCTCCAGTCTTATATTCCTTTCTCCATCTAGCCTGTCTTTACTTTCCTAGTGCTGGGATTAAAGACATATGACTCCCAAGTACTGAGGTAAAAGGTATGATCCATCACCCCTTGGCTGTCTCTCATTTATAGTGGATCAATTTCGTGTATCCCAGGGTGGCCTTGAACTCACAGACATTTGTCTGCCTCTGCTCCCCAGTGTTTGGATTAAAGGTTTGTGCCACCATTGCCTGGCCTCTATGACTAACTAATGACTTAGCCCTGCACTCTGATCTTCAGGCAAGCTTTATTTGTTAGATCACAAACAAAATATCACCACAGTTTGGAGGTGGGAGATGTCAACCTGACACACACAAAAAATAGGCAACTAAGAAATGCCACTAAGAGTGTAGAAATATTCCTCCCTAAGAATGTCCAATACCAAATGGTCAGCCTGGAAAACATATATTCTGAGAGACTGAACAGGTTGCATTTTTATATCTAGAAATAATTGTGCTTATACACATACATGTATATATGTAACAATAATTAATGAAAAAAATAAAGGAAACCATGAAGCTGATAGAGACCTAAGTAGGGATATAAGAGATGTTTTGAAGAAAGGGAAAGGGAAAGGGAAAGGTAAATGATGTTATTGTATTATCAAAAAATAAAAGAAAAAAAATTAAAGAAGAATGATAATGAATATATAAGAGGGTATATATTCAATGTGTTTATTAGGATGATTAAGTATAGAAGGTATATATGTATTAATTAGTTATATTTAACTATTTCACAGTATATAAATATCTCAAAACATCATGCTGTCTATGATAAATATGTACTATTTATGCATAGACCTTTAAAACATTTTAAACAATAGATTATTGGTGTTCCAGGTCATTTAAATTTTCTAACAAGGTTTCACATAGACTACTAAATTATTGGTGTTCCAGGTCATTTAAATTCTCTAACAAAGTTTCACAGAGACTACTAAATTATTGGTATTCCAGGTCATTTAAATTCTCTTACAAAGTTTCACATAGACTACAAAAAGGCCTCCCTAGATGGAATTTTCTATTGCCTCTGCCAACACACAGACACCATACTCATAGCCAAATATTTCAAAATTCTAGACAGCTCTTTTTTCACCAGCTTTAAAAGTTAGTCAAATTTTCTTAATTGAGACATATTGCTATTTCTATGAATATTATACTCTGTTAATAGTCTACACATAGTGGAAAAATTAAGGATATGGACTAAAATGTCCATTTATGAGTTCCTAGAAATCAGAATAATACATTGACAAAAATATAGGGAAAAAGAGCAAGAGAATGGGTAGATTGGCAAGATAAGTAGTTTGTGGGAGGTGAAGGGGGACAGGTCTTAGTGGGGGTCACTTTTTGATCCACATTTAATGATATTACATTTACCTTGCTCAAAGCTATGCTGTCATAATTCTACAATAAATATTGAATTCTTATTCTCTTGTATTACAACAGACATCCTCTGTTTTCTGTCCTATGTTTCATTGTCTATCAGATGATTCTTCTATCTTGAAGGTCTCAATGACTCCTGATGATTTAATCGCTATGGATGATAGCCAAGCAGAAGCAGACATTGTTTCAACTTTTCTTCTGTGCCATAAGAATACATATTACTTGGAATACAATGAATTCTATGCCTTAGTTCTCTTCTTTGAAAATCTCTTTCACGCTGGTCTTCTTTGCTCTCTAAACAATTTTTTGACAAGTTTTACCCCATGTTTATTCTCTGCCCACAGCCATTATGGCTTATTCAGGTTCTTTCCGAAAGACAGTAGTTGAGCTTCAATGAGTATTTCATCGCTGAGCTTTTATTATGTATGCATTTCTTAGTTTAATCTCAGAAAGCAACCCCATTAACTTATCTTGGATGTTTGCGCAAAAATGTAAAATATTACCTCTAGATTTCATTTCTTCATTTTACTTTTAGAGCAGGAAAGAGAAAAATGTATTTAATAGTTAAATATTACTTGTAATATATAGCCCTTTCTTCATCAGGATGGGGAGTCACCTAGTTTAGCCAAGAACCAACTGTAAAATAAAATACCAATGCCTAAGCTAGAGCACATGGCCTGCTGTCACCACCTGTGTGTGCTTGCTGCACCATAATTATTTTATTCTTTATACTGAGGATTGCAATATGAGCAAGCATAATCATAGTTCTGAGCCTTGTCTGTGTATATAATATTTTCTGGTTAGGGTAAGCCTAGCACACAATAAGGTACAATAATGTGGTACAGTATTAATTATTAACTTTCTCAAGATCCTAACCAAATGAAGTTTCAAATTTAAAAGTATCTGAAGGACTCGCTATTCACTGTTCCCTGAACAACTAAAGCATAATCATAATTCCTTATCTTCTGATTTTGTCCCTTTTTCTGCATTATGGGCTCTACACTTTCTGTTTCATCTGTATTCTCGTTTGGCTCTCCCATTGAAGATAATACATATCAAATATGTATTTGATAAGCTTTTTTCAGGGCCACTCTCAGCCTTTACTCATGAAATGTCTGTATATATTTCATAGTTCTCAGGAAGTATGATCAAATTTTTTTTTAATTCTTTGCCTCCTTCATCTTGCAAACTGTTGTTCTAACTTGGGATTTCATCCTATAAGCATAGATATTTAACTCCCTCTTGTCAGAATAGTGAGTCTTCTTTCTGAATTGACTTATTTAACAAAGATAGAGTTAATTCCTACAGCAAATATTGGGAAGTTCTGATATTCCAGTTGTCCATTTCCCTAGTTATGAGCAATCATTTTTTAAATACTTGCTCTTATTTTAACTTGAAAAATAATTGAAATAAAATGTTCAACTTTACTAGTTAAATGGATCAATTCCTTGAATACAAAGGACAGAAATGACTGTAATAGAGTTGTTTACAAATGAGTTTGTATTAAATGCATATAATAAAAAGGAGAATGAATAGGAATCATGAAATACAGAAGTCAGTGATAAAACTGATGGAAATTAACATTGTGACGTCCATTAGGATTCTTTCAAATATGAGAGTTTTATCAATTGGTCAAATCAGTGGTTTTTTTAGCATTAAAGTTAACACGAGACAACAGCCATTTAAAGCATAGCTCTAACTACAGATAAGCTAAACAGGAAAATAGAAATACCAAGGAAATGAAATCAATAGCACAGTTGGAATAAAAGATGGTAGCAGGAGCCAAGAAACAGATTGCAAAGCAATTGGATATTTTTCAGAAGAATGGAATGTAAAAATTGTGCCAATGCACAGCTGGACACTCAAAGTCATCCCATCAGCTTCTCCGCTCAACACAGCTTGGGAGTATTAAAAATAATCTCTGATTGCCTTCTACCACATCATCCTCAGATGAACCATATTCACCATATATCTCTCTATTTCTAGTACTGTATTTCATGTGTTGAAAATTCAGTATTATGTTATGCATATAATAAATATTAGTATCTTTGTATTATTATGCAAAGGATTTCCATAGTTTTCTACAGATTTTAAAGTAGGTGTTGTAGTTTTAAAAAGACAATGTGGCTCTGCCTGGAAAAGGTAGGTAGTCTTCACTTTCCTTCCCATTCTTCAATTCCCATTACCCATTCTCATCCCCAGCCATATAGCAGATCATGTAAGGGGCTTGACTTTCCTCGTTCTCCATTGCCTGGTGATCCTGGCATACTCAGCTTTCTTACTTGCTGTGTATAGTCTCACCCCCTCCTTATAAGCCCATCCTTACTCTTCCTGACAGCCCCCAATACTCAGAAACACATTTACCCAGGAACTCCAGGGGCAACACTTGGCAGGTACTCAGAAGAATGCCCTACCAGGAAATTCACAGCTACTATATGCTCTTAAGATAAAGACAGGGGAACAAAAATCAAGGTATTAAAAAAATCTACCCAACAGAGACAAGATCATAGATCATCTAGAATCACCATCATTCCCAAACTAGGTACCTAGACACCAGAACAAAAGTAAAATCATTAGTACCCAAGACAGAAAATTCTCACCGGAGTCAGCAAACCTACTACAATAGGTCCTGAGAAATGCAACACACCTGAAGCCAAAGACAAGGACTCCCTAATAGCTATTTTGAATATGTCCAAGCACCTTAAAGATGATATGAATAAATCTACTAATTAAATCTATGGAAACACAAACATGAAATTAAATGAAGAACATTGTTCAAAATGTGAAAGTGGAAATGCAATCACTAAAGAAAACCCAAAACTGATGTAAAAACTGGATGTGAAAAATTAGAATCTCAAAGAGAAACCTCAGAAGTACACCTCACCAAGAGAATATAAGAGTTAGAAGAGAATTTCAGGCACTGGAGATAAGAAAGAAGAAATGGGTATGTCATCCAGAGAAAATGTCAAATCTAAAGAAATCTAGGCACAACCATCCAGGAGTTCCTGGACACTATGAAAAGACCAAATCTAAGAGTAACAGGTATAGAGGAAAGAGGAAAAACATCAGGTCAAAAGTACATAAAATATTTGCAAAAAAAAAAAATCACAGAAGAAAATTCCTCTAACCCAAAGGAGGTACCAATTAATGTACACTGTTCAGACAGAATACCAAATATACTGAATGGGAAGAAAAATATTCAAAACACTAAATATACAGCATAAAGAAAGACTATTGCAAGAGCAAAATAGCAGTACAAATTAGGTCAGAGCTACTAGAATTATACCTGAATTTTCAACGAAGGAATGAAAAGTCAGAAGAGCCTGGACATACTATAAACTCTAGGACAACATAGATGTCAGTCCAGACTTCTATATCCAACATGTTTCAATAACAATAAATGGTAAAGAAGAAACATATCCCACAATAAGAGCAAAATTTGAGCAACATCTGTGTAAAATCTAGCCCTACAGAAGGCACCAGAAAGAAAATTTTAACCTGAAGTCATTCATCATAACCAAGAAAGCACAAGTAATAATTAATCTCAAACCGGAAAATCAAAAGGGGGATGAGAACACCACCACAATACAATAATAGGAATCAACAAATATTTCTCATCAGTCACTCTCAATATCAAAAGTCTCAATCTTGCCCCAACCCACCAAAAAAAAAATATATGGATTAACAGTGGGTTAAAAAACAGGATTGAACCTTTGACTGTATCAAAGAAACACACTGTCCTATGGCTGGAGGTTTTCAGAGGCAGGCCCAGACTACCCATGTTATATTTTCCCTTTTTGGTTACTATGGATGAGCAATAAAGGGTTGGGAGGGGTTGTTGTTATCATTAGACTACTTCTTGTTGAATGGGGGTGTCAAAGTTCTTCGGTCAAAACTGACCTTTACCATGAGGCTACAATCAGGAGTTGAAGACCTCTGATTACATAGCTAAGGGTTGGTAATCCTGTAAAGCATATGGTTAAAATTCTTCATGAACGGAGTGACCTAGCAGACATCCACAGGGCTCTGAAGTAACTTCTGCAGGACACTTTGTATTCTCCCAGTTGAAACTTAGAGTTCTCACTTCTACTTTTAAAATCTTTATCCTACTTAAAAAAAAAAAAAGTAACACATTTATGTTTGATTGCCCAGACTTTGATGTCTCTAATTTGGATACTGCCGTATAAGATGTAAGATGTGATTATGGAAAAGTTATACTGGTCTAAACAGTTCCAACATTCCTCTACAGTATAAACTGCAAAAAGGAAAACATGGGAGAGGAATACAGCTAATATAAAGCAAGACAGATTAGAACTTCTTATACTGTTGAACCTTTTGTTTTTTAAATAAATCCTATTGAAGGTTTCTGCTTTGCTTTCAATTGCAATGTTCTTCACATTGTTTCAAGGAATAGTAACATCAAAAATGATGGCAACATCTTACCCCTGTTTTATAACTATTACTTTAAATACTATATAATGCATAATAAATTAAAAATTCCCCTTATTCTCCACTCTTCACTTTCTAGATCTTTGCTGTGCTCTGCATTTGAGACATCCAAGATGACTTAATTACAGAATTTAGAATATTAGGTTTTGGTTCTATTTTTTTATATATTTGTGTGAAATCTTTTATTCTTTCCCCACCCTATGAAGTCTTGCCTATGGTACAAATGTGGCATAGAGTATGTTATAATTTTGCTGATTCTCAGACCTGGTCTAGATAATCTTTTGTGCTGCCTCCCATAAAAGCTAGAACTTTCATGATCTTGGTACGAATAATATTATAAGGTTACTGTGAACATGCCTATTATTTTCTATTATAAAGAAGAACCCTGCGAATCCCTGATCCTGTGCCCTGGAGTTCCTTCTGGACTGAACCTCCACCTGGCGATAGATGAAGAAAATGACTGAGCCCCACATTGAAGCACCGGACTGAGCTCCCAAGGTCCTGATGAGGAGCAGAAGGAGAGAGAACATGAGAAAGAAAGTCAGGACAGTGAGGGGTGCGTTCACCCATGCAGACGGTGGGACAGATCTAACGGGAGATCACCAACTCCAGTTGGATTGGGACTGATGGAACATGAGACCAAACCAGACTCTCTGAATGTGGCCGACGGTGGAGGCTGACAGAGAAGCCAAGGACAAAGGTGCTGATCTTTGACTCTTCTGCATGGACAGGCTCTGTGGGAGCCTTCTCAGCTTGGTTGATCACCTTCCTGGACCTGGAGGGAGTTGGGAGGACCTTGGTCTTAACATAGAGTAGGGAACCCCGATGGCTCCTTGGCCTGAAAAGGGAGGGAGGGAGGGTATGGGTGGAGGGGAGGGGAGGGAAGGGGGAGGAAGAGGGGAGGAGATGGAAATTTTTTAAATATAAAAATATAAACCAAAAAAAATAAAGAAGAACCCTGGCTGTCCATCTACATTTGTATGAGAGAAAGAGAGAGTAAGAGAGGAGAGAGACACAGAAGGACAGACACAAACATAAACAAAGAAAATCAACCCTACTCACTTTCTTCTTTTGGAATATGTATTAATTTTAAGACTATTTTCTATAGAATATGAATATTGTTTAAAATTAATAGTGAGTTAATTCATTCAAATGGAAGAGTCTGAATATTTACTATCATTGTAGTGAAGATGTTTAGAAACTCATCTATTGTAAAAATGCTTTGCCATTACTTCTTTGAGAATAACTTTCCTTCTCCTTGGGAACAGGATGGAGAGGAGTAGGAAGAAACATTCTCTTTTATCTCACGACAGTTCTACAATGAGGATTTCTTTGAACAAAGCGAAACTAATGACTGCATTGCAAGGTATTCATGCTTTTCCTGGCCTCTCTGCTCCTTCAAACAGTACTGATGGCTTAAAGCTTTTAGTGCTAAGAGTCAAGTGACTGGGAAACAGTATGAAAGCAGTATTGCAAGCAAGGGTCTGAAATTCATCAAGGAAAATGTTTTCACAAGCATCTTTCTTGCACATGTGGTAGAAAACTACACGGTGCTGTACTTGGATAAAACTCTCTGTGATACTTGAATTAAGCTTTTAATTATGAAAATTTGCAAGGTTGCATTTATTCACTTTTTTTTCTGGAGTGTTAAAACTGAAAATGAATTTTGAACCTAGGAAGGAGAATGACTTGCATTCATTAAACCATACTTCCTTTTGCCTTCATGTAACTGGATTATTTGAATTGAGCATTCTTAATCAAATTCTTTTTTCCATGTACTTGGCAGAATGGTACTTTAGTACAAATAAACTGGTCTCTAAAGATTAAAAAAAATGCTGTGTTTTCTACCCCACTGAGAGCCATGCTGTGGTTTGCACTGAAAACAAACACACAAAAAACCATACAGACTGAGCAGGTAGCACATATATATCATAGAATATATGCATACACACACACACACATATATATATATATGTGAATACACACACCCACACATATTAAACCCTTCTTAACTTGATTTTATATCCCTCACTCTCCCTTACTCTCTCTTCTGCCTTCTAAGTTTAAGCCAGTCTGTACTTTTTATACTTTCTTAGGCATCAATATTCCCTCCACACTCAGAATAAGTCTGCCTCTCTTCTCTTGCCCCATGTGTTTTGATAGCTCATACTAAATACAGATATACAGATAGTTTGTGGGACAGTTCTATGCCATAATAGACCAGCATATATATATGCATGCTGGTCTATTATGGCATAGAACTCTCCCATATGTATGTATGTATATATATATATATATATACATATATATATATATATATATATATATATATATATATATATATATATATATATATAGAGAGAGAGAGAGAGAGAGAGAGAGAGAGAGAGATGTCTGTGGCATTTTCAATGAATAGCCCCTATAGGCTCATATATTTGATTGCTCGCTTTCCAGTTAGTGGAAGTGTTTAGAAAAGATTACAAGGTGTGGTATTTTTGCAGGAGGTGTACCACTGGGAATGGGTCTTGAGGTTCCCACTTCCCAGACCCTCTCTCAAGTCTTCTCTCTCTCTCTCTCTCTCTCTCTCTCTCTCTCTCTCTCTCTCTCTCTCTCTCTCTCTCTCTCTCTCTCCTTTCTCTCCCCTCTCCCTCCTTTTTCCTTTTTCTTTCTCAGCCTAAAGACCAGGATGTGTGTTCTTTCCACCATCCGTCCCACAATGATGATTATCGTCAGACCTTCTGAAACTGTCAGCGAACCCTGAATCCAATGTTCTATTATGTACGTTGCCTTGGTCATTGTGTTTCTTCACAACAATAGAACAGCAACTAAGACAAAAGTTGGTACCAGGGAGGGGCATGTTGCTGTGATAGAACTGATCAGGCTGCTTGTTGATGGAATGTGGATTTGGGGACTTTGGATTAGGAGAGCCGTTGATTGCTATAAGTGGGGATTGATGGAACATACTAGCAGATGCACAGAGGAAAGTGGTACTGAGGGAAATGTAGACAATAGAGGACCAGCTCAAGAGGTCTCAGAGGAGGTAGGATTGTTAGGTAGGACTATTCTTATATTTGGGCAAAGACGTTAACTGTTTTTTGCCCTTGTCCAAAAAAAATCTGACAGAGGCTAAATTAAAGAGTTTGGGGCTAATATCATTGGCAGAGGAAATTTCAAGACATCCTAATGTGGATTGGCAAGTAGTTACTAGTGGTCATTTTTATGCCAATCTACAATTTTAAAAAGCAGAGCAAAAAATGAAAAAATGCACAATTTGAGGAGGAAGACGCATCAGGAAATTTAGTGGTGGAGCCAAGTCTTATGCTCAAAGAGATAAACTTATGGATAGGGTTAAGAAAAAATGAATTAAAGAGAGTGGTGTGCTCAGGGCAAGACCCCACCCAGTCAACCATACAACCTATGAGAAAAATAAGTGCTAGAGACCACCTCCACTCATAAAGCAATAGCAATCAAAGTTTATGCAAATGTATTTCAAGAAACTGGGCAGTTCCCAGTCTCACAGGTAGTAAAATTTGGCAGCTGTGGTTATGTGGCTATTGCTTTATCCAGAAAGATTCAGGATTAAAGGGGCTGTTATTTTCTGCAACAACACATGGTGGCTATCCAATCCTGCAGCCCTTTCCCCCGAGAGATGTCCAAAAGAGTAATCAAACTTTTCAGTGGCCCCTGTCTTTAAACAATGAAGATGATAGTCATAGAAATAATGAGACATCTCCAGACCAGGTGCACGCTAGAGTCCCTGTTGGATGATTGAAGCTGGTTTAACTCACAAAGCAAGTTTGCACCTAGCTCAACACACCAGAGCATCAGATGGTTAGTTGCCAGTCAGTTCCCCTACCTGCTTGGCTCAGTTTAAAACTCCCAGATCAAAATCTCAGCGGGATCCGTGAGTGGCAAAATACAGTCTGGCGCCCTTTGGCTCAGCCAACGACTATTGCCAACGTGAATTCAAGGACATGGTGGTCTGTTCTGAGTCATATCACCTCCCCAAAATAAAATCCCTGGCACTTCTTGCTTAAATTGCTCAAATCTATATGCTAAAGAGGAAATTCTAGCTATAATTTTTAGGCTAACTATACTATCTCAATTTAATTTTGTCTGGTGGTTCCTTTGACTTCAACAAGATTTGCTATACATATATTTAATGTAAGAGATCATGGTAATTGTTCATTCACCCGAGGGAAGCAAATGTAGGAAGTAAGACAACAAAAAAGGCAGAAATGCTAATTTCAAAGTGGCTACCATACAGCAGTTTCCTGAATATGGATGACCACAGTAAATTAGTTTGTATATTTATACAACGGCACAATTATTTGGGTTCAGTATTAACAATTGCTTAAAACAGAGTGTGTTAATCTACAAAGGCTATTGATGAAATCCATAAGTTATTGTAAATAACTGATTTTTTGTTTGTTTTTTTAATTAATTAATTTTTTTATTAAAAATTTCCGCCTTCAGCCGGGCGCTGGTGGCGCACGCCTTTAATCCCAGCACTCGGGAGGCAGAGGCAGGTGGATCTCTGTGAGTTCGAGACCAGCCTGGTCTACAAAAGCTAGCTCCAGGACAGGCTCTAAAGCTGCAGAGAAACCCTGTCTCGAAAAACCAAAAAAAAAAAAAAAAAAAAAAAAAAAATTCCGCCTTCTCCCCGCCTCCCATTTCCTTCGCCCTCCCCCTCCTTCTGCAGTCCGAAGAACAGTCAGGGTTCCCTGCCCTATGGGAAGTCCAAGGTCCTCCCCCCTCCATCCAGGTCTAGGAAGGTGAGCACCCAAACAGACTAGCCCCCCCCCACCCCCAAAGCCAGTCCATGCAGCTGGATCAAAACCCAATGCCAACGCTTTCTGAAAGGGTTAACATCTTAGTTTAGCTTAGCTCTAACGTTTCATTACGTTTATTTACAGGAGGTGTAAACATACCGCTATAGGCATGCAGAAGGCAGAGGACAAGGTTCATGTGTCACTTCTCTCCCCGTGCCATGTACAAGCTCAGGTCATTGGACTTGGCAGCAAGTACTTTCATCCGCGGAGCCATCTTGCCCACTCCAAGTTAGAATTTTATTTTTTTTTAAAAAAATATTTATTTATTTATTATGTATATAATATTTTTTTGTCTGTGTGTGTGCCTGAAGGCCAGAAGAGGGCGCCAGACCCCATTACAGATGGTTGTGAGCCACCATGTGGTTGCTGGGAATTGAACTCAGGACCTTTGGAAGAGCAGGCAATGCTCTTAACCACTGAGCCATCTCTCCAGCCCCCAAGTTAGAATTTTAAAATACTGTGGGGAACCAGCTTATATTTCAGTTAGCAGGGTACTTGAATGGCATTACATAAGGCTGTTGTTTAATCTCTAGTACAGAAATAAATAAGTAGGGCATATATCAAGCCAGGAAAAAAATATCAGGACAGCACCGCTACGTCCACATTAGCTGGGGCACAGCTTCCATAAAAAAGAATTGGAGGAACAAATATGAAGAAAAAGGAAGGAGAGGGATCATGAAAGGACTTCAGTCTACCACAAATGGTGACTGCAAACCACTAGGAGTTGTGACCCTAGAGTGTAAAATTGTCAGCATTATACATTAGAGAGAATAACCACGTGGTGCTCTCCAGTGAATTATTGGGAGCTAAAGAGAATTCTACCCACATGGAAACAAGCACTAAGTTGAAATGACGATAGCAAAAAGAAATAGAAAAGGAGTAATATGTGGAAAAATTACTTCCTTTTTAAAATCTTGAAAAAAAAAACATTTTCATATTTACATGGATAACTGTTGCGATGTCACCTTCTATCAGGGAAAGCGAACTATTACTATCTTTCTACAATAAAATTTCCTGATGTGTATGTACTAAAGTAATTGGCCTCTAGTGAAAATTTTTACTTCCATGAACCCTTTGTGTAAGAAAAAAACTATTCGGGGTGCTTAAAAATTTTGAAGCTTAAAAAAGTATTTTATAGTTAAGCATAAGAACACTTGGCGTTTTACGACTGTTGTTTTTCAAAGCTACTTTGAAACAATAACTTCGGGTTCTAAACCGGTAGATACACATGTGTGTGACAGACCTGCTACACACACGTGGGACAGACTATCTCTAGTAAAGAGGGAACTCAGTGTTTTTAAACTCTAGAGATTTTAGAGGAAATAAACTCATTGGTCAAAGTGTTAAAGATGGGGCTAATTTAAATGATGAGAAACAGACATAAAGATAATGAACAGACACCTGAATGTTGTACTCATATGGGAGAAAGAAAGACCGTTATTTAATTGTTTATAATTTTCTGCCTTGGCAATAGCCTGGGTAAGATATTGGTAGAAAATATATGACCCCTCTTGCAGTATTAATCAGAGCATCAATTCTCTGGTATGACTACTAAAGGTTTTGATACTAAAATATTTGTAAAGTAAGATAAAATATACCAAAATTTAGAAGAAACTTCCAACCAATTAATATTTTAAATAAACCTGTACTATGAATAAAATGTATAAACAATAGCATTGCTTTGATGCTATATAAAGAAATAGGTTTCTTTAATGTAGTGACAACTTGGTCACCATGTAAATTCTTAATCATTTTCATTATTTAAATATTTAAATATGTACTCTAATAGCTTTGAATATTGCAAAGGTCTGTTTGTCAATATTAAGTAATATTTATTAAATTTATAAAAACAGGTTAAATGCTGATATAGTATAATCTTTATACATATATAAAGGATATACATGTACATAGATGAATAAACATTATATGTAAACACATACCATACATACTTACGTAATTAAAATATAAAAAGAATCTTCACAATCAATTTTTCAAATAAGTGACTTCAATGATTATATTTATTTTATACATTTATAAATGTAATTTTCAGGTGGGAACAAAAAGAAGTATTCTGCACTTAAGCCCATTGCATAGTGGGAGAAACGCAAAAAATTGTTTATCCTATGCTATAATTGTCTCATTTTTCTCCCCCTCCCCTTTCATTTATTATAAACCCCTTCCATGTACTTCCCTACTCTGTCTCCCAAATTCATAACTTGCTTTCATTTAAATGTTGATATATCTATACATATTCTTAAATTCACAAGTACAATATAGTCTGTATAATGCTATCTATATGGATCTGATCTCGGGGTAACCAATTGGTATTAGAAAACCAACTGGGGATGGAACTCTTGCCTAAGGAGGTACACCTTGTCTCTCACTCTCAGGTGCCCATAGTTCTGTTTCTACAGGTGAGGCCCCATGAGCCTAGGAACGTTCCTCTTCCCTGTTAGACTGCCCATTGGTGTTGGCATTAATTAAGGTGTTGGTCAGGTCTTGTTTAGGCGTCAATGTTGATGAGACTTTATGGGTATAGTCTTTGAGATGTCAAGTTTGTGTCTTTTAAAATTCCTTTTTAAGATTATCTATTGACATTTGTGTGAGGTTCTTTTGGTTTGACTCTTTACCACACTCTTGAGTGATCATGATATTAAATTTCTTAGCCTTTGGGCTACAAAACACAAACATAAGACCTTCTACGCCGTTAATGCAGTAAAAAGTTTCCTGGACTTGGGAGAATGACTGAAGCATAGTTAGAAATCGTGTCTCTGCCCAGTCACTGCTCCACTGGGCAAGGTACCACCATGTTTCAGGATGTCACATGATCTGTGTCTGACTCGAGTAGTAAGTTACTAATCTGAAATTCAGGTGGGCAAATGGGTTCCTAAGCCTGTCTTGTGTAAGTGCTTCACATTGAGCAGCAAGTCAGCCACTGTTCCTATAGCTACAATAATGTTCAACAAAGTTTTATCTCGTTCCCCAAACACTTACTCTTTTTTTTAACACTTAGAAAAGAAGAAACGGTAATTGTAGACACCTCAGTAACTCTGACAAACAGAAAACTATTTTGAGCCAGGCAATCAGAAGCAGGAGGAACACTGTAAGTTTGAGCTACAAATTGGGAGTCATCTCAAAACAGAAATGAAATTGAAACAATCCTCCTTTGGAGTCATCAGCTTTGAACATCTCACACATAATGTAGTTCAGCCAGTAGAAGATGAAGAACATCTATATAAACAAATGGAACGAAACTCCAGTTTAGTTGTTAGATTACAGAGTCATTTGAAAATCACATCAAATTAATATTTATTTTTCTCCTTTGTTATTCATATAAAAGTATAGGATAGCAACATTTCACAAAATTTCATGCCACAACAAGAATTTCAAATGAATTAACATAATTTCATGTTACTGAGAAATGTGTATGGTTCTTTTATAAGCATGTTTACCCAATTCTCTGTTTTGTTTCTGTCCTTTTATAAGCTTGTTTGTCCAGTACATTAAGCTACCAAATGAAGAGGTTTGTCCTTTTTATTAATTGTTTCTAATTACTGCTACTTTATTTCATTAAAATTCTAAAAAATTGTTCTTAACGGGACTTTGGTGTACTTCATTTCTCTCTGTATTAGCTAATAGTTACTCCTTCAAACACAGTCAAAAGGAATTTTTATGCAAAACTGCATTTTATTATTGTCATACAGATAAAATCTTTATAACTTATGACTGTTTTGATGACTAGTGGCTTGGTTTAAAGCTACCCTAGTGTTTATGTCTTTGACATGACTCTGCATTTCTATTCTTATCCTTGGGTTTCATAATTCTGTAACACATTTTATTGAAATTTTATGACTAATAAAATCAGTATTTGACATCTTGAAACACATTTTGAAAAAAGCATGTTGGTTTACTAAAGAGTTCCACAATATCCTGGAATGGAGTATAATAAAGGTTTATTTATTTGGGGACAAACTCACAGAAAGAATAGTAATCTGCAGTCCTCTGCATGTGCTCAGAACTGAAACTGAATGCAGCAGTGAAGAGACCCACATACACTTTTTGTCTGCATTTATAGCACAGGAGACCATGTCCAAAGTGGGATGGTATCTTAAAGGCTATTGGTTGAAGGAGTTCCCAAAGCACCTCCCCCTTTTGTCTAAATAAGAGAGTTCTAAGCCTAATACAAACTATACACAATAAGAACACATATAAAGTATTGTCCAGGGAAAAGAAGAGACAAAAAACATACATAAAAAATTGAATCACAATCACCATAAACAACACGAAACAAGAAATATATGCTAAATATTTCTACTGTTTTCCTATCCTAAGGAGTCTAAGTCTTATATTAAAAATGGCTTGGCTAAACCATGACAGAAAAGTAACTATGACTACCTAGTCTTCAACTCCATAAAAAACCTGGGGAGAGAAATAATATTACTTGAGTAAGCAAGAAGTGCAATCAAACAACTTCCAAATGGTGCAAGAAATGACAGAGACAACTGGCTGCCTGAGCATTCACCAAAAATCTCATTTGCAATGTTGGGGCAAAGCCAACCAGCTTTGGCTAAGGTCTAGATTATATGATAGACCATTTTCAGAAGCAGGAAAATTGGAAAACCATCTAACCCTGTCTTGGCAAAGTTTGGCAATCTTTTTTGCTTAAATCTTGCTTGTCCAGTCTGGACACTGTGCATTTTGTCAGTGGTCAAGAGAGGGGCAATTATTTCCCCAAAGCCCAGTTTTGCCAAAAAGAAAACAAGCTCTTAGTGGAGTGTTTTTGATGCCCAACATTCTCTCAGGAATAAATTAGTAGTGCCAGGAGCAATCATGTCTCATGTCAACAGAATCCTAAGTTATTTATTTGCCATACTCTACAGTTTTTGAAGTGTCTGGAGATTACTTGTCTATGTGGAATACAATCTATGCATCTAAGGAGCCTAATTAGTCTAACTGTAAGTATAACAAACATGGATGACTATTGGCCTGTAATTCTTAATACCTATATAGCCTAAAGACTAAGGTTTCATTGCTAAAAATTAAACAATCTTTAAACAAATGTGCAGCAAATGAAGACAATGACTTCAAAATGTAAACATTAAGTAAGTATCTTGATCAGAGGTAGAAATGTATAGTGCAATAGGAGTTCAGTAACGGAACAGGCTCCATTCAAGACAAAGTGTGACCTGTTAGGGCAACTTAGTAGGATTTCAGTTCCCCTTTGTGGGAAGGGCCTCTATCCCTGTGCAGGTGGTTATCAGGCTCATAGAGAAGGAACCAGGTCCAGAGAAGAGCTACCAGTGGCCAAGCTCACGTGGCTGCCAAGTTTTCCCAAGGCAATCTCCTTTTCCCATGTTGCCCTTCTTCTGCCAGGGCAAAGATGTCCTTTAAGAGAACAAATCTCTTAAAGCAGGGTCCCCAGCACTGTAGGGCCCCAGGAACCTTAGAAGCAAAGAAGGCCAGTGTTTACAGTGGTTCAAAGGACCTTTCCAGGGTTAACAATCCCCATCTGCACCCTTGAAGCTGTACTTAGACTCTTAAAGACGTAGAGGCAGGATCAAGGATCTAAGAGAGGATGCCTGGAGCCTCCTAGAGATACTGGAGTGACCTGTAGCTTTGTCAGACAGCAGCAACAAAATAGCAAAGACAATCTACCAGTTTACAAAGAAAAAGGGCCTGCTCTGGCCTCTAGACTGATCAGTAGTCAGGAGGTACATAGCTCTGGTCTGCGTTGAGGCAACTCATGGTAGAAAAAACTTTGAGACAGTAGCCTTCCTAAGTCTCCAGCACCTCTCAACTGCACCATCAAACTGTTGCTCAAAGCTTTGATAAACAATAGATAAATATTTGGAGGCATTTCCTTACAAGCCACTTGCTAATTACAAAGGGGAAATGTGAAATATTCCTTTGTGCTGTGGGAATATATGTCACTGTGATTAGTTTAATAAAGAGCTGACTGGCCAATAGCTGGACAGGTAGAGGTTAGCTAGGACTTGCAGATAAAAAGAGAGCACAAAGAAGAAGAGGAGGGGTCTGGGAATCAGAAGGAGATGAATTTGCTGTGCTGAGAAAAGGTACTGAGCTTCGTGGCAGAGCATAGATAATAAATATGGGTTAATTTAAAATGTAAGAGTTAACTAGTAACAAACCTGAACTATTGACCGAGCAGTTATAATGTTAAAAAATATATCCCAAAATTGAGTTAATATACAAAATATCTTAAGCAGAGGCATAAAAATGCATGCATGCATACAATATGAAAAATAACTTTGCATAGGTGCACAAATATTGTAAACAGAAATAAGAGGATATTCAATATAACAAACACAATTTGAATCTCTATCAATATGCAAGAATCTATACCAATGTAAATTTTCTATAAATAATAGCTCGTAAGTTATCTCATTATTACTATTATTATTGTGTTAGTAATCTCACATTAATCTACCTATAATCCTATCCCATTCATTCTCCTTTACTTTTTTTTTTCAAGAGAGGTCCCTGAGCCTACTTCATTTCCACCCCAAACCCTATACCAATTATAACAAACCCCTAATAGATGTCCCTAACCCCGAGGAAAAACTTTGTTGGAAGAGGGGATGTCATTTTCTAGAATTACTTCCAGCTTTTGTGGGGGAGATGTTATTTCTATGGGATCTTGCAAAAACTAAAATAATGATTAAGTTTCAGGATTACTGTTTGGTATATTTGCAGATAATCTCTGAGTAGCCGGCAGGCTGGTGGGAAATTGCTAAATCACCGCAGCGAGCCAGCTGAGCCAAACTGTGTGTAGCTGTGGACTCAGGACCTTTTGGGCACCAATTTGTTGGTATACAAAAGAGTTCCACAATAGCCGGGAATGGAGTAGAACAAAAGTTTATTTATTTGAAGATAAACTCACAGTTCTCTGTATGTGCTGGGAACTGGAACGAAATCCAGCATCCAAGAGACCCATGCATACGCTTTGTCTGCATTTAAAATACATGAGACCATGCCCAAAGTGAACCGGCATCTTAAAGGCTGAAGGAGTTCCCATGGAAAAAGTATTTTTCTTTTATGCATATGTTTGAATTTTAAGTATTTCCCTAGAATTATGGAATTTCACTTTCTGAGCACATTTTTCTCAACAAAAGACAAACCGCTGGAAACATCAATGAGGTATCTCAATGAGAAATAAGCTACAAAATTTCACAGACATAATCAGAAAGCACAAATTCAATTTAATCTGTGTTCTTCAGGTACGAGATCCTTCCACATTTCGTATTTTATTTTCAGATCACATAAAATTCTTTTCTTAGTTGAAGGAATGCATCAGAAAATATGTAATCCTCTGTGGACAAGCAGGCCTAGAGCAAAGTATCCCATTAAATATCCCAAAGTAAGCCTATTGAAATTTTCTAAGACTACAAGAGTTGAGCCCACCTAATTAGAAGAGGATTTAGCAAGAATTTTTTCAGGAATTAAAGGTTATGAAATTTTAAAATGACCACAACTTGTAAGAAAACTTGCAGATGAAGCTGTTCTCTCATTCTAAAAAAAAAAAAAGAGGTTATAACTTTTCCTTAGTTTTTATACATTTAATGACAAATGACATTCACTGTGGTCAAAGTGACTTACAGCAAAATTATCTAGACATATTGACCTACAATCAACTACTTCACTTAGGACTAAATATATACTCGGGATAGACTTTAGAATCCTTGAGATCTTCAAGTTGAGATGTGTGATATGGGATTAAGCAATTGAGAGTATAGGTTATAAAAGTTATGAGTATTACAACTCTTTAACAAATATAAAATGGTACTTTATGACCATATACAAATACCGGGAATTTAACATCTTTAAGAATTCGAGTCTTTTATTTGTAAAACCAGCAACATCCAACACTGTATACAATTGTTTCAAATTATTTTGAAATTTTAAAAATGAGAACCATGATGCATAATCTATCTTCTCATCATGTGTTCTCCAAAACATCTTCTGGCCTCTTCTCTTCTTTTTTCTTGTCTTTTCTCTTTTCTTTTCTTTTCTTTTCTTTTCTTTTCTTTTCTTTTCTTTCCTTCTTCTCTTTTATCTCTCTAAGCCCTCCCAAATACACTTCCATTCACTCTTTCAAATTCATGGTCACTTTTTTCATTAATGGTTATGCACATCCATACCCCCTTCTCTCTCTCTCTCTCTCTCTCTCTCTCTCTCTCTCTGTGTGTGTGTGTGTGTGTGTGTGTGTGTGTGTGTGTGTGTTAGCAGCTAAAGTAAAGCATCTACTGAAGTGGCTCAAGTCCTCAATTATTGTTGAATAGCTGTACTATTAATTAGAAACATATTCAAATTATTAAAAATCAAAGTGTTTTATGTAGAACACTACAGACATAAAAAATAACCATAAGCAAATCAGATCAAATATAAATGGTACATATTAATTGCTCAGTTTGCTTTTGTAGGAAGAACTTTCCATCTACACATGTCTTACAATGACTAAACCACTGAACAAAAAGGAATACATGTTAAATTGATTATAACACAAATAATAACAAAAGTATCAGTAGTGATAGAATGTCCTCTGTGTTTAAATCCCATTGTTCAAAAAAAGTTCTAGCAAATTACACTTTATGCTGATAATGTTGCATGGAAAACAGAACATATCAAGGTCACACAAAACAAACAAAGATTTCAAAAAATATGTATTCTTTATATTTCATTTGCAGTCATGTAATGAATTACTTTACCCATTACCTGACCAAAAGCAAACTTGGGGGCGGGAGTTTTGGCTGCTAGTCTTAACTGCATTCAGGTGAGCAGGGTAACGTTTTAAAAATACTGAAATAGTTCCTGAACCCATGTGCAAATAATCTCCATTTCAGAAACATTTTAAATTATAATGCTGCCACTCACTTGCCTGGGAGCCAAACCTTAGGTAATATGGTGCCAGAGTAGGTAAGAAATGAATCCAAGTAAACAACAATATAGATATCTCTTTCCTGGCAGGAAGAGACACTGGAACTCCACAGACAAATGTATACATGGATGAAGATGGAGAAACTCAAAGAACAAAATTGAAGGATGCCAAAGTACTCTGTCTTCATTGGGTCCTTCATTCTTCCAGTGACAGGCCACTTGTGTTTTGAAAACCTGGAGGAGATGAAGGCTTTCAGAAAAGGGAAGGACTTCAGAATGAGTGTTCCACAAAGGATGTGAGACTGTTACTCCCAGCTGTGACTCTTAAAGCCAGCCAGGGGCTGAACAACCAATCAGACACTCTTCAGGGTAAGTGGACAAGGTGACTCCACTAGACATCCAGGGATGAGAATTACCGCTGTGACAAGATTATGCAAGTCTAGATGGCAACAACCTGAAGCAAGTACAAGCTATAGTTCTCATCTCCTGGAACCTCATATTTTGTGTTAGCATGAAAGCAAGTTTGAGACTGAATATTTCCTCATCTATAAAAAGGCACAAAACCAGAGCGAGGTTAATGAAAATTAGACAGTTTTGGCTTTCCTGCACTTGCCACACAAATGAAATCTTTTTAAAACAGAATCTCGTTCTATAGACATAACCAGCCCAAAACTTGACAGAACTCTGCCTCGCCCCTTAGGTCTGAGGCCAACCCATCCTTAACAGACTTTGATCCAAATCAAACCCTTGTGGTTTGCAGCATAATCCGGGGATTGTATATACGTTTGGAAGAGAAAAACAGCCCTCTCACAAGGGTAGGGGCGAGTTTTAAAGGAACTGGAACCAAGGTATTATATTGGTTGCTTTTTTTCACTATTGTGAAAAAATACCTAACCAGCAATTTAGAGGAGCTGAGGTTTGTTTGGCTGGCAGTTTCAGAAGGTTCTGTCCATCATGACAAGAAGGCACTGTGACCGGAGTGGCTGTTGGGGCTTCCAGCACAGTTCTTTAAAATCTTGGCAGCTCAGCAAGTCTACAACTCTGAAATCACCAAGTCCCACCTTCAGTGACTCCATTTTTGCTTGCTAGATTCTGTGTTTTGGTGGTTGCGTAACCAAAGAGTGGTTCTGTCACCAGACCGTGCCACTAGCTGAAGATAAGGTGTTCAAACATGAACTTGTAGGAACTTTTCACATTCAAATTCTCGCAAGTGCCCTAAAATCCCGCTAGCCTTCGAAGCTGCACAGATTTTTTGGACTCCGTTGATGACACAGGAACCTTTTTTTCAGCCAATCAATTCTCACTGAGGTAATGAAAACACATTTTTGCCATGTCTTCTGTTAATTAACAAGTTCTCTTTTGTAGTCTTTGATAACACTAATTGAGTGGATTTCTATACCTGTGGATGGCGTATGGACTTTTGATTAAAGCCTTTCAACTGCTAATTAACAATCTTTGGATGATAAACAACGTATTCTGTCACTTCAAATGCAGATACTCCAAGCAAACTGAATGAAGTTATTATCAGATAGTACCATACCATTGTCTCTGTCTCAATGGGAGAACGGCTACTTACTGGGTGTTTTTTGGTTGTTACCAGCACGACTCATAGATGCGTAGTGAGAGGCTTTACAGATACCAAAAACAACATAGGAGCATCTACTACAAAAAAAGCACCTCACTTTATCTTACGCAGTTTCAAATTATCTGTAACATAAATAAGGTTGTTAATGAGAATGCTTATGCATAGCCAAATCTAGGCTTTATCTGTGCTTTATAAAAAAAAAACATAAAATCTTTCTCAATCATTTTATCAAAACCTAAGCACACCAACAATACAAATCAATGGCGAGTCAATGGGATATACTGTGGGTTTTTGTTGTTGTTGTTCATTTCTTTGTTTTTTGTGAATATTTGCTTAGCACTTCAGAAAGAAATGTCCAAATTGGCAAAGTTAACTTGTGTTAGCTGAATCATCAGCATTACATACCTGTTTCTGTCTGTGATGTATAATCACAGTGATTATAGCCATCATTTTTTTTTCTTGTTTTTTTGAGAAACAGTTTCTCTGTAGCTTTGGAGTCTGTCCTGGAACTATTTCTTGTAGACCAGGCTGGCCTTGAACTCACAGAGATTTGTCTGCCTCTGCCTCTCAAATGCTGGGATTAAAGGTGTGCACCACTACTACCCAGCTGATAACCATCATTTTTAAATATCTGGATATTTATTATGCCTGGTAATTTCATCTATTTATGATATTTTATAATATGAAATACATTTATTCATAGTGAATCGGTTCTCTTATTTTTCTTTCAGGTTAAAAGTCCTGTTTATAATTTTTAAAAATTTTGTGTATAGTTTCATTTTATTGTAAAAAATGTTCTTGCCTTCACACACTATCTGAAGGTTAAAGTATATAGGATGATACACTTTCTGAGCCCACGCTCTACTGCTGTGAAGAGACACCGTGACCACAGCAACTCTTATAAAGAAAAGCACTTAATTGCTGCTTGTTTCGAGTTTCTGAGGTCAACTCCACAGTCGTGATGGGGAGCATGGCAACATGCAGGCAGATATGGTGCTGATGCTGAGAGCTCTGCATCCAAGTATGCAGGCAGCCGAAAGCAGAGCTGTTGACCCTGGCTTGGCCTTTGGAAAACTGCATCCTAGTGATGCAGTTCCTCCAGCAAGGCCACATGTACTACAACAAGGCCGTACTGTCCAGTTCTTCTCAATTAGTATTAATCATTCAAGCACATGAGCCTATGGGACCATTCTTATTCAAACCACCACATAGACTAATTTTTTTTTTTTTTGGTTTTTCGAGACAGGGTTTCTCTGCAGCTTTAGAGCCTATCCTGGAGCTAGCTCTTGTAGACCAGGCTGGTCTCGAACTCACAGAGATCCGCCTGCCTCTAATTTTAAAGAAAGCTACTCAAGACAGGTGTGCATATAGTGACCCTGACAGAAGGAAATGAGCAGTTTCTGACGGGAAACTACAGACATTATTTGGGAGGCTTTCCCCTGGTGGTCCAGAGATGCTTCAAGAGAACAACTGCTCCTGACGACTCTGTCAGATTAAGGGAGGTAAGAGCCATGTTGATTGAGCTCTTAATCTCATTTGACGAGAGGGGAAGTAGCATGGCTGTGACAGAAGGACAGAAACGTGTGAAAAGAATAAACAAAATTTAGTTTGCCAAAGCAATGCCTAAAAAGGCAACACATAAAAAATTTTATTCAAGACGATTGTGCAAAAAAAATAGATGAGAATATAGTATGAATCAACTCTACTGCACAGAGAAATGTGGAAGACTTTTTAAAGGCTAGACGCGGAAATCATTAGTAATACAACTTGGTAAATGATGTATCCAAATGGAAAGTAAAATTTCCCATATCTTTTTGGCAGGGTGGTTTTATACTGTAGACTGAGATACCCCTCAGAGGTTGGTCCACATCTTATCACAGAAACTAGGACCAGAGTGCAATACTTCTTCATGTTCACATTTCAGAGACACAAAAGGCTTTTCTGGATTATAAAGTTAATGTGTGCTTGCTAGATGACTTATATTTCATTGAAAAAAATCACAGTCGCAAATTCTCTAAGCATAAATAATAGAACAGAGGTCAAGACCCAGAGTCAGAAAGGAGGCTGTCTAGAGTTTAATCAAGAAGTTGGAAGCTATAAGTAATCCTCCAAATTGGTTCCCCCTTGAGCTACAGCCTTTCCCAATAAAACCTTAATTAGCCCAAAGTTATTTAGATGGCTTCATTTGAAGATGGATGTGATTATATTTTGGATCATTGACCCTGATTTCTTGGTCTAATTTTTCTACTTGGAGAATGAAACAGAGGTCAATCACCAAATGAATTCTGTCAAATTTGAAGAAGCAGCATGACTAATGATAATGTGAACAAGATAAGTTGAGATCTGTCAAATAAGGTCATTGTACCATATTTGGATCGCAACTTATTGAATGACATCACATTTTGTTGAAATGTAAGCCTTGTCCCACATTTCATCACGTCAGTGAACAGAAATAATTTCAATGATCAAGCAATATCCTCAATTTTCCTTTATAAAATTCAAATTCATTAGGCAGTATACACATTTTAAGTACCTCTTACAGTGAATGTATTTCTGATATTCTTTCATTTAAAAATAGACTTTCACGTGTATAATACTGAATTGATAAGGGTTTACTTTAGAAATATGCATTATATTTTTTAAATTTGGGGAAGTATTTTTAAGGTACTCATTATTATCTCAAGATGAAATTTTCTGTGTGTAAGAGAGGCTTAAACCTGAGTGGAATGTTCTCTTATGAAACTGTTAAGCAAGGATTCATTTTTCCCTTAGGATAGAGACAATTGTGTCGATGCAGATCTGACATTTCTAAATTTCCCATGGAAAATCCCCAAACACCAATAGCAAGCATTTGGAAAAATATTATTTCTTTTCCTCTCTTGTTATTACTTACATATATAATCTACCCTTCATATCTGTTTCTAAGTGGTTAGATAAATACAGTTCTTACAGAACTTCAAAGCCAGACTACATTTTCTGTGTAAAGACACAAAATAAGCATTTTTAAAAAGATTCCTCTTACTAATCTTTGTTTATTTTTCTGCACAGACATAATCCTATAGGTAGCAACATGTTTTGAAAAACCTATCAAGTATATCAGTAAAACAATAATATTTGTATTATATACCAATCCTTTAAGTTATTAAAAAAGATTACTTGGCACATGGAGAAAAGAATTTGATCATTCTTTATAATAATAATAATAATAACTCACTTTATTCATCCTCAGATTTTCTGCAAAATTTAAACAAAAACTGTTTAAAGCAAGAAATCTCCTGTTTGAAAGAGAAGCCTGAAGAGTTGTGATTTTGTCAGAGACACTTCATAACCACCCTGTCAGCCTCCCTGATGGAGGACTCTCATTGGCTAATAAACTGCCTGGCCCATTTGATTGGCCGGCCCTTGGGTGGGTGGAGTAGACAGAACAGGAAGAAGGAAGTGAGGTAGATGGCTCAGTCAGATGCCACGCCTCTCCTAAGTTGATCAGACTGCTGTGCCTCTCCTCAGGGAGACAGACGCCATGAAACCAGCCACCAGGTCAGACATGCTGAATCTTTCCCGGTAAGACACCACTTTGTGGTGCTACACAGATTATTAGATATGGGTTAGTCAAGTTGTGAGTAAGAGGCTGAAACTAATGGGCCAGGCAGTGTTTAAAAGAATACAATTTGTGTGTTGTTATTTCGGGTGTAAAGCTAACCATGTGGGAGCCGGGCGGGATGAAACGCAGCCCTGCCCGCAGCTCATCAGTACACCTCCCAAAGTAACAAACCCAAGAAACTTGGAGGTGAGTGCACAGACAAGGGATCTCAGTCATGTTATTTCCTGGTGCATTTCTTGCTTGTTTCCTGTGTGGAGTGGAGAATGGCATACTGGCCCTATTACACTCTTCTTATTAAGATAGTTGGATGCGGTTGTATATTTGTTCCTAGCACTTCTTATAATGACAATTAAAATTTAAATTGTTTAACCTTTGTTCTTTTACAATTACTTGGTAGATTTTGTTTCCTACTTTCTAGTCCTCTCCATCAGTGCTATTTATATTAGAAGAGCAAAAATGTACATACAATTTCATCTTGTGGGGTAACCATTGTATCTTTCCTCCATTTCCCAAATTATGTCTGTCTATTAAGATACTGAATTCCATTGGGTAAAATCATCCTGATGAAAATAATATAATATCAACAATTTAGTAATAACTGAAAATGGTTTTCCTTTCTAGTTGCCATCTCTCAACACGAATCCTAGCTCTCTTGGACTCTTCCTCCATAACTTTCTTTAGGGCTGTGTTGCTCAGCTGATCACTTTTATATTGCCTATGACTTGCTGTATCTACTGCCAAAGTTATCAAGACTCACACCGAAGGTAGGACATGTCTGCTGCAGGTACAGAGGCCCAGAGCACATTCCCTACTCCCACGGGGAAGCCACTGTGAACACTTCTGCGCCTGCCGTTCAAGCATCACTCCGCACCTGCGAGGCACATGCCGTGCCGTGCTTTCAGTGCCTGGTGTAAAGTTTAAAGCAGCTCCCGTTAGAGTCTTTTTTTTTCCCCTCTTTCTCTCACTGCAGATATTTTTTTCTGCCTGGAGTTAGATGCAAGCTGATGGGTATAGTTCACAGATAATCTCAAGAGAGCCTGGCGGCATTATCTCTAATGGGTATTCGCCTGATAACAGATGCGGTGTCCTTAAAGCAAACTTGTCCTTCTTATTCTTCTTTCTTAGGCCAGAAAATTTTCTTTCTCCCTGAGGAAATACAAGTGAAAAGCTGTCATGGCTTTCTTCACTCGTAATAAGGGTCGGAGCAGACACTCCTGTAACAAGTTACATCCTAACAAGGGGGAGCACTGTACAACTTTAGAGTCTCAACAGCAAGTATCCAAGGGCCAAGAGAAATTGTGTTTCTGCTTAAGTTTAACACAGAATGGTCAGCCATGTGTGACTGGACAATGGCCTCTGTGGTCTAAAGAAAACAAACTCAGGATGAGGGAAGAGACAGAAAGGTCCGTCTACTCAGGGCTCTCTTTAGCAGGCGACCACTCTCCACTCTTGGGTAAATGGCAGGATTCCTTCCAGAATGAAGGTATTATTGCCTCGTACCTGACAAAGTTAGCCAGAAAGCTTATTTTTGGCCAAACATTATGCAATAATGCAATGAAAAGTTGGCTTATGTCGGAGGAGAGGGATTTCAGTTTTTCTGTCCTGTCTGTGGTCATCTCCTGCAAGACAAGCAGGGGAAAAAAAAAAAACATAGAAAAAGACAGAGTAAGATTGTTTGGGGTACTGCGTCTGCGGCCTTCAAACCTCCTTTAGTTCAAAGCGTCAATCATTCAAATGCGCCACACTTGAGTTGTTGTGCTCTGGTCCAACTGCAGATGTTCAAGACTGATGTGCCCCAGGCCACAGCACTCCTTCGACAATGAACTAAATAATGAGATAAGGCTAAATCCTATTCTGAGTATCTTTTTGGCTGTAGCACCCTTCAATAAAAGGACATTTCAAGTCTCCTACAGCATGATTTATTGATGTTTGCTTAACTTTGTCTGGTTTTCTGTTACTATCAGCACTTGGCAGAAAAATAAAATAGTTCCTTCTTCCTGATTAGTGTGATTCTCTGTCTGAGGTGAACTTAAGGAAGTATCAGAATTCCTATGCCCTATAAACAGTAAGAACTAAAGAATTCCACTCTCAAGAAATCAAAGAAAATATATCCCAAGCTATAACCAGAAAATTAAACAAATTGTTATCAAAAATGCAAAGACTTAGCCGGGCGGTGGTGGTACACGCCTTTAATCCCAGCATTCGGGAGGCAGAGGCAGGCGGATCTCTGAGTTCGAGGCCAGCCTGGTCTACAAGAGCTAGCTCCAGGACAGGCTCTAGAAACTACAGGGAAACCCTGTCTCGAAAAACCAAAAAAAAAAAAAAAAAAAAAAAAAAAAAGCAAAGACTGAAGCTATAGCTCACTGGAGGAATACTTTTCTCGTGTGCACAAGTCCTTGGATTCCAGCCCCTATACTGTAAACACAACTACCATCATACTAAACAAACATTATCTCTAAGTATAGTCTAGATATTTTATCTTATACCCACAGATAAGTGTAGTTCTCACTCCTCACCAAAAAAATTTTTTTTTCTTGAAACAGACAAACAATGACAGAAAACCACAACCGAGCAAGATACAGAGTTGTGGAGCCCAGTTCCAATGGATAAATCTACAAAATAAATTCAAAATATGAGTGAACAAGGAAACCACCAATGGACAGGCTGCATTTAGGAGAGTGTGTGTGTGTGTGTGTGTGTGTGTGTGTGTATACACACACACATACATTTATATAATAACAATTAATGTAAGAAGAGGCCATGGATTTGAAAAGGAGCAAGAAAAGGTGAATGTAAAAGTTTAGAGGAAGGAATGGGAATGAAGAAATGTAATTATATGAGAATCTTAAAAAATATATTAACTCCCAGCTTCAAGGCTCAGAGTTCATTTAAGAAGAGGGACAGAAAGTTGGAGAAAGTCGGGGATTTTGCTGAGATTGTGTCTCCTAGGAATGTCAGAGCTTTATCCAGTGAGTCCCAACAGCATGGCTGTCTAAACAGGAGCGGAGCAAGGACCACACCAATAGACATGGAAAAGAGAAAGCCTCAAGCCTACACAAATAGCTATAGGCATCTAAGGAATGATTTCATGTGTTAAAACGCCATTAACTGGTACTGGTTTAATAATATCAGTTTGTTCATGTATTGGTCCAGACTTATTTTACACATGTTTCTAACCAGCACGTGGGCTAAGTAGTCTTAGTCTGGTTCAATGATCATAGCATGGGAACAGTGAAGTATATAATGTCACATAAGGAACATCTATAAGCCACAGAGTGCATAAGACTGTCGTCAAACCACCTGGAGTGGTCCATTTCTTCCTATTCTTTTATATTGCATTTTATGCAGTTAACAGCAGAGCCTCAATTTCAACCAGGGTCTTTGAATGATTATCAATTGGAGATAGCTTCTGCATTAGCGATGGGGACTTGTGCCTACTCTTCCGCTAAAATAATATTAAAATAAAAATAAACAAAATCCTTTCCTTTGAGAAGTGAAGAAATAAATCAGTTCCTTCAAGAATTCCTTGGACAGTGGTGAAGGCATTTGTTTTGTTTTGCTTTGTTTGTGATAGGAGCTCATGTAGTTCAATCCGGCCTCCAATTTGCTATGGATCAAAAGTTGAATTTCTGTCCTTCTCACATCAACCTCAAAGATGCTGGCACAGAGGTGTGTTCTGCCATCTCCAGTTTCATGCAGTGTTGGGGGTGGAATATTTCAATTTGGCTTACTCCATCCTAGGCAAGCACTTTACCAACTGAGTTAATTGAATTGCTATTTTTTCTCATACATTTTCAATTGAAAAAAAAATTTATGTAATATATTCTGATTGTGGTTTTCCCTCCCTCAACAACCCTTCCCCAGACCCTTCTCACTTCCACAAGTTCTCCCCTCTTTAGAAAACAAATAGACAAACAACAAAAATCAGAATAAAAATTTAAAAATACACACACGCAAAAATGCCACAAAAATGTAAAATCGAGAACTACAATATTTAAGCAAAAGGTCAATAAGATAAAAAAAATCCCAATGAAGCAATTTGAGACAAAAATCCTTTAAAAAAAATGCATTGCATTTGTTTTATGTTGGCCACCAATCCTGGACATGGTGTCTACACTTAAATGTGGTTAATATGCTCAGCGAGGTGCCGCTGGAGAACATGAATTCCCTTTAGAAGTTGGTATCAATTTCAGACAGTTTCTTGGTTAGGGGTGGGAGCCTCCCGAACCACTTCCCACCTGCAAAGTTTCAAGTCCAAAAAAGACTTTTTACGGACAGGGGAAAGTGAATTGTTAAATTTTAAAAAAAAGTTAATCACTCCAGTTATATCCTGGGGGGGGGGGGGGGGACAAACTACCAAGCTTTACAGAAACACTAAAGTTCTAAGTGTTTGTTCCTCGGCCCCATCAACTTGTGTGTTGATTAATGTGCACTTTAGAGTCTTTTGCCATCGGTACTGTGATGACAATAAAGTCACTAGTACTGAATGTGTTGCCTTTGTCGAGGGGAAACTTAGGCACTGAAGCCATGACCACAAGGTAATTCCCAATGTCTTTAGAATAAGGTAGTCTGCATAGATCTAGAAGGATAATCAGCTCACTGAATATTGTGATGTTTTTATTATCTCAGGGATAATATAATTCCTGAAGGTCTCTAGCAGGCCTGAACATGGCAAACATGGTGCCAGCACATCTTGCTCTCCCCTGTTCCCTCCTACATGCTAAACCATTAGATTACATTTTTAAACTATCCAGCAAGGTCTCTTTCCTTATTTGGCCATTTTGTTATACCTGAATCATTCCTGAGACTGATCACCAATGTTCAACATAAAATAATCAAATAAAATAATAATAATCAAAATAAAAATAATCAAAGTCCAGCAATCAAAAATCCCCATTTGCTTCCCTAACTAAAATGCCCAATTAGAGCTTACCAGCCCATCCTAGCTCATTGTAAAACAGACCTCCCCTTTTTCCTCTTAAAATTACCCCTGCAAAGCCATTTGCTGTTCAGATTCAGCCACCTTGTCTCTTTGACTTCCTTAATGAATAATCTCTTCATGTTGGAAATTGGTGCTTGGGAATGGGGAGCCCCCAGTGGTGTACAGGTCCCTTCAATTCAGTAATAACTTATGTGGAATATGATAATTAAAAATGAGAGGAAGGATAAAGTTTTTTTTAAAAAAAGAAAAAGATTCACCCTACGTTTTATATATTCACTCATGAATGAGCATTTTAAATTTCTAAATGTAGATCAAAAATTATTAGAACATGTTTACTATCAGTGGAAAAATAAACAGGTGGTAAAAAGTAACTACTTGCAGTTTTCCTAAAAAAATAGTTAACCGCTGCTCCCTGTGCAGTGCCACTACAGTTTTTTTTCTCTTCTTTCTTTCTTTCCTTCCTTCTTTCTTTTCTTTCCTGTTGTATTTTTTTCCCCAAAGGTTGTGTTAGTCCTTAGATTCAAGAGAGAAAAATCATTTCCACAATTCCCAATTTGAAGCAAGCATTTGTCAAATCCTGGGGCTTAAGAAGGCAAAGCCCTTGGGATAAAGAGGGTACAGAAGTTGTCGGAATGAACAGCCAATGACTGGTCTAGCTTGAGACCCATGCCGTGAGAGGAAGTTCACCCCGACACTTACCGCAGGGCCAGGAACCAGAGACAGGATGACCCAGAGACCTAGGATAGCACCAGACACAACTAGCAAAAACCACCAAAAGGAAAAAGTTAATAAAATGATTTCTAATGAGACGCTGTTATACACCTAGACAGAAGCCTAGAATAGTTGTCATCAGAGAAGCTTCATTCAGCAACTGATGGAAATAGATGAAGAAACACATAGCCAAACATTAGGTGGAACTTGGGGGAATCCTGCAGAAGATGAGGAGAAGTCAAGGACAGCACAAGAAAACACACAGAATCAACTGACTTGGGCTCATAGGGGCACTCAGAGACTGACTGATATTCAGGGAGCATGCACAGATCTGATCTAGGCCCTCTGTGTGTATGTTATGGTTGTATAGCTGAGTGTTCCTGTGGGATTCCTAACAGTAGGAGCAGGTTATGTCCCTGAATCTTCTGCTTGCTTTTGGGACCACTCTCTTATGGGTTGCCTCAGCTAGCCTTCAATAAGAAGGGAGGTGCCTAGTCTTATTTCAACTTAATATACCATGTTTGGTTAATATCCCTGGGGGACTTGCCCTTTCTGAAGGGAAATGAGGAGAAGTGGACTGGGGTTAGGGGTCAGGAAAGGAACTGGAAGGGAAGGGGAAACTGCAGTCAGGGTGTAACATATGAGATAATAAACTTTTTTTTCAAAGGCAAAACCAATAATTGATTATGTTTCCCATCGGGTCCAATCAGGGGCAAGCATGCATCCTGACATATTTCCTGCCTAGGTACCTCCCACCAATATGTGATCAAACATAACAAGTATAGTAGTTTTAAACAAACTTGTATAAAGGAGTGAAAATATGTGGCTTATTGATTTTTAAGAATGACAGCTTCCAACATTCCAGGAAGTTATTTTGTCCTTGGGCAAGTAGGGTTTACAGGTTAACTTTGGCTCTTACATCATGCCCGCCCTCCCCCCCCCCCCACCACACCTCTGATGAGTTATATCCTGAATTAAATCCTTGATTCTGTAATTGGTACCTGTTTATATTGGGGTCCAATAACCATTATCTTAATGGTGTCCAGAAAGGAAATAAAAGGGTCAAAAGTCTTGTGATGGGTGACATCATAATTATTATCTTAAAAGAGTCTGGAAATGGATGGGGTCCCAGTCATTCATTTCATTTCAGGTCTCCTTTAGCAATGTTTCTTTGAGTACAGCCATCTCGTAATCCCAAATGGTTTGTATAGAAACGACAATTTTCTCTTAAAGTCATATGATACTTCCTTGTTCTGCGTAAAGCAAATTGAGTACCCTATCATATTGTAGAACTATTTCAGCCAATGACTCTACCTGTTGACAGACTGGGGTCTATTTGGTTTTAACGGTTATCTTTCAGGGTATGCCAACTGGGAACCCTTTTGGTAGCCTATGCTAGGGAGTTTCCTATTGACTTAGCATTTCAGCTTATTGGAGGAGAAGGAATGAGTAATTCTCTTGTGTAAATACTTCCAGCTGAAACTAGAAGGTTGTTTTCAGGGCCCAGGATTGTTCAGACTAGCCAGAAGCTGGGCAATGGGGCATTCAGAAACATCTGGTTAGCTGACCCAGCTGAAGAGAAGGGAGCAATCACATCAGCTGGACTGGTTTACATCAATTTTCAGCAAAGTTCAGAGCTCAGCAGTTTGTAGTCTGCAGCTGATGTCTGTTGGCCAAGGGGAAATCTGCTGACATAAATATAGACTAAAGACAGAAGTTAAAGCTTTAGAGCTTAAAGGAAAATCTTACATTTGGATCTTTCAGGACTAGAGTCCTAGTAGTTAAGGGAAGGGAGGAGTCCCACAATAGGAAAGAGATCCCATCCCATAGACAGGAGAGGAGACTTGGGCTGTACTTATCTGTAGACCATTTGACCCTTGAGAGGTAGGCCCATGTTTTATGACTTCCTTGATATCCTGAAGCTTACATGAATTTTTAGTATACAAAAAGAGATAAAAGGTTCAGACTTATTAGCATGATCGTTTGTAATCTGTACTGAAATCCATATTGTGGAAACAACAGCTAACAGGTGTCTGTAGAAATCCAAAGTATAACAGCAGCATAGACAAGGGAGAAGGCTGAAACATTTTCCTTTTTCATATGAGTGAAATAAAGCATGCATGGGTAGTTCATATAAGTTGATGAGGATGACTGACCGGGTCTCTTCCCTAAGAAAGCACCAGATCACATTACACATGGTTGTGAGCCACCATGTGGCTGCTGGGAATCAAACACAGGATCTTTGGAAGAGCAGGTGGTGTTCTTAACCACTGAGCCATCTATCTAGCTATACCACGAATCAATTTTTATATCTCTATAGCTTGCATTTATACATCTTAGAACTTCTTAGACCCTCATAATTTGCACAGATTTTAAACACTTTTTCATCTAGTCATTTCTCAGAGACATGACTGGTTTTTACTGAGAACAGTCATTGCAAGGCATGCTCCTTTAGTAAAAGTTACACCTGAAAACTGTTCTTTAATATGAAGTCTGTCAGCAAGGCAGTTCTGGCTATCTTTTCTTACCAGATTCCAGGTGGAGTTGTCATTGAGCTCCATCATCTTTTTGGAGGCCTTGTGGACCACTCTTAAGAACTGGAGGGTCTCTGTCTGCCATAGTAAGCTTTATACATTAAGCATCTTAATGCCATATTCATCAGACTTCTGACAAGTTTGAGGATAATTGCCTATTAAGTATATCTGAGTTAAGTTTTGCTTGTGTTTAGTTACTTGCTTTAGGGTATACCTTGAAAACATATACAGAAGGCTAAATAAAGCTTTTTCCTATAATTAGTTGCATTAGTACTTAGCGTGACTACAAGTATAGTTCTGAATGAGCTCCCAATTTCTGAATTGAAGCTCTTTTAGTACCAGAATAAAAATTTTAAATCATGAATATAGTCTATAGGGAGAATGCCAACTTTATATTCCTGGTGCACCATTACAAAATATCACAGTTTCTTGTATGACTGAATTTCAAAATAGCTCCAGCTTCACGATGTTAGCAAAAGCAACGAGGTCAAACATACCTTCTCAAATGAGCCTCTGTTAGCCTGAGTAAACCTTAGGTGAGAAGAGACTCTGCCAAGATGCTTAGGTCATTGTTTTTGCTACATCATAAGACAGAAAAACCTCAGTCTCTGGTTGTAGCGAGAATTCCAATTGGTCCCAATAATAAAAACACAGAATTAGATATCAGGGTGAATTCTGGAAGATTATTGAATTAAAGGATCTATCCTTTGGAAAGACTTTTTATCTCTATCAAATCCTTAGACCAAAGTGGGCAAGATCCTGTCTCCATGAATCCTCAGATTGAACGGATGCACTTCTATTTCCTCTCACCTTATATTCCTCTCTCTGCCCAGCCATCTCCCTTCCTGTCTCTATGTTCCCAGTGCTGGTATTAAAGGCATGTGATGCTCAGTACTGGGGCTAAAAGTGTGAGCCACCATCGCCTGTTTCTCGTTTAGACTGGATTAATCTTGTGTAACCCAGGGTGGCCTTGAACTCATAGAGATTCGTCTGCCTCTGCCTCCCAAGTGCTGGGATTAAAGGTGTGCGCCACTATGGCCTGGCTTCTATGACTAACTAGTGGCTTGCTCCATACTCTGATCCTCAAGCAAGCTTTATGTGTTAGATCACAAATCAAATATCATCACATCTGATGTTTAATGTTTGGTGCTCAGAGCTGTGACCCAAAATTTTTAGTCTTTCATTTATCTATTTATCAAGATTACATATTAAACAAAACATAATGACAAACTATTTTATAAATTTAAAATTCTCATAGCCTTATAAATTTAAATATTTTAAAAGCTTTTCCTTAAAAAAATCCAGTTTTTTCCATTTTAATTTTCCATATGATTTCAAAATTTTCTCTTAAGTTTAAAAGCTATCAATTGCATGTTCCTGCAATATCAAAAATAAAGTACCTGTTTTACTTCAAGAGGGAAGATACAGGGCACAACAATGATATGCAAAAGGCAAAACTAAGTTCCAACAAGACACACAATTCAATGCTTAAATCTAGGATATTTCTGGGGATTGGGCCAGCTCTCTGGCTCTCTCCATGGCACCATACATTGCATTCTAGATTGTGAAATCTATGGCCCTATGACCCTTTCATGTCTTTAAAACCATTACCATCTGGGTTACTCTTAGGTTACAAAGTTTTTCTCTCACAAGGTGTGTTCTTATACATGAATGCATGAAGGTGTGGTTTTAATACCTTATTTAAAAAGCATATTTTTAAATCTTATCTTTCATAAACCTTGCTTTCAAGACAGAAAAGGAATTGTTATACAGCAATTCATGCCAATTCAAAGTATCTTGGAGACCTGTTGTCTCCTAGGTCTGGTCATACCATGTGGCTGACCTTAATCAAGATGACAGCAAAGCCATAGGGATCCTTTTTAACTCTATCAAAGATGGTTGACAGTCATCTAGCTGCTTGAAGATAACAGTCAGCAACATTGTTGCCCATATCCCAAAACAAAATCATGCCACATGACTCGGTTAAGATTACCTCTCTATAGATTGAAGATCATACCCAATAAACTTATAATTCTTGAAGTAAAGAAGGTTCATATAATAGTTTTAGGCAATTAAATGGAACCAATAATCCCTTTAGCTGTTCTTTTCTCCACGTCACATAAAGACTTTTTAAAACATGCCTTGAGTCTGGGAAATGAAGAGCCATATAACCCAATTTTAGAGCCAGGTTTTCTGTAGGATAGAATAGTATAAAACAACCTTAATATCATCCATACCCAGATAACATTTGAATTCCTATTACATTAGATCTAGTGGCCAGAAAGTTCGGAGATAAATTCTGAGCCCTGCTGTCTAGAAACATAACAGTAAGCTCACACATTCAAGACCAGTCAGAGCATGGTGGCCACACAATACATTCATACATTCAAAACAGACAGACAATACTTCCCCTACTTTATCAGAAAACATAGATGCATCTATCTATCTATCTATCTATCTATCTATCTATCTATCTATCTATCTATCTATACATCAGACATTTCCCCTACATTGTCCTGTATTGTATTTCGAGCTGGGGGGTGCAGGTGTAGGTGGTAATGGAACCTTTTGATTGGCTGGAGGTAATAAGAGAAGCAGCTAGGCAATCCCATGAGCCACCACAGTAAGTGACTAGAGAACATGTTGCCGGAGTTGCAGTTCTAGACACACAGTGCTGTTGCAACCAGGACTGCCTGCTGACTTCCACACGGGGCCCTGGGCTTCCCTTTGAGCCCAAGCCCGGCCCACTGAACCCTGTGCCCCAAAGTTATGCCATTCCTGCAGTGATCTTTGGAACAGTGCCAGCTTATCAATCTTGTTCATCCATTAAGTTATCCTGAGTGAGAAAGACATAAGACAAGACACAAAGCGAAAATGATACTAGAAAACAGGCCAAAGTTCAGAATAAAGAGAACGTGGATTGCCTGGCGTAGGCAGCCAATTGCTAACCATGATCATCTTCCCCTTGGATGCTCACCTATGAAATGGATCTTCCCCCTGAATGCTCCCCTATGAAATGTCTCTGCCAAAGGCACATACCTCATGAATTCTCAACAGGATTTCATTTACTTCATTTCTCTAAGTAAAATTCTAAGGTTTACCTCACGAGTTTCCATCCATGATTGTTAATGTTGTTGTAGGTTAGCTGTGTGAGAATGAACCATGATATACAACAAACCCACATGGAAGTTTATTGGTTGGAGACAAAAAGAGGAGGTCATGATGGTGAGCAAGGAAGGTGGAGTGAAGAAGAAAGAGGGGAACGGGCAGAGCTTAAGTTAAAAAGGGACCTTTGTGCATGCATACAGAGTCTTATGCAGCCACACAGTGCATGTACATAGATTACATAGTGAGACACAGCTGTGAGACCCTGGGCTGACCAAGTATTGCCTGAGTGCTGCTAAGTGCACACATGGCTGTAGGACCCTGGGGGTAGCTAGGTATTTGCCTGCATACTAAGAAGTGTATTCTGCCAAGTGGCAGGGGCAGGCCAACATAATGCCTGGATGCTAACATTTCCATTTTTTGTTTATTATAAAAGGATGGTAGCAGCTGGGACAGGGATGAGGATGTCAAGTTCTCAAGACTGCTTCCAGCTGACCTGGGGGTGTCGGAATCTTGGGGGGAAACTGAGAAAACTGGGGTGTTGGTCATGTCCTGGAGTAGCGGATTGCCTGTCCGTCTATGTGAAACCATCTGGCTCCATATGGACCTGGCAAAATGCTATTCGTGGTGGATTCAAGTACTCCCTGGAGCGTATAAGATTTTTTTTCGCGTTTGTGAAAAGATAAGTTTTAAACACATTTAAAAAAGAAAACCCCAAAGCTTTTTTTCTGAGCTTGTTGTTATGATAATACAGTTTTATAATATAATAGGTAGTATTCTGCCAGAGCTAAACTAGTGGCTTATCAGAATTCCATCAGTTAGTGTGTAAGTTATGAACAGTAGCACAGCTAGAAAGAGGAGTCTGAAACATGTTTCATTCCTTGCTATGCACCTTAAATCACTTCCTTATCACCAACTGCTCTTTCCCATCTTTACATAAATGAATCTTAAAGCCCCATCTTTCCCCATCATCATGGCATAACTCAGGAAACACAGGTGGTTGATTGCTGGGAACAGTCATTATAGAGTTAGTACCTTTCAAATAAAGGAATAGTAAGGATTACATCAAAATCTGTGCTCTATGCCTCTTTTCGGAATCTGGGAGGATGTGCATACCTCTGTGCTACTGTTGGTTCTCACCCCCTGGACATGTTTGGTAGTTTTGTGCCTCCAGTTCTATGTTTAACAGTTGGTAGTCCTGTGACAATAACCGATTAGATGTCTGGTCAGAGATTTTTGAACATATGATTGGAGATGCATAGGGAGGAAATTGAAGAAGCGGGGCATGATTCGTAGAAACAAGAGAACATGGAGCAGCCTAGAGAAAGAGAGAGCAATCAAGATGAAAAGCATATGGGGTTCCCAATCCAGTAGAGTACAGTTGTGGGGTGCTTCTGGAATTGGATCAATCTGGAATTGATCTCAGTGCCTTCTGAAACTTAAGGAAGCAGGATCCTTTTGGCATCGCTGTGTCTGAAGGAGGATTATCTTGAGGTGGAGGGGTAAAAGGTTTGGGGTGGGATAAATGAAACCAATGAGAAAGGCCCTCAAGATTAGCAGCTGTTGGAGTTACAAGAATTACTTTTAAGGGGTCCTTTTAAGGGGTCCTGCCATTTAAGGGAAAAGGGTAAGGAGTATTGATCTTGAGGAGAGAGAAAGACCTAACCCCAATGTTGATTAGGACGGGCAGGGGTTAGTGCATGGTTAAGGTAGGGAATGATGGATAAAGTTCCACAGAAGAGAATGGAGATGATAGGTAAGGGGTGATCAGGGAGAAGTGAGGGTTTGGATGGGAGGCCAAGGGTAAGAAATGGCTTCCCAGTGTGTGTTCAAAGGGTAAGATGGAAAGGACCAGCATACATCAAATATAAAAGAAAACATTAATGATGAATGATTATAGACCTTCCTTTTTGAGGTTTCTAGGTTTGTTTTATTATTAGATCTCCTGTAGTAACTGTAAAATATTTACCAAAAAGAAATCAATAGTGAACTCAAAATTGTTTAATGGCTACACATACAACCACTGAGTTAGGAGTTTTTGAGGAACCATATATTGAGGAATCATATATGCATTGTACATACATGATCATATGTGTATATACATGATCTTTGTAGATCCAAATTATTAGATTGGTTTTTATTAGTGTGTTTGCAACAATATGGATGATATTCATTGGTTCTTTGGTTGTTTGCCCAGGTTTCATCCCCACAAGAAGCCTTGGGAGCAAGTTCCTCATTTCCCCATGGAAGTAAAGAAATACATGCAGTGCCACCCGGCAATAATGTCTCCCTATGCTGTGCATTTACAGTTAAAAAGAGGTTAATACGGCCGGGCGGTGGTGGCGCATGCCTTTAATCCCAGCACTCGGGAGGCAGAGGCAGGCGGATCTCTGTGAGTTCGAGGCCAGCCTGGTCTACAAGAACTAGGTCCAGGACAGGCTCTAAAAAAGCTGCAGAGAAACCCTGTCTTGAAAAACAAAAAAAAAAAAAAACCAAAAAAAAAGAGGTTAATAATCTGGTATGTTTGAATTATAAAACTATTAAGTAAAACAAGACAAACAAGACATAATTCATGGCTAATTGGATTGAGGCCCATAGGGAAAGGGAAGTCACTAAGGATGGAAACAGATATGACAGATATGAATGGCTTCATAAAAAGAAGAAAATCAGATGAAGCTGTGAGACATGGACATAAAAATATGATAAGTTTACAAATGAATGATATTTTAAGCAATGAGAAGAGTGTAATTATAATCAGATATAAGAACACAGTAGAACAGAATTTTTTCATGAATACATCCAATTTGCACCTTTTCCCCCAATATGACAACTATCTCTCTCATTTAGAAAACAATTCTAAAACCTGTACAAAGAATATCTTCAAGTTTTCTTATCTATTCTAAATTTTCTTATAAAATTTGACCCAGAAAATGTTTATCAGTTGATTACAGTAATATTAATCATTTTCCCTTGAACTATACAATAAAATATAAACTTATCATTTAAAAATCTAATTTTCAGTGTATGTATTCATCTTTTTTCTTATACTAGAATGAAATATTCAATGTCAGGAACTTTATAAAGAAAAAAATTAGCTTAGAGTCTTGGAGGCTAAATGTATGAACAGTACAACATTGCCTCTCATCAGCACCCATGGCACATGGCACCATGGCAGGGGTAAGCACCTGTTCGAGGGAGATGTCACCTTCCAAAGCAGGAAGGCAGGGTGAGAATCAGAGATCAGGTTTTTGTTTTGTAGCAATTTTATCATGAAAACTATTCACAGTCCCTTAAATTCTTCATAAGGCAATATTGATGATTACTTGCCCACAAGGTCTCAAGTCTTAAAGGCTCTCCACCTATCCATACTAGTATACTGAAGACTACCATTCCAAAGCAGAATCTCTTGAGAGAGGAGTATGTCCAAATTCTACCACCATGACTTGTCTTCCTACTGGGTTATACATTTATATTATAAAAATATTAAGCAAGGAGCTAAGCAGATGGTTCAGCAATTAATAGCACTTGCTGTTCTTGCAGAGGATCCAGGTTCAGTTCCCAGAATCCATACTGTAATTCATAGCCATCAAAACCTCAAATTTCAGGGCATAAAATACCCTCATCTAGCCTCAGTGAGCACTAGGCGCACACACTTGCACAACATACATGCAGGTAGAATACTTATGCACTTAAAGTAAATAAATCTTAGAAAGATAAACATATTACACAAAGCAAAGTATAATCCAGTGTTGACTAGATTGCTATCAGACCCACAAGAGAAGGGAAGCCACTATGAATGAAAACAGGCTCGAATGATCTCATGAAGAAAAGAAAATTAAACAACTAAATGGCTACATACTCTCTTTGGAAGTAGAGACTGTGCGCATGTGATATGGAAATTGTGGGATTTATAGGATGGAATAGATTTTAAGGATGGAAAATTCCAGCTGCAGGCAGTTTCCATACAGTCCAGATGTGGTATATACCAGTGGAGTTTTGTGTGACTATCACCTTACTAGAAGAGTCCATAGGTACAATCAACTTTTCTCAGTCTAGCCTAGCGTTGTTTTTTTTTTCTTTTCTTGTTTTTGTAACAAACCCTTCAGAGAGGTCTTCTTCAGTTTATCTAATTTTCATCTTTCTTGGAAACCTTTTACACTCTGCTCTCTGAAAAATACTATTTCTTTTTTTCTTAGCTTTTGTGTAAATTTAAACTGATCCCCAAATCCTTCCTCTGTCCCTAGTTCTTGGCCTCTATTGAGGTAAATCTTCCTTGAGAATGATTCTCTCTAAAGACTTTTCTAAGAGAAACTATATTTCATGTTTCATAAGCCATTTGGCAAGGTCAACTGATACCCTATTTCTATGCTCTGCCATTAACAGATACCTTTATTGCATTCTCAAGGTATTAGAAAATCTGTCTTTGTATCGTAGATTCTAATAATATACTGCAACCTTGGAACCTTACACCCCATAATTCTATTAATCCTGGTCTACTTCCCCTTGAACCACACACATTTGCCTTCATAACTTCTTTCTGGCTACTATCCAGCAGCATTATAATGTAGCTTTTTTCTTTTGTGTTTGCTGATAGCATCCTGACCTTGAATATGAAAGTGGTCCACTCTAGCATATTTTTATAAGCTATCCCTGTTTCAGTCAATATAATTCAGCTGTGAGTAAAAATCAAATACAAGTTCTCTTAAATAATAGGGCTGCATTATTTAAAAGAATAGTTACAGGAACATCAGGCTGATTGGTTGATTCAGAGTTGATGAATGGAATCAAGTTCATGAATTCTTTCCATCTTTTGATTTAATCATCCATCAGGCTGATGCCATCCCAAATCTAATCCTTATGCTGCTAGGATGTCTGTTTGCCAGTTGGAATCAAGGGAGATACTTTCTTTTTGACAACCAGAGTTGAATTCTCATCTTGTTCAAGAAAAGATATCAATTTCTGTTTCACGACCTTTCAGAAGGATTTTCAAAGTCTCAGTCTTCAGGAAGATGCATAGCTGCACAGCCGTCTCCCTAAGTCAGTACTTGTGGAGAGGGAGAAGCAATTACTTTGATCCAGCAGAAACAACCAAGGACATAAGCTTGGAGTTAAGAATAGGGTAGCCAGAGGGATATGTATAAGTGGATAATATTCAGAGAGCTAAGCGTTCTAAAGATTTCCTATTCTAAAGACAAAGCAAAGGGTAGAACCTATTGATGGCTCCTTGTCTACCCAAGAACCTCCTTCAACTCATCTTACCTTTCACCTCTACGGAAATCCTAGGACCTCACCATGAGCAGTTTGAGAATTGCTCAGATTGTCCCGTGAGTAAAGGGCAGTGACCGTAGCCAAATTACTAAGTGCATCTGATTACTCATTCATATGAGAATGAGGTTCGAGTTTCTCAATTACTGATTGGGAAAAAAAATCTATATTTCTAAATACCAAGACTGCCATTATCATAGTTGCTGCTTAATTCTGAGAAGGAAAAGGCTTTTCATGATTCTACTTCAGAGCAATATTTTGTATCTTCGTGTAAAGAAGACACCAGGATTTGTTATTTCCCAACGGGCTTGCAAGATGTTTATCCATATCAAAATCTAGCCCGCAGTATTTATCTGGGAAATGTTTGTTACAAAGAATTCATCCTTGAATAATTTCATTTAGAACCAATATCTGAGCTTCATTAAACTGTCATTGTCGCCAGTTTTCTTACATTTTGGATTGCTTGTTTGTTTGTTTTGTAGTTAATGCATGATCATATTGAACCAAAAAAAACCCCTCATTTATATCTAGAAGTATTTACATTTTATATCCTTGACATTTTGATTAAACGTTTAAAGACCAGTTTTGTAGATACCTACATTTCATTGCGTTATACACTTGTATCATTTTCTTATTCATGAGATATGGAGACAATCACGGTGATGTATTTTTGGTCATCATACCATACTGTCTACCAGGACATTGCTATTGTAGAATAAGAAGAGATCAGTCACAAGGGGGGAGCTCACAGATTATATGAAAGCGAGATATTTGAATTAGACTTTGTGTAGCAGCAAGGATGGGCCTGATAAGCTCGTATCAAGATAACTACTGTGGTATAAGAATAAAGTAAGTGGTAGAGTTGTTACAGTTTGGGAAAACTCTGCTTTCAACGGTTGTTGGTTTCAGCGTTCGCTCAGAACTTTTTGCTCACTCCAGAGTCTCTAGCATAGAAGTAAAGCCAGTAGTAAGTTTCAGAGGAACACATTCCAAGTTTGGTTGTCATTGGGTAGAATAATTGTTTGCTGTTAATTAAGGCAATAAGGAGAATAGTGAGATATAGAGCATTGGTACCACAGTTCCCATCTGTTTGCGTAATAGCAGTCATTGTTAATCAGTACCGACTCCTTTCTGACTTGGTGAATTTAAAATACACTGATACTGAGATTACTTTCTAAGACATAATACCTAAAACAGGAAATTTAATAACCATTTAAAACAATAGAATGAGACGGACTGCTATAAAGAAACAAGAAAGAGTAAAAAAATTGACATAAGAAAAACATTAAAGAATAAAACTTTATAACAAGATATTATTTCCCTTAAGAAATATACATGTACAAGTAGCATTACATGGTCATGGCAGATTGTATTTATGTATTTAGGAATACATATCTTCATATGCATATACGTATATGATTATAACAACAATTAAAGAAACAGAGGTCATAAATTTGAAAGAGCAAGGGCTGGGTACACGAGAGGTTTTGGAGGAAAGAAAAGGGAATGGAAACTGGAGTAATTATTTTATAATCTCAAAAATATCTAAGTTTTTAAAAAATAAACCACAGTGTAAACTTTGTATATAAAACATGAAATAAGGAAATATGTAGTGAAATCAAATAAGGCATGAAAAATAAGATTTTGATCAAGTTAATCAAGCAAGGAAAAATAAATGTTAGAGAGAAGTGGTGATATCATTAAGCCCTGGGTGTCAAACAAAAATGAATGAGAGAATGTAGACTCCCAAACAACCAAAGAACAGTTAATGCCTCTCTCGCTCTCTTTACAGGCACTATGCACCCACATGCATCTCTCTACTAAATGTAACTACATACATCATAACCAAGAGAGCTGTGTTTCCATGGTGATCTGAAGGCATGCAGGCCCTAGCTGGAGACAAGCAGGATATAGACACCTGGCTGCTCTGTTCCCACATCATGTCAGAACTTCTTTACTCTTAGCCCCGCGACTTCTAGTGTCAGCTCCAGGTCACCCTCAAAAGACAGCTTCATCTTGCATTAGAGAAAAGGAAGAGCAAGGTGTGATACGTCTGAAATCTGCCACCAATCCATGGATGTTTGCTGCCTTTGCCTCCATCCAAAACATTCTGTGGGTGGAACTGTCCTGATTCTTATCTAGGGATGATTACTGAGTGTCCACTCTTGATCTTGTCCTTACTGGCCACAATTAAATGCATTTATTATTTATTCTCTAAATGAACTTAAGGATGCTCAAATAATCTTCCTCTCTTCAAAAGTGTCCCAGATTCCTTTGTATGCTGCCATTTTCATATTTTCTCAAAAAAGCATGATAGTTCTAATCCAAGAAGACATCCTTCAATCTCCTGTAGCTAAAAATACTACAGAAAGCAGGTACTAAATACAGAGAGCATTTTGGCCTAGACCAAGTGATATGACTTTTCCAATATCTTCAAAATAAAAAAAAAAAAAAAAAAAAAAAAAAAAACAACCTCCTGTCTTCCTTTTGTTTTGGTCTGGAACACAGTCAGATGCTTCAAGATGGAGCAACCAGTACAGGCCCAATCTGGAAACCCGCCAGAAGCCTCAAGCCATGTCCTTGTCCAGTACCACAACAGAAATGTATTGGCCTGACTTTGGTGATTGTGTTAAGAATTCTTTCCACAATAGTAGCCTATACTAAATCTTAGCAGGTATGAATTGCAGTTGAAGACTCCCAGATCTATTTTCCAAGTCAAGCTTCAAAATCCTACATTCAGTGACCAGGTTGTTGCACCTCGATGTCATGTAGGTTGGTAAATCCAAAATATAATTTTAAATTTCATCTTTGAAACTCACGTTCACTATTTTTTCGGTCTTCATCACTCACTGCTCCAGGGCAGGCTAAACTCTCATCGACTTCCACTCCCTTCCTGGTGATGCTGTACTGCTAAGTATTTCAAATGTGACTCCCCTTCGGCACGGTCTAGCCTCTTTCCCTCTAGGACTTTCCAGGATCTTTGGAAGGATTCCAAAAAGCCTGCTTCAGACTTTCATCAGGACATTGTCCATGTTCTCCCCTAGCCCCAACTCCTGGGTTTCTCTCACATCCTCAGGCTTCATAGATAGAATGTGCTCTCAGCTCCGTGCTCCCATCTTTGCCCAGAATGCTCTTGTCTTCAAGATGTAAGCTGTCTAGGCAGGTGTTTTGTTCCTTCCTGACACAGCATTGCTCCCAAGAGGAAACATTTCCTGCACTTCTAGGCTGCTGTAATGTGGGTATGAGATTAAACACTTACCATCACTTCTTCAGTTTTTATTAATGTGAAGTAATCACATACTCGTTTTCCCCAGTGTTTCCGGAACCATTCCATTTTCAAACTCAGTGGGCCAACACAGGAGGTCAGGCTCAGTCCTGTGAACACCTGCTTTGATTTCTGTTAGAAATGTTTGACTTGATAATTTTAAAATGATAAACGATGTATGCCAAAGGGGAAGAAAGATTTTCAAATATTAGGCTTTATTTCAGTCGCATTTCCCTGGACTTAGAGAACATGATGAATGACTATACTGATGTACTAGGTTATACCCACTCTCCAACTTGCTTAATAAATGGATGTATTCTGGTCAAACATTCCAGACTAAGTTACAACAAACTAATTTTAAAGTGTTTCCCTGCTAGTAAAAATGCTGGTGAGAACTTTGTCATAAAAATATGTAGTAAATTGTTGGGACTAATGAGTCCTGGCCTTCAGCTGGATGTTGGGATTAATGAGTCCTGGCCTTTAGGCGCTTTTCCCTCCTAGAACCTTCTAATTGAAGTTACTAGAAGCTGTGCCTAGCTTAGAGGATCAGAGGTTGGGATTTTCACCTGTTGGCCATTGACTTCAGTGTATTTAAGTCTACATGGTGTTAATAAAGAGGGGCTTTGGGTATCAGTGTTTGAAGGTCTGCGTGTCGGTCTGCCTCTGCGTGTGTATTCTCAACCTCCAGCCCCTTTCCTGAAGCTCACGAACTGAGGTCTCGCGCATAGAGCACAGACCGGGGCTGCCGTGAGTGGCAGTAAATGAGTAACAAGTAAGAATGAAGTTATTCCCAAGGATATAAAAGAACTATAATAATGAAAAATCTAAGGGAAATAAACATTTTGCCTTCTCAGTGATCTGAATTTTTCTGCAGTCACTTAATCAGAAACTCTAAAAATCAAGTAAACATAATGGAGTTTTGGATTTTATATTCATAGCTATCAAGCTTACCTTTTGCAAAAAGCGTTTAGTGGTTGCCTTGCTGCCGTGGCTGATGTTGGCTTATTTAATTCTTGTCTACGTTATACAACTGGGCATCTGAACTCTAACTGTGAAATATCAAGAGAGTGGTTTTTGTGTCTCCTATTCTCCTATTTGGCATCTTCTGCCTTACAGCTGTAAATGCATTTGCATCAGCCCTACAATGTAATCAATATATATTAAAAAATTATACCCACATCATACTTCTACTGTATGTGATCAACATGTGCTGAAAAATACAACAGTACTTAATTTGAGAAAATCTACCTGCTTTTTAGTGTTAAAGGGTTTATCTGTATCAATATTTTTTTAAAAAAAATCTTCAAACAAAAGGTTTATTATCAGTGCATCCAGCAAAGTCACAAGTGTTCATATTGAATATATTTAACTTCCCTTATTCATTTAATTTAACTCAAAGTTAGCAAAAAACCACAGTAACCTCTAAAATGTCAGAGGAAAATTTCCTTTGAAAAGATAGCTGGCTCTGAAGTAATAGTCAAGGTGGTTTAAATTATTTATGTTTCAAAAATAGGACCTTTGAGGATCCCAAGATAAAAGTTAGAATTGTTCCATTTGATCAATATCTGAACATCACAGACAGGTTTTCTGCGAATGAAAAGAAAGTCTATTTCTTCGGGGACAGCAGCACAAAACACCCAGAGGGAACATATTCACGACAACTCAACACTGAAATTCAGAAAGTGATGGAGAGAAAATGAGAAAAAAAGTCTAGAAATGAACTGAACACATCACAGGGTGCCTCAGTGAAATCAGCAGGTTTCTCACACTTATCTGGCTGGTCTTACACGGATTGAAATTTGCAGGGTGCATAGTGCAACAAAAGTATTCTTTAAATTTAAGGATTAATTCATTTGGAAGAATAGATGGTTTTTAATGATATTTCTGTTTCACAATTCTTAAATTCCATGTTTTATTTCAAAAGATACAGAGAAAGAAATCCAATAAAAAATAACTGGCACCAGAGGGAAGTCCCCAGCTGTGCAACTTGCTATGTCATATGCTTCTTTGTTACCTAAAATTTCTAAGGTTCATTTGATTTTCTTTTTCTTTCATTTATTTATTTTTTTGTTTTGTTTTTTTCCAGACAGGGTTTTTCTCTGTGTGTAACAGTCCTGGCTGTCCTGGAATTCTAGTTGTTGATCAGGCTGGCCTTGAACTCACAAAGATCTTTCTGCCTCTGACTCCCAAGTGCTGAGGTTTAAGGCATGCGACACCACCACCTGACTTCATTTGAAGTATTTATATTAAGCAACGTATTAGTTGGAGTAGACGAATTTCTGAAGTGTTCTAAAGTTTCTATCAACAAAACAAGTCATGACCAAGTGTAAACATGACTACAGAAAATATACTTGAAGGTGAGAGGAAAGCTTGATTCTGTCTTGGGGTAAACGCAGGAGCTTCCAGACCTGAGAAGCCAGCACCATGTTGCCAATTAAAAATTATCATAGCTAACTAGTGAACCTGGGAATTCTGAGTGCCAAGGATAGGTTCAAGCCACAAAATCAAAAATTATTCTATAAGCCAGTTCTATTTTTTTTTCTGTTTATCCATCCTAACATGTCAGCAAACGTAACTCAGTTTACATAAGCTTCACATGCGATAGCACTTTGAATAGATTGTTTACCTGAGCTAATGGAAGTTCACCAACTCCAGCTGGACTGAGAAGGAGCAAGCATAGGACCAAATTGGTCTTTCTGAATGCAGTTGACAGTTGCTTGGCTGGTGAAGACTGAGGGGCCACTGGCAGTGGCACTTGGGATTTATCTCTACTGCACGGACTGGCTTTTTGGGATCCCATTCTCTTTGGACGGATACTTTGCTCAGCCTAGATGTAGTAGGGAGGGCTTTGGACCTTCCACAAAGCAAAGTGCCTTACCCTCTCTTAGGATTAGAGGGGGATGGGGTGGCAGGGTGTGTGGAGGGAATGGGAAAAGGGGAGGGAGTGGGAATTTGGATTGGTATTTTTTTTTAAAAAAAAACTATAATAAAAAAAGAAAAAGAAAAAATTCAAATTAGATTTTAGAAAAATAAATTTCTTTTTTTCTATCTTTACCTTTGGTTGAGTTTAACAAACCAAAAAAAAATTAAATTACTGTAGTTGAAAGTGAACTTGTGGGTTTCCTATCTCTATGCAATGAGTCTCTTCCAAGCTCCATCGAGGGGTGCACCCATCCACCTGGGGCCTCTCCTGCCCAAGCTGCCATGTGTGAAGCCTGGCTCTCTGGGAAATCTCCTCCCACAGAAGGCCCCACTGATGAGCTTCCTCCACCCCCTCTATGAAATGAAAAGGCCGGAAAAATGTTCCCTGGGATGTATAAATACTAAAACTCAATGAGTAAGAAGAAAAAGAGGTACAAACCTCTTCCCAGGTTTAAAGAGCTGCACAGTATCCCAGCATAAGTATTGCTTTTGTGTTTACAGACCTTTTTCAGTTTGAAACTGCGTTATAAATAGAGGCGGAAATCTGTCATTGTTCATATAAAAATTTCATCAACTCAATACAGATTGTTATTAAAATTTCTTCAGAGAATTGTATTGTTTAAATCAATTCAATAAACATTTTAAAGCAATAGCTTATAATAATTTTACTTATAACAAAGTTAAGCAAAGGATGCTAAGCTCTCCATATATTGTGCAGCCTAACACAGGGATACTCCTTGTCAGCAGCGTCTTCAATTGAAATCACAACTAATGAACTCATAAGTATTTTAACAGCACCCAAAGCTCGTAGTTTAAATTAGCGTTTGATCTTTGTGATTATTAATATTTTTAGCAGCTTCATGAGATCTAAAATTTTTCATCAATGAACTTCTGTGTACGTCTGTAAGAGGTTCTAGATTGGTTTAAGCGATATCGGAAGGCCAATCTAAATGCACATGGTACCAGACATTCATATCTCCTTCCTTCCTGTGTTCCACATTTTATAGGACTATTTGGGAAGGATTAGGAATCATGACTTTGTTGGAGGAAGTGTGTCACTAAAGTGCTTTTAAAGCCCATGTCAGACCCAGTCTCTTCCTCCCTCTCTCTCTCCCTCTCTTTCCCTCTCTCCACACTTCCTGCCTGCTGCCTACTGAAGCCTACAGAACAACACATAAGCTCTTAGCTACTGCTTCATGCCTGTCTGTTTTTTGCCAAGGGATCATGAGCTAAGCCTCTAAAACTGTACCGAAATCCCTAGTTAAGTATTTTCTTGCTTCGTCGTTGTCTCTTCAGAGCATTAGAACAGTAACAAAGACTCTCAGTTAATTCTTTATTATTATTATTATTATTATTATTATTACTACTACTACAAATTTTCACCTCCTCCCCTCCTCCCAGTTTCCCTCCTCCTCCCCTCATTCCCCATCCCCATTCCTCTCCAGTCCAAAGAGCAGTCAGGGTTCCCTGCCCTGTGGGAAGTCCAAAGTCCTCCCCAACTCCATCCAGGTCTAGGAAGGTGAGGATCCAAACAGACTAGGTTCCCACAAAGCCAGTGCATACAGTAGAATCAAAACCCAGTGCCATTGTTCTTGGCTTCTCAGTCAGCCCTCCTTGTCAGCCACGTTCAGAGAGTCTGGTTTGATCACATGTTCCATCAGTCCCAGTCGAGCTGGCCTTGGTGAGCTCCCATTAGATCAGACTCACCGTCTCCGTGGGTGGGCGCACCCCTCGCGGTCCTGACTTCCCTGTTCATGTTCTCCCTCCTCCTGCTCCTCATTTGGACCGTGAGAGCTCAGTCCAGTGCTCCAATGTGGGTCTCTGTCTCTATCTCCATCCATCGCCAGATGAAGGTTCTATGGTGATATGCAAGATAATCATCAGTGTGGCTATAGGAAAGGGCCAGTTCAGGCACCCTCTCCTCAGCTGCTCAAGGAACAAGCTGGGGACATCTCTTTGGACACCTGTCTCGTTCATTGTGTTTTGTCACAGCAATAGGAAAGTAACTAGGACACTTTGTAACTGATGATGCAATGTGACCAGATGCCTCACGCTACTGACACCATGACTTCCTACCCATAATACATTGCACTCTCAAACTGTGAGTCAAAACAAACCCTTATTGTCTTGTTGGTTTGTTTTTTATCATTTGTTGAAAACCATCTTTGACAAAACCCTTACATTCTAGGGTAGGACTGTGAGAATTATTAGAGGAGAAAATGTATAGCTCAATAAAAACAATAAAAAACATAAATGCAATAAAGAATTATTAGGCAGAAGGAATAGGGATATAAGAGACAGAAACATAGCACAGCATCGGGAGGGACTTTCAGTGAATACTGAATCCTCCTCATTTATTCTTCCACACGTTCATATACTTCACGCCAGAAGGGGAGGGGAGGAGGTAACAGACTTCACTAGCATGACACAAGGAATAGACTAGAATTCTCCAACTTTAGTCCAGGTGGAGAAGATCTACTTCAACATTCAAAATACTAATTAAGCCGGGTGGTGGTGGCGCACGCCTTTAATCCCAGCACTCGGGAGGCAGAGGCAGGCGGATCTCTGTGAGTTCGAGACCAGCCTGGTCTACGAGAGCTAGTTCCAGGACAGGCTCTAAAGCCACAGAGAAACCCTGTCTCGAAAAACCAAAATACTAATTAACCACATCCTAGGCCAGACTCTCTCATTTGTAGCCACACCGGTTATAGAGAAACAATAAGCTGAAACTCGCTGGCTTTCAGACAAGGTGGAACAGGCTCACATCTGTGTGCGCCCCGGCAATCATTGCCAAAGAAGTGAGAAAAAAAGGAAAAGAAAAAGTACTCTTTTTGTACCTTTTATAGACTTGAACTTATTTGTGGTCGTAAAGAATAGTTTAGTTGTCCTAAAACTCGTCTGCCCATTCCCTTCCCGTCAGCCCTCTTCGTACCTGGCAACTGCAGATCCCTGCATTCTCCATGGGTGACTTGTCTAGAAAAGTGTGGGTGGCACCGTCCAGCATTTCGAGCTGACTTTCTTCCCTTAAGTGATGTAACAAAGTTTCATCTACTTCTTTTTCACAGTTTGGTAGGTTCATGTTTTAAATTAGTGCCGATCTCATTGCCTGAATGTAGTATAGGTAATTAATCACCCAGTTTCCAGAGGATAACATCTTTGTTACTTTTCCACCCATGCATTTGAAAAGCAACTTTTTTTTTTCATTTATATGGAATAGAGAAAAGTTTCAAGCTTCTTGGATAAATGGATTCATTACTAAATTATTTCATAGGCTGTGCTTATATTTGTACGAACTGCCAAACTATTTTTTTTTCAAACTATTTTTTAAGTACCAGAAAAATCTTTGATTTCTTTTCAGCATTTGGTAGTATCATTGTCCGGACTTTGGATGTTTTAACAGGTACGCATCAGTACCTGAACGTTATTTGGAGACATTTTTATGATGTGTGCTGCATGGAGAATCCTTGAATACGCATATCTATCCAGATATCTTTATGTAATGTATCTAAACGGATTCTGACACATATTTTTCTTTTGTTTGTTTTGTCTTTTTTCCTTTTTCTCTTTTGAAAACCTTGTTTAATTATATCATTTCTCCTTCCCTTTCCTCATTCCAAACCCTTCAAATACAACTCTTGACTCTCTTTCAAATTCATGGCCTCTTTTTTTTTTTCATTAAGTTTTGTTATATACATAGATGTATATATTCCTGAATAAAACCTGGTCAGTCTGTATAATGCTACTTGTATGCATGTTTTCTGGACTTAGCATTTGGTATTGAGTAGCCAGTTGCTGTGCTCTTCCCCAAGGAAGACTATTTTAGTTCTTTATGTATGGTGGAGATCTTCTGGGCTTCCCCCATACCTATATATGTCATCAAGTCTATTGTTCTTCTTGGTCAGCTCATGTTCAGGTAATCATATTGGTGAGACTTGTGTAGCGTCTGACACTACAAGGCGACTTAGTTAGGGTTTCTATTGCTGTGAAGAGACACCATGACCACAGGAAGTTCTTAAAAAGGAAAACATTTAACTGGTGTGACCCTCTTACAGTTCAGATGTTTAGTTCATTATTGTCATGATGGGAAGCAAAACCGCATCAAGATAGACATGGTGCTAGAGAAGGAGCTGAGAGTTCTGACTCACAGGCAACAGGAAGTGATCTGTCTCACTTGACATGGCTTAGGCATATATGGGACATCAAAGTGCCGCTCCACGGTGATACTCTTCCTCTAACAAGACCGCATCTACTCCAATAAGGCCACACCTGCTAATAGTGCCATTCCTTTGGGGGGGGGCATAATTCAAACAACCACACTAGGAAACAGTCTAACAGCAAACTCCCTGATCATTTGGCTTTTCAGACTCTTTCTGCTTCTTCTTCTGTAATGATGTCTGAGCCTTACATGGAGGAACTGTTTTATAGATTAATTGGGATGGGGTTCCTCTCCATGTTTATTGTTTGTAGTTTTTTGTAATGGTCTCCTCTCTGGCAAAGGCAAGTTTTCTTGATGATGGGTGTGAACTACACTTATCTGTGCGTATAAGGATGAATATTAAATTGTTGCTACAGGTTATTTTGGTTTAGTAACATCATGGCTGCAAGGTCTCCTACAAGATCCATGACCTCACTAGCCCTGGGTAGTTGGCAAGATTTCTAGTATTAAGAATGACTTCCTTCTTATTGAATAGATAGTATATTTAGAGAGCCATTAATTCCAAAATATACTTCCCACTATGACAGCCTTAGGATTATTGTGACTTGTAGATAGTTGATGTGTTTTCATAGGTGTCATAGCTGAGTAGCACCGTTGATTGCTTCCCTTCTTGGAAGCTTGCACAGTACCTTCTCTTACCATGAAAGCTAGCTCTCAATGAGGAAACATTCAAGTCAGTTCCAGCGTAGGGGCCTCTAAGCCCTGTTTCTGAAGTACATGGTGTTTTTAGCAATGTGGATTTACCTTCTACCTTTGGGGGGCAATAACAATAAACTATGTTTTGGGATTCTCTATGAAAACCCTGATCAAGGACTCAAAAGAGAACATTTTTATTAGGTAGTCTTTGGCTTTTAGAGAAAGCATTGTTGGCCCAGATGATAAAAGTTCACTTTAACCATATACATAGGTTTATATATGCACTATATTGATTTAGATGCCTTACAGGGTTTTTAGGTGAGTAGTTAACAGTCTGATATCTTATGACTTTATCAGACATTCTTACTGTTTTACCCTCCTTTCTCCCTCTCCTGTATTTATTCCTGAATTTATTTCTTTCACTTTGCGGTTTCCCTTTTCTGACAATGACATGTTTGAAATGCTAATGAAGACATATATATTTTTCTTTCCTTATTCTATTGCCTTTGCTCCTCTGTCACAGAATGGGTGATTGTATTTATGTCTATTTTCTGGGTTCACTGCTCTGTCAGGGTATTTGTCTGCTATTTAACCATTGCTATTCTGTCGTGATACAGTGGTTGTCTACTTAAGTATTGAAGTTTTATATTATCACTCTTTTACTTTAGTTGATTTTCCTAACTATTTTCTTAACAGTTACAGGGTTGTTGTTTTTAACACTCCAAACACCATTAGCATTGTGGGATGAATCTACAAACTAAGCTGCTGGGATTTTGTTTGAGATTGCATTAAGCCTGCGAATCAAGTTTTTAAAAAGTTCTAATAATATCAATAATATTAACTCTTCTAGGCCATATAGGGATGAGCACCATAGTTATTCAATTCTTTTTACGTCTTTCATTAAAATTTTATAGTATTTTCATACATTTTATCGTACTTTATTTTATCTTATCTAGTTTTGAACTTTTTTGATACAGGGTTTCTCTGTGTAGCCTTGGCTGTCCTGAAACTTGAGCTATAAACTAGACTAGTTTTGAACTCTCCAAGATCCAGCTACCTCTGCTTCCCAAGTGCTGGGATTAAAGGCATACAATACCACTGCCCGGCTTTAACTTATTTTCTTATGTTTTGAGCTCACTACTTCGTTATGAGAGAACACACTAACAAAATGGTATTTAATTTTAATATCAGATTTCAATCTTTTTTGCGGGTATATACAATATTGGTTGGCTTTTTGTAAGTTTCCTAACTGAGATGGTTGGAACTGAAAACATGAGTCTAAAATTGCCATTCAGAAGTAATGTAACATGAAGATGAAAAGAGAGAAAATGGGTACTAATATTCCCGACTCTTGGCAGACCAGTGGTCATACACTCACCTCATTGTGAAGTTTTCAAATAAGCCTCAGGACAAGAGAAGTTCTCTAAGAAAAGAGTTTGTTCTCTGTTCTCAGAAACCTGCCATTTCTGCTAAACCTCGCCTCTTTTCCTTATCTGTTACAAATTAATTTTGTTGTTTGCCCCTTCAATTTTTTTAAACATTCATTTCAGGTATCCAGTAGTGCACGCTTTCATGAGATCATCACATAGCTAAACCTACTCTAGATCTCAAATGGTTCTTTTCTATATTTAAAATATAAATGGGTGTGCATTCACTTGAGGGGGTAATTGTATATAGAGTATATAAATGTAATTTAATGATAAATGTAAGCATCTAAAGAAAAATTCTTTTAAGTTTAAAACTCATTAGTACTCAACTTGTATTGGCATGCATTTATACATCTGGAAAAATGTTTTCAGATCTTTAAAATACTTCTTGCCACAAGAAGCTCCATTTCCTGGTCGTTACCGTGGCAAGCCCAGTTTTCCTGTTTTATTGTTTAGGTTTCAGGCTTGGGTGGGGTTCCTTGAATTGTATGTATTGTATGAATTGTATCTAAGAGCAGAGGGTAGTGACATTTTTAAAGCATTTTTGTTAAGCTGGAATTAAGAATTCTAAACACTTAACTAGATTTTGAAGGCAATACCAGCATAATTTTTTTTATGTAATCAAACTTCAACATTAATATATTTGGGCAATAAAAATTCATGAAGTTATTTTATCCTTATACAGAATTAAATTAACAGTATACTGGTGCTGTGAAAATCTATTTTCACTCTGATAAAAAGACCTTCTTTTGTCCTGACATTATGATCAGTTTCTGCAGAAAACACTTCCTGGTATACCCTCGTGTAAAGCGTACCCAGTGATCTGGATAACACAAGCCTTATCTGGGAGATTTAAACTAAGCAGAGCACTGTGATAGGTATATTCTTATCGGCTGGGGGAAATTAATGGAAATGGATTTGTTTGTAGGCTACCCGTGGCATATCCAGCAATAGCCAATTCATTTTAGCAGGTGATCATACTCTTTATCCATTCTTATTATCTCGTATATCTCATATACCTCTAATATCTCGTAACTGAACTGGTATGTTAGCTGCCTCAAGGATCCCTTGCTCTGCTCACAGAATCCATGTAATCCGTCTCCACCGTCACCACATCTGTCTCCAAAAAAGACAGATCTCACAGCCTTGCTAACGCCCACATCTCAAGCACCTGATATAGACTTTCCCCCAACTCCCTAAGTAGCCTTTCTAGGCAGCAGCAGTTACGGTAACCTCCTCATAGTGAGAACGGGGGTTTGCAGAGGATGGTAAACCTCCCAGGGTCGCACACCTGCCTAGCGTATCGAGGTGCTGGGATTGCAGCATAGTTCTGACAACTTCTAATACTTGGGACTTTGGGTCCAAGAGCTTATTATTCTCTTTTATGACTATAGCATTATGCCTCATTTTTCTCTAAAGATAACAACTTTGAAGACTGTACTGATAAAAACAGGATATTGATTTCTCAGAAAGTATCACAGACTACATGACCTAAAGCGGAAGGAATGCTATTTTCTCCCAGTTCTGAAAGCTAAAACTTACAAATCCAAGGTCTCATCAGGGCCAGATCTCTCAGTTTGTTTAAGTAGCTGGACTTTCTTGATGTGTATGTGTGTAGCTCTCATATTTGCTTCAGGGTTGGGTAACAGCCCTCCACAGTGAGCAGGCTTAGCCTCCGGTCTATGTCTGTCCTCTCTTTCGAGGATCTGCGGAAGTGAGGTGGAGGTGAACTCACAGGGTTGCTAGGGTTGCTCACACATTAAAATTTGAATCACGGCCAAGCGGTTTAGGAATCCCAATCTTGTTTAAAGGAACTGCTAGAAAATTAGCCTAGCCCTTTATGAGAGGGGGCTGTTACTGCAATCTAATGAGATGAGTTTCTGATGAGAACATTATCTCTCCTCAGAAGGTTGTACCCTGAAGGAATGTCCTTGAGAAGACAGGCCAGACCAAAAGAGAATGTAAGGCATGCAGAAAAGCCAGTAGGGAATTGTCTTCCAACAATTTACGACTTACTTTTCAGTTAACTCTGTCTTTATTTCAATCTTATTTTATCTTCTATTATAGATTACAAAGTAAAGCAATTACCACCCCCACCCAGCATAGTAAATTGTTGTGGAATACTTGGTGACTGGATGGGTTTCCTCTTTATGAGTGAATGTATATATGTATGTGTGTGGATAATTTTATACACATACATGTTATACAAACCAAAATTATATACAAAACATAGATACATATGTACACTAAAGGCTTCAACAAAAATATTTCTCAACAGTTTGAAAGGATGGGTGTTTATTATGTCTCAGGAATTATTTTATGTGATATTTTTCATAGATGGTATTGAAAAAGAGTCTCACACTGTAGCCCAGGCCGGTTCCAAATATACTGCAATCTTACTGCCTTTGACTTCAGAAAGCTGTGTCACCGTGTGATTTTTATCATACCCAAACTAACTATTAAAATACATGTAGTTAAAGAGTAAAGACTCCACCTATCTTGCTGAGGTAGAGAAAACAGTAAATGAATTAGTATTTGAAAGGCACTTTCCGTGGACTTAATGGGCCTTCATGTTTGTCACGTGATAGATGTTATAGACACTACCTTACAGACAGCAAGATGAAGGGTAGACTTTGCTCTAGACAAAGTCAAAACCTTTGAGAAGCAAGTCTTGGATTTGGACACTATGCATGTGAATGCAGAATCCACTCCGGAATGCCATAAAAGACAGAGTCATATTCCTTACATTTGCTTATTTTCCTATTGCTGCCATTTTACACATGTATTTGGTGTGGATTCATATTCCTTTCATATTCCCCTGATCCCGGTGCTGATTCCTCTTCTTCTCATGCCCTATAAATCTGTCTACCACGATTCTTCCCCTGGCATCAGATTCTCAACCTGCACTTCTATCCAGTGAATATCCCTGTGGAGGCAGACAGATCACAGGACACGCAGAAGGCTGAAGTACCGTGCATGTTTTTCATCAGTGATTGTAGGTGCTGAGTGTGGCCTCAGTCTGGCTGATGCCTGCAGGGTCAGAAGCTGCACCATAATGAGCTGGACTGAAATAGAACCGAAACAAATAGTAGCGTTAGAGCGCATTGCACAGGAGGTGGCAAATGTGTGGATGGTGTATGGATCCCAAGGCAGCCTCTTTGAGGTCTGAACGACCTGCTCAGAAAATCACACATGTAGGAATCTCACGGATCCTCTTCACTTCGGGATCTAGCTTTCCAGTCTAAATCCATCTCTCTTCCTTCTTTTCCTTCCTTCGTTCTTTTCAAGTTCTCTTTCATGTTCACACTTATTAAATGAAGATGGAAAACATGCCATTAAATTACCACCAACTACTTAAGAAACTCCTATTCTCTTTCCTGCACTGCTGTCTAGTGACACCTTTTCTGGTGAGTAGAAAGTCCACCTTCCAGTTTACAGTCACCAGCAAATTCTCCCCTTCCAAATAACTTCAAGAAACATCTACTCAGAAGCTGATATGATTAATCTTCCTAAGACCTTAGGGCAGAACTTTGTTTAATCTAAGAAAGGCCTTTCCTAACATCAAACACGTTAAAATGTCATATTTATTTTTAATACATTTATTTTCATAAAGTGGCAATTTCTATGTTGTTCATTTGTAGAAAAACTGCTTTGTAATGTATTTATCATAATTTTCAGCCAAAGTTCCTTCCTCAGCTTGCTCAGTGTATCACCAGTCCTGGTTCTGTTGTTTTACATAATAAGATCCATCCTTTAAAACCATTTCCTTTGTTTTCATTACATATACCTAACAATCATTAATACTCGGTGACTCTCTTATTTTTTTCAAATGTAAATATAACTTTAGGTGATATACTCAAGAACTCAAAAAAAAAAAATCAGACAATGAGGCTTCATAGTAATTGAAATCATCTATTGGAAGATGGAGGTGTTTTACCAATCCCTTCAACAGCCCTGCTAAACCTCAGAGTCTGATTATATTTGGAAACTGGGTTTTCAAAGATTTAATTAAGGCAAAGTGAGGTGACTGTGGAAGAGCCCAACAATGTGACTGACGCAGAGGAAATGAGGAGAGGCCCAGCAGGAAGGGAAGAAGACACAAAGCACAGACCAAAGACCGCTACAGGCAGAGAGAAACTTGAGAATGCCTACAACTGTGCCTGGTGCCCTTGTTTTCCTACTTTCCAGAGCAAGCCCTGTGTCAATCAAGTTACATGATGTGTCAGTACCCCCCAAACAGTCAAGGTAGAGATTTGATTTATGTGTATAGTGAAATTTTTCATTATGTGTGTCAACACTGAGAAATTCCTTCTTACCGATATATTGCCTCACCAACACCCATAATACTATAGAGAGAGAACACTACAAATGTATATATTGTATATAAAGGTACATGGGAGAGTTTGTGATTTGTTACTTCATTCAGTACCAAGACTTTATAAATTTCCTAGGAAGATAATTTTAATTAGTATGATATAGACAAGAACAAGAATCCATGTTAAAAACAATTATAAGAGATAGGAACAGTGATGTTTTCCTGTAATCCTAGAAATCGAGGCAGGTAGATCACATGTTCTAGGCCACCCTGTGTTAGACAATAAGACTGCATCTCAAAAGAGAAGGTTCAAAACGTTTAACAGCATGCAAGAAAGATCTCAGTCCTCTTCAGATAATCCTCTTCCTCTTTCCCAGTGGGAAGCTTGTGTATTAAGAAACAGGACTGTGCTGGTAACATGGCTCAGAGTGTAAAGACTCTTGTCACATAAGCCTGGCAACCGGAATTTTATCCACTGAACTTTTAAAAGGTAGATAAGAAGAGCCAAGTGCACAGAGTTCTTCTGATCTCCACAGGGGCACTGCACCGTGGTATGCACACACACGGCAATAATAGAAAGTAAGTTTCAAAAATCAAAAAGAAATAGGAGCTTGTAGAGTTTTTCTGAGGAGGGGGGTGGATAGATACCAATGTGCAGGCATAAATGCTGTAAATAAGGCATTTTCAGTGTGATCTGGAGATCTGACAATTTGTTGATTAATGATATATAAGAAAAAAAATCATGATTAATTCTCCTACAAAGGCCAAAGAAGAAATATAGAAGATATTAATTTCAATACAAATTAAAAATAAATTGAGAAGACAGAGAGATAGCTCAGCAGGTAAAGCAGCAGCCAAGTCTGATGACCTAAACCAGACTACAGTAACCCACATGGTAAAAGGAGAGCCAATTCTCACAAGCTGTCCTCTGACCACACTTGTGCAGTGGTGTGTATGAAATCAATACACACACACAAATATAAATGTAAATATAATAAGACAAAAACTTGACAAAGAATAAAGAAAGAAACTATTCTTTATATTTTCCATATTTACTTTCAGTGCTAAATTTTTCTCTATTTCAACATCAAAGCGTTATCAAAGGTAATAAAATATTGGCTCTGAAATACAAGTAACAAAGATATAAAAATCCAACAGTTTAGTAATAAAGTGTGCAGTACGTAAACTTACCAATAATCCTTTACAAACCCCAAGCATAAGGAAGATGGATAAAGCATAAACTGTCCACAGTGAGCTGTGGAGCCCTCGCCACAGACTAGAGTATGAGGTCTCCTCGTAGTTGGGTTTACTCCGTCCTTTCTCCTTCCACCCCCCGCCAACCAGGCTCCCTCCGACTTTCCTTCTCATTCTCACTTCTTAGAATTATACACGAATCCCCAAACTTTCAGAAAAACTTTGTGTTTTTTTCCTAATTCATATATAAATCGTTGAAAATCTATCCCACTATGTTTAAGCATTTTAGTTTCATTACTCTCCCCTCTCCTCTTCCTCCTCCTCTACATCATCATTGTTCTTCTCCCTCCTTTCCCTGCCCCCCAGTGTGTGTGTGTGTGTGTGTGTGTGTGTGTGTGTGTGTGTGTGTGTGCCTGTGTTATTTCAGACAAGATCTCATACTATAACACAGGCTGTCCTGGAACTCTTAATAATCCTCATGCTTTAGTTTCCCAAGTGCCGAAACAGGTAAAATATACCACACAGAGCTCCTTTTTTACTTCTTTATGAGGCACACATTAAATCTTAAATGAAATATTGGATGCAAGATTATGTAGAGTATCGTGAAACAGTGGGACATCAGCAAACTTTAGCGATTATTCATATGATGAGATGTTTTGATCCTTTTCTTCTCAGGTTAATATAGTGAGTAATCTGTACATAGTTGGCCATCAGGAAATATTTTAAGTTATGTCATCAAAATGTATCTCTTTCCCACTTACCCAAATGTAAAAATGAAATCACTTCCTTTGTTATTTAAAATTATCTTTCCACCCAGATGGGTTGTATACACTATCAGTGTGAAACTGATTTACGTTTTTATGAAGCAATAACAGCTGAACACTTGGCTGCTAACTTTCAGGAAGTGAGAGACGTATAACTATTGAACACTCAAAAGTAACTATGCCCATCCACTTTCCAGTGCCCCGTTTATCTTCAGCCGATGATGCTTCAGAAATTATAGGAAGCCTTCTCTGTGGAAAGAGAGGGTAAGCTTGTAATCTCCAATTACAAGCAACTTTAAAAAAATACCAACTTTAGCAACTTTCATTTACCACTAGAGATAACTATTTTATTATAGGCTGTGCCTTAATCTTTTAAAGAGGTATGAAAATAAAATTACTATGGCTTGGAAAATGAGAAAAAAGTTACATAACAGTAGGGCAATGTAGAATGCACAGCAGTTTAGCTACAGTGGGTTTATACAGTGCAGTAAAGCAGGCCTTGACATTCGACTCTGCTCTTCTGGGATCTTTGAGGAGTGAGAGGTGATAACTGCCTCAGAGCTCGAAGCAAATAAGAGGAAACCAAGAGAAGGCAGGACTCCGCTAGTGTATGATTAATTTTTTTTTTTTACCGAGTCAAAATCAATTGCTTGCATAAGGAGGCAGGCTTTGCCATTTCTTAAGATAACATTAGGAAACCACAGAATGTTTAGGGGAGGAAATCAAAAACCAAAATGCATTTCAGCCTAAAATCAAGGCAAACGATGGAGCTGACATCTCGTCCAAGCTGAAATGTGAAGAGCTTCTAAAACGATGTTTCATGCTAGAAAAAAATAGTAAAGAGACTATAATTTGCCATTATCAACAAGACATAAAATATTGATATATCTGCATCCCATTTGTCTTTGTTTTATTCTGTAGAGGTTTTTAAAAAAAAATGTCTAGAACACATGCGTGTAGGAAACGCCAAACATTTTTGTCTTGAAGACACTTTTTCAAAACACTCTGAAGGCCGGGCGGTGGTGGTGCACGCCTTTAATCCCAGCACTTGGGAGGCAGAGGCAGGCGGATCTCTGTGAGTTCGAGGCCAGCCTGGTCTACAAGAGCTAGCTCCAGGACAGGCTCTAGAAAAAAAAAAAAACACTCCGAAATTTCTTAGTCTAAATTTTTGTTGACTGAGGAAGACTTTAAAAGTCCTAGCCCCAAATACGGAGAATGGCTGCCCCCTACAGAATGGAACAAAACTGAAAAATAAACTATCTTTCTGACAATACAACATGGCCTTTGTAGCTAAAATTTGAAGAAATAAAATCATAACATTGTGTTTAAAAATCATGACAACCTCCAAATTAAGATATGCATTATGTAGTTTTACCTTTTGGGGTATTTGAATCTAAGAACAGTACCTTTAAAATAAGGTAACACCATCCCTTTAACATTTATGTAAGCTTTACAATAAGATTATGCAAGCTCAACATCTTTTTCCTAATGTGCCATGAACACAAATCATTTATTGTCCACCCTAGAAATCGAGTTTTCAACTCTTCTAAACTAAGATTTGTCACTATGCTTAAAAGACAAAAAGAGAGAAGCCTGCAGGCAAGTTGGAGTAGGCCCCCACCTGCATAAGAAGAACACAGTAGCTGGTTCCCCTGTGTAAGATGGAATCTGGCAGGACCTCCAGTGTATACATCTCAGATCAGTTTCCGCCTGTGGTTTTCCGTGAATTCACATTTAATATTTTATTAGTACTTAAATTTAGTAAAAGCCAACAATACGCCAAAAGTTTTGTGTGAAACGTTTTATTTATCCTCAAAGTAATCCAAGAAAAGTTCTCCATAATAAGTGAGAAAATATGAACACGAAGCTAAAATCATTCAGCTAGAAACTGGGGATTTAGATTCTGAGCTCATGTCTGTCTGGCGGCAGATACATGCTTGAGGTTGTGTGCAACATTCTGTGGGATTTGTCTAGAGTCTTTCATTTCCAAGTGACAGTAATAAGAGAAAGTGAAGTCACATCTCAAAAACTTATTAAAAAAAAAAAAAAACAACACCAGGTGGTGGAGGCACATGCCTGTGATTCCAGCATTCTGGAGGCAGAGGTGGGTGGATCTCTATGAGTTTGAGTTAAGCCTGGTATATAAAGCAAGTTTCAGGAGATCCACGGCTACCAGAGAAACCCTGTTTTAAAAAAAAACAAAAAATGAAAGCTACTACAACAACAATTATAAGAATGAGTAAAAAGGGAGTTCTTAGTTCAATTTTTAAAAATGACAACAAAAAGAACCTCAAGGGCAAGTAGATTTTATGCTTGAAACAATGTCAAAACTCTACCTCGTGTCTCAAGCTCTCTTCAGAGCAATCCTTTGGGTTTCATTTTGGCTTATGTGTGATTTATAAATCACCCATAGGTATTCCTGGCAAATAGTGTCTGTGGTTTACCTAGATATCACCAAAGAATGCAACCCTCCATCTTCCCACTGGGGTAGAAAGTACCATAATAAAGCCAATCTTCTGTTCAGTGGAGCAAAACACCTTAGGCTAGTGATGAAAGAGACTAGGTAAGAACAGAGACATTAAGTCAAGGGACAAAGGTACTTTTCATAAAGGTGTGGTGGACACCTCCTTTGTGAGTTTATCAGACTGCTTGGTCTCTCTATGTATTCATTTCTTTATTTTTAAAAATATATTTTTTTGAATTTTTATATATAGGTATTGTAGTTACATCAGTTTCTCCTTCCACGGTTTTCTCCATCTCCTCCTTTGCTCCCCACATTCCTCAAATTCATGGCCTCTTATTCTTTATTCAATTATTGTTTATATGTACACGCACACATAATTATCTACATACAATATAATAAGTTCATTTATAACTGCCCATATTTATATGTGTTCAGGGCTATTTAGGAACGACTCATCTGTCAGGAGGCTCATACCTGGATTAAACTAATTCTTCATCTCTTGGCAAGCACGAATTGTTTGTAGCTCTTCATCTAAGGGTGGAATCCTATGAATCTTACCTTGTCTCTGTAGCATGACAGCTGGTTCTGTCATAGTTTTCTTAGGTCTTGTTTAGGCAACCATTAGGTACAGCTTCCTTGGAGCACACAGAGAACCTGAGATATGAAAACGAAATGAATTAGTGAATAAAATGCATTAGTAACAATCTGCAGAGCTAGGGTGAGACATAAGGGTACTCATGCCAAGAAAGGCTTTAAGACACATCTAAAGAGATAATTTTAAAGTATGAATTAAGCCTTTCTTTAACGGGGGATAAATTAGAAGTTTTATAACCCTTCAAGTTTTCATTTTAAAATTTTGATTTTATTTCATACCCTAAATAAAACGTCACTAAACTATGGGAAATTTCAACCAATTTTATTCACCTGTAGAGACTAATATACGGTTTAATTATTTTTGCATTTATGGGGAAAACAAAATATATTTTAAAGATGTTTTGTGTGTATGGGCCTAGTGCAACATGCATGTGCTGTCTCTATGGAGGACAGAAATGGGTATTGGATCTTCTGGAACTGTAGTTACAGACATCTGTGAGCCTCCATCTGGGTGCTGAGAATCCAATCTGGGTCCTCCCAGAGTCCCTGCTCTTAAGCACTGAGCCCCTTCTTTAGTCTGACAAAGTACGTTTTTATTTTTCCATACCAATTACTTCTTTATCATGTCTGCTGGCTGAATTCAGGATGGAGACAAAGGCTGAAATCATGACATGTTGAATGTAGTCTAAGAATAGAGTCATGCAAAGGAACTCTAAGTACTTGTGATAAAACTCCCAAGGGAGTCTTGTAACCTCAGTTTCTTCAAAAACACAGAACGGTTCTTGGAATGTGTTTTCGTGCCCCTCTTAGGTATAGCAGATAGGAATGAGTTAACTTCAACAGTTATTATGGAAAACCATGTTATGCTACTAGTCCTTGTGTTGAAACACCTTACCTCGTGATTCACTCTCAGAGTTTAAGTTGTTCGATGCACCGAATAAAGCTGGCGATTGTATGAGACTTTAGTCCACCTCATTCAGGTCCCACTCACTCTCCCGGGCTCATGTCACCAACTAGAGCAGTAAACAATGACATAGAGTTTTCATATCAATTAAATATTTAATTTGTAAAGTCCAGTATAGGGCGTACTTTTGCTTATTTTTATCTCCAATAAGGAAACTATTCACAGGTCTACGTTACAGTTCACTTGCTACATAAGACTGTATGTAGGGATTGCATGGACATTTGAGCTAACTAGAACCATATACCATATCCCACTTTGTTTTCTAACAATGATGGGTACCCTTCTCCTGAATGGTTCTTCAGATAGCCACCTGCCTGATTCTACTCTTATCTAGATCTATGTACTTTATAAGAAGAAATAGGTGAAATAACTAACGCATAGTTCTTAAAATAATTTGCACTCCGTAAATACTAACAATGCTTATCTTAGTTTGCCTCTATATACCAATAAACACTAAATATGTGTGTCCCAAAAATATGTGTCCCTAGTGTCTAGGGTCCTCAACTTGTGGATTGCAGCCTCTCTGGGGATTCGAACAACCCTTTCATGGAGGTCATATATCAGATATCCTGCATATCAGATATTTACATCAGATATTCATATAACTGGCAAAATTATAGTTATGAAGTGTGAACAAAATAAATTCATGGTTGGGGAATCACCACAACATGAGGAATTTCCTTCTAAACTGCTCATATCATCATGATCACATTTGAACTGAATCTCCCATGGTCTCTTGCCATCAGTGTAAACCCAAATGTCTCCTATTGCAATGTCTTCTATTGTTCACTTTTGCCTTTCATCCCAGGCCATCCCTCCATCCACCCACTATCTTATACAGTGGTCCAGGGGCAATGAAATGGAACTACAAGTTTTAGAATGGATGTTCCACAATTTTCTCATATTGCTTCACCTCCAAAGTGATGATCTCCTACAGAACTTAACATACTTACATTTTATGGCTTGTCTCCTCTAGGAAACCCTTCTTATCTCTCTGAAGTAGAATTGATTTCACTTTTTAGCAAAGTGCCCTCTCTAGCTACCCTGAGCTTGTGTCAGTCACGTGTCTAATCACTTGTAACAGTGTTGGAAATAAGAACTGATATCACTAACAACACTCCACTATTTATTAAATAAGTAACTGAACAATTAGCTTAACTATTTTGTAACTAATGCCTAAAAGGGAAATAAACCCTTTAAAAAAAAAAAAGAAATCTAATGTAACGGGGAGGAGAGAATAAGTGAAGAGAACTAAGCCAGAGAAAATTTCTTCATCATGCCCCCCAATCAATCGTATTAATTGGGGCCAAAAATACTGTAAATTATTGAGGACATTTTATAGAAATTAGCAACCAATCCTGCTTTTGATAAAGATTTATTTTTATTTTCAATTATGTTTGTGCGTGTATATTTGTTTGTGGATTTTTGTATGTGAGTACTGGTGCCTGCTAATACCAGAGTCTTCCATCTGTTGGAACTGGAGTTACAGGTAGTTGTAAGCCACATGATGTAAGTGTTGGGAAATGAACTGGGGTCCACTTCAAGAGCAATATGTGCTCTAAACTACTGGGTCAACTCCTCAACCACTCAATCACAATTTTAAAACTTCCATCTATTTATTCATTTTGTGGGATAGGAAGACATTCATGTGTGGAGGCCAGAGAATAACTTGTGAGGGTCAAGTCTCTCCTTCACTATCTGCATCTCAGCAACTGAACTCAAGTCATCAGATTTGGTGGCAGTCACCTTTAGCTGGTGAGTCATTTGGCGAGCCCAGATTTTACTAACTTTTAGAAATTTGTAATTAAAAAAAATAGAAATTAGTTTGAATCCTCTGAAGATACTGTGTGACAGCACAAAATGACTAACATTTGTAATTCAGTCTCCTGCTGTCCATAAGAAAGGTGCTCACAGTTCTGTCTTTGCCTTTGACTCAGTTTCCTCTCCACCAGATTCGCTAATTTAAAATGTACTGTGTGTAATCTGATCTCTATCTCTCTCTTTTAAACTTCACAATGCTTATTCAATGCAACACTCATTTTATCTGTTTGAGTTTACCATCCAGACCATATGTTTCTTGAAGACAGGAAATATCTTTTTCCTTTATCTTGTATAATTTTATGCTAAGAACCAGGCACAGTGGAAGAATAGTTCTCTATAGCAAATGAGAAACATGAACACAAAGCTAAAATCATTCCTAGAGGAAACTGGGGATTAGATTCTGAGCTCCAGTCTATCTGGTTCTACATAATTTATCTAGACCCTTTCATTTCAAGAGACAATAATAAGAGGGAGTGAAGTTGTATCTAATAAAATTTATAAAGATGAGTAAGGAGGGAGTGGATAAGAAGTGACTATCAATCAGTAAATGTTAATAATAATAATGATAATAAACAAATTTGGCTTGAAGGTTGGTGGTTAAAATAGAGTACATTATATATAGGAAAATTCTCTTTTATTTAAGTATAATGGAAGGATATTTGATAATAAGAAATGACACAAAATGATCTTTTTTAATGAAAGCATAGCTATAGTCAGATTAGGTTCTCTGAAATATCATCTACATAGTTATTGCAAAAATTACCATAAATTTAGCAGTTTGAAATGACAGAAGTTTATTATCTTACGGCTTTGGAGGTCAGGATGCCAGTAAATCTCAGTGGATTAGCAAGAAGCCAACAGCGCTGCATTGCATTTGGATGTTCCTACAAGACACTGTTTCTCTGTACTTTCCAGCTAGAGACCACCCTCATTTCTTGGCTGATGGCCCTTTCTCCACTTTTAAAGCCAGCGCTACATCTTTCTCACTCTTCTGTCTGTATACGTCCTCCCACCCATGCGTTCTCTTCCATAGGACCCTTCTGGTCGCACAGGATCCACGCACATCTTCGAGATTACCCTCCCTATACAACAATTAGGTCATTGGCTACCACAGTTACATCTGGAGCCACTTCCTTTGTGAGTTCAGGTCTATGCATAGATACCAGGATTCATTATGGACATTTCTGGTGACTATTATTCTACCTACCATACTATGTATAATAGGTGTTAACTGTTGTGTGTTCGATACTAACAAGAATGCAGGTTGAAGAAAGCCTCCACTCTGGTGTTCCCACATTGCAGACATGCATTACCATGCCAGACTTAGCTTTCCTTTCAAAGCATGGAAGTAAGAACAATTCCATCCTATGTTCTGTTCCCAGTACTCACATTGTTCCTCACAACCACCTGTAACACCAGTTCTAAAGGGACTGACTTCCTCTTCCCACCTCTCTGGGTAACAGGAGTGCACATACATGCATGCAGGTAAAACACTCAAATAAATAAAACAAATAAATACAAATAAAAATTATAAGGAAACGAAGGTGACGGATATGGTGAGGCCCCAATGTAACTTCACCCCCGGTGAGGCTGAGACAGAAGGATAGTCAGGTGCACAAAGTCATCCTGGGCTATATAATGTGTACTAGCCAAACAAGAGACTATAGACAAGCTCTGCATTAGTAAACAATAAAAATAAATAAATACTAAGTGAGTAGGTTTATTAGGAAGCAGTAGCAATACTAAATTCTTGGTATCACCTAAATTTCTACCAGTAACTAGGTCATTGTGGTGATTCTTCTACAGACAGATATAATCTTCCCCAGCATGGTGCCCAAAGAGAACACAACCTTCAATGGAAGCAGTGACTGCTAATTTTCTGACTAAGATGTTCCCATCAAGATTCAGTCATAATGAAATGCGCTCTCTCTCTCTCTCTCTCTCTCTCTCTCTCTCTCTCTCTCTCTCTCTCTCTCTCTCTCTCTCTCTCTAAGAAAGCCCAGTTGGATAGGTCTGCTTCTGCCTTTTTGAGTCATCTGCATTTTAAAATAGATGCTTTTTATTGTTGCAAAAGAGGCATTTTATAGGAATTTAAAACTGTAAGTAGAATGAATTTTGCTTCCACTGCCCAATTTCACGCATGGGTGAGCAGTTGGTTGGCTGATCCATCCCTTACTCTGTCTTCGAAGCTCGGCCTTTACCTGTATTCAAATCTAAAGAAAGCCTTTTTCTCGTTTCACATAATTAATTTGAGCTCTTTGATTTTGTTATACACGCATCATTTCTGCTGAATCAGTTATTGTTTTCTTGTAGGAAATAAAAGTATTCCCCATTTTATGAGGTAGTCTTTTCTAACAGTCTAATCTTTTTATTTAATATTATCTAAAACACAGAACAATAAAGGTTTGGGTGAGGAGACAATGGGAAAATATTAGTCATTTGCTACTGAGGCATGGTTTTATAGGGACATGAAGTTCTGATAGACAATTGCAGAGGGAGCAAACTGTAAACAGCCACACCATGCACCATGTTTCATGAAGCCAAAGGAAAAGAATTTAAAGTTTCACCGTGAAGAAAAGAAAACATGTTTGTTTGTGTATTTTTATAAAAGCATTACTTAGTACCCCATTAATATGTACAATTTTAGTATTTCTATGTATCCCTTAAAACTAAATTTAAAGTGTTTCACAATAAAAGAAATTAAAATGCACTGTTTAACATGTGTCTGCACTGTTTCCCAGGAAAGGGCCCCTGTCTTGCCTCCTGCCTCTTGCTCTATTGCCATCAGATGTTAACATGTAAAATAATAATTTGACTCTCTGAGAAAAATACCATAAAATTGAATTTAGCATAGCATTTTAGAAGACAATTATCACCTCAGCTATATAAGTAAACTCAAAAGAGAGAACTTGATCTATGTGATTGAGCATACACTAACTAATACTGATAGAAAACAAAGAACTTACATTTATTTTTGACAAAGCACAGAGAGTCTTCTTTGAGGATAATGCAGACAATGCATTCTATACATTTTAGAGTCTTCTGGCAAGTGCTTCAGATACAACTGCAGTGGCATCCCATCTTCCTGACCCAAAAGAAAAGAACAGGAAAAAAGAAAGAGGGCAGACTCATCATTCTTTTTCTATTTAGAACTCAACAATTATGCCGAGAATGTTTTTTGGCAGAAGCTCACATTTTGTGGCTCTTCAGACAAACTCCTAGAGAGCGTCTTCAAAGATTGGATTCAAGCTCGGCCGCTTGCCTGACACAGTAAGATGCGTCTGGCAGATAACCTCAGCACGGAGTCTGAGAATGTCACATGCAGTTTAGAAGTACCGATACTTAAGAACTGTGTGGCTTATTTATAGACCATTGAGTTTCAGATATTTCTAGATACAACTATGACTCGATAGTGTTTGTCTTTAATTCATAAAGAAAATATTTGTCAACTGTCAGCTGTGTGCCAGGCCCCAGCTACTTTCTAAGAAAATAAAAGTTAATAAAATGTGTTTCTTTATTGAAGGAATCTGTTTCATGAAGGCACAACTACAAACTATTATAAAAATACAATATTATATACAATAGTTTGGTGAAATAGATTGAATTATTTAGTTTCATTTACTTTGTGTCTATAAATTTTTTGCCTGAACGAATATATGTGTATGGCGGTCATGCCTAGTCCCTATGGAATTCAGAAGAGGGTGTCAAACACACTGGAACTGGGGTTACGGATGACCGTGAGCCACCATGTGGGTGCTGGAAATTGAACTGTGTCTTCTACAAGAACAACTGCTCTAACCACAGAGGCATCTTAGATTGGATTTCACTTAAAATATTTTTATAGTAGAGTGGTTTGTATGCATGTGTGTATGGTGTGTGTATGTGTGTGGCTTGTGTATTTGTGTGTACGTGTGTACATATGCATACGCATTGTTCTTCATCTCTAGGAAAAGGAAATCACAACTCCCCTGACTAAAGATGAATTTGCTCATGAATTAACTAGCTAATGAAATGTGAGGTTATGTGATGCCTGCCATATAAGAGCTGAAAATTTAAATGACAATATATAATATGTCATACCATCTCTCCTTCTTCCATAGTTACTGTTAATGTTTCTGCTAGATCAGCATATTTCTCTGAACCTGATATAAAAATTAACTTAAGCGTCATAACCTATCTAGAACTAGCATGCAATGTGAGGGAAAAATACACTTTTATTGGTACATCCCTGAATCTTGAGAGAGTTATTTCTTTGGGCAGCCTTATGCAATACCTATTTTTCTCAGTGAGAGTTACTCTTGTAATGAAGCACCATAACCAGATTCACACTGGGGAGAAAAGGGATTTTTTTTTTTAACTTACAATTGCACTTTACTGTTCATAACTGAAGGAAGTCATGGCAGCAGCTCAAACTGGGAAGGAACTTGGAAGCAGAAACTGATGCAGATAACATGGAGAAAGGCTGCTTACTGGATTGTTGCCCATGGCTTGCTCAGCCTACTTTCTTATGAACCCAGGACCACCAGCTACAATGGGCGGGGCCCTCCCCTATCGATCACTAATTATGAAAATGCCCTACTGGCTTACCCACAGACTGATCATATGGAGGCGTGTCCTCAACTGAGGTTCTTATGTCTCTAGTTTGTATTAAGTTGACATAAACTTGGCCATCACAATATTTAGTCACCCCCTAGGGTTATGTAGCATATGTCCCAAAGAAATGCAGTCATGGATCTATGGGACTAAATCAGAGCCTCTGAAGTTGTCAATGGAAACATGAGTGTTTCTGTAGTTACGCCATAAGAGCTACTTTAAGTTTCATGAGATTATTAGATGTATTAGGATGAAGCAATACTGTCGGAATTGAAAGCAAAGGAAGAGGAAGAAGGGTATTAGTAAATAAATAAAGCTACAGAAAGTAAAACACTGGTAAATGTGAGAGGGCTGTGGAAACAGAAGTCATGCTCTGAGAATATCAAAATAAGTGACTTAAGTTTTAGAGATCATTAAACACTAGGTTCCTGACGTTACTAACTACAGAAATGTTTCTCTTGAGTCAGGGAGATGGTTCACAGGCAAAAGGCACTTGTCACCAAGTGTGACCATTTGAGTTAGATTCTCTTCTCACAACAGGCAACCCCAAAATTAAACAAATACACCGCTTTAAGATATATCTCTCTTGTAGCATGAAGCACCACCTAGATGTGGAACATTAGCAGCAACATGTTCAGAACATGATGGCAAGTCTCCAGAGGTCTGTTGTTCCTTCCTGGTAGCACTGCCTCCCTGCCAGTAACTGACGGCTGCTCTCTATGTTGGCAAACTGCCTCAGTTGAAGTTTGAGAATGTGTTTGTATCCTTTCAGTGATAAAGGACCTTAGAAATAATGAAATTTAAGATAGAAAGCGACATATAGATTTTGATAGGGTTACTCTAGGCTGAATCCTACCTAGTAACTTCCTCGGTCTCTCTAAATGACTGGCGGCTAAGGAAAGAATTAAAAGTCACTGCAATAAAGGGACAGAGAGTGGCTTCTGACTTGTAGATTTCTGGTAGCTTGATAGACACTGAAACCATTTGTTTATTCATCATCATTCCAAATGTTGTGGTTTGAATGAGACTGGTCCCATAGGCTCATATATTTGAATGCCTGGTTTTTAATTGGTGTTCTACTAAGGAAAGGATTAACAGATGTGGTCTTGTTAAACGAGGTGTGTCTGTTACAATCTAAAAATGGTGGGAGAGAGAGAGAGAGACTCATGCCATATGACAGAGCACACATGGGGAGTTTTATTAGGGAAGGGGAACCGGAAAGCGGGGGAGAGAGACTGACCTCTGGAGATGGAGATTCAGAAGAGAAGAACAGAGATGGAAGGTGGGCAGGTCCGCCTTTTATCAGAGGATGTAGTTCATGTGCACAGAGGCTACATATACTAGAGCAAATGATGTGGTTCAGGACCCTGAGCAGCAAACCGTACTTCCTGGGTACTGGCAAACGCATGTGTGCAGAGATGGCAACATCATGCCAGGTCCCCAATGGGCAGGCCAATCAAAATGCTGGTTGGTTAACATTGTACTGGGATGGCCTTTGAGGTTTTCAAAGCTTATGCCAGGCCCAGCCTGCCTGCCTGCCTGCCTGCCTGCCTGCCTCCCTCGCCTCCCTCCCTCCCTCCCTCCCTACTCCCTCCCTCCTCCCTCCCTCCCTCTCCCTCCTCTCGCTCTCTTTCCTCACTGCCCCTCCCTCCCCCCTCCTTCCCTGCTCTCTCTCTCTCTCTCGTCTCTCTCGTCTCTCTCTTCTCTCTCTCTTCTCCCTCCCCTCCCGTGGAGCCCTCTCCCTCCCCTCTCTCTCTCTTTTCTCCCTCCCTCCCTCTCCTCCGTCCCCTCTCTCCCTCTCTCTCTCTCTCTCTGCTGTCTCCCTCCCCCCTCCCTCCGCTCTTCTCTCTCTCTCTCGTGTTCTCCCTCCCTCCCTCCCAATCGAGCTCTCCGGTCCTCGAGACCTACAGGGGGGGGGGGAGCATCCCTGGGCCCCTCTCTCAAAAAAACTTCTCGATTCGAAATAGATCTCTCTCAT